>NC_134585.1:99596149-99940149 GCF_037038515.1 Microtus pennsylvanicus | reverse complement strand
CTTGTCCATGATGCCTTTTCCTCTCTGACCCCAGGTCCTGGGGCAAAAATGGAAGAGCTAACTAGGGACAGAGATGGAGTTCCCAGGTATACCCTCTTCAGCTATAAAGCTTGTTAGGAACCAGGACCAAGGAGATAGTCCTCAAAGTATAAAGACAGCCAAGAAGAACTTTAACTGTGTACCACTCCCTATTTTTACCTGCCTTGTCCTTGTTTCTGACAAAGAAAGAAGTTCATAGAGCTCTAGTCTGGGTAGGACCAAGCTGCTCGATTTAGGAGGCTATGTCCCTGAAACAGGATTCTGTTAGAAGGAGAATGATGTCCAGTTTACGAATGACCCATTAGGGCTTTGCTCAGGGGTTAAAGATGGTCCTCTCATGTAAACCTATATAATTTTGGAACCCAGAGAAAAATGAAGGTGAGCAGGTCCTGTGTCAAAAGCATGCTGTTTTCCGACAGGAAGTAGAGCATGGAAGCAAGAATAGGTGTTGTGTGAACCCCCAAGACCCTGAGGGCATAAGATGATACCATTTTATTTAGATGACATTTTGGAAAAGGGGAAATTATGACCCAGAGAGTGTATTCTCTCTCCTAGACCGTCAAGCGCATCTATACTGAAGATAACTTGTTTGAAAGATTGGCAGTTTGCATACCTTCAAAGGGCTGCAGAGTGGCAGGCAAAGCTCACTTTTAAAGCTTCAGCCTGCCTCGTGTGCGGGCACACAGAAGCTCTGGAATGCTTGCCTCTATACCCTTTCCCACTTTGAGGGAAAGGCCACATCTAGAACAGGGGATATTTCTTTCAACTGTGAAGGAGGATTAGTGTTCCTAATTAGCTTGTCTGCTCAGAAACCGGTATGACTTCACAGAGAGAGGAGGTCACAGGGATGAGAAGACACGTTTTCTGTATGTTAGTTTGTCACTTCTTCCATTTTCTCTCTTTCTGACTCTGGAGCTTCAGAAATATAAATAAAGGAAACACACTTCTGAAGAACTGGAAACTTGGTTGATATTTTAGCAAACAGATTTGAAAATATTCTTAAGAAAGCACATGGTTGTGGTCTAAGAAGGATGTGGACCATCAAAGGACAACTTTCAAATATTTTCGGGAGGTTTCTGACTCATGATGTCTGTGGAAATTGTGTAATGTAAGCTATTGAAAAGATGGATTTCATGAATGATTCTGGGAAAGTAGTGAGCAATGTTCCTAAAATTAATAGTTTGTGTGGATGTGGGAGAAAGTAGAGTCCTTATTCACTGCTGGTGGGAGTGTGAATTGGTTCAGCCACTGTGGACATCAGCGTGGAGGCTTCTCAGAAAACTAAAAGATCCAGCTATAGCACTCCTCATCTCTCTCTCTATACATGTACCCAAGAGCTCACTACACTATCGCAGAGACTCTTTTATAAATCTATGTCTATTGCTGCTCTGCTCACAATAGAAAGGCAGCTGGATCAGTTTAGATGTTCACCACACCTGTGGTGTGTGTGAAAACACAGAAATATATCCTGGAACTTTACTCAACCATAAGAAAAATGAACTAAAATTTGTTGGAAAATGGGTGGATCTTGGAATTGTTACATTAAGTGAGGTAACTCAGGCTCAGAAAGACAAATACAGTATGTTCCCTCTCAAATACACATTCTAATTTCTAACAAATTATCTGTGTGTGTATGTTTATGTGCATGTATGCCACGTGTGTGGGTGAGTATATGTGTGTGTCCGTGTAAATATGTGTGTGTGTGTTTGCACAGGCGTGTGAGTGTGCATGAGTTGGGTGTAGGTCAGGAGGGTAGGAACCATGAGATTTTTGAAGAAGGGAAATAGGGAAGAGATGTGTTTCTTGTGGTATTTTTGGTCAAAAAGCAAGATCAGCTAGTTGCTACTCAACCTCTCTGAGCTAGCAGGTTTTCACCCCAGCCTTTGACTCCTGAGTCTTATTGATAAATAGAATGATAGAGATAAGCCTAAAGTTATTAAAAAATAAGAAAATTTAAAAGAAAGCTTTGGTGTTAAAATCTTTAGAAACATTTGTTTCTCTTCTCTCTTCTTTTTCCACCATCTGGGTTCAAGGGATTGAACTCAGGTATTCAGGCTTGGCAACAGTACCTTTACCCTCAGAGCCATCTCAATGTCCTGATGTTAAAATCTTAATAGTTAATTCATTTAACAAACAGCTACTGTTATAAAACTGATGACCAAGTAGGAGGCCACCTCTCTATTCCTGGAGTTTACCCTTTAGCGGGGAATAAAGTCAATAAGGAAGTTCCAAACAATTTGGTGATTTGAGACAGAGCCAGAGGGCTAAAACACTCTTAAAAACCTCCTGCAGAGACATTAATAAATATGGAATGTTAACTGGACCTGGAACACAGTGAGCATATTAGCACACAGGACATTTCTATTGAACACTTTTCATGTTAGGTAATTCCTACCTACTTAACTATTTATTAGGTATTTAAGAAATTTTAAAGGAGATTTGGGACTGTCCATTAATTTATTACATTTTTTCACTAAGGAATTGTACCCTTATAGAATATTGAGCTTTTTTTTTTCTTGTTCGTGTGAAGATGAAGAATTACAGTGATTATTCTTAAGATGACTTTCAGTTTTTAAAAGTCTGTGAATGTTGTCAAATACAAGACATAGGCGTTTGCCAGTTAGGTTAATACAAGTTTACTTAGCGATTACATTAAAAACAAATATTACATTTTTTATTGTTAAATTCTTGTTTTCTCTTTTAGTAGGAGTTTGTATTTTCAATGTTACTGAAAGCCCACGAGAGACAACCACTCAGACAGTTTATAGCCAACTGAAAGTCTCATTCGAGTTGGCTGGGACTACACTCAGGTATTCAGGGCCTCGGTGTAGCTCTGAGTGTCCAGGGCACAGGGCACCCTGTCGTCACATCTCAGATCACTCGGCTGCTGCACGGGGTGTGTAGCGGCAGACAGCTAAATCAGAAAGCAGTTTGACAGAAGTGAGGATAAGCAGTTAGCTGGAGGTGGGTTCTTCATGAGCAGGTTAACAGAAACCAAGCTAGAACATCCTGACCTCAGCTTTCTAGAATAGAGTGTGTGATTTTCCATCAAGGAGATAAAAGTCTAGTTAAACCTGAAATGGCCTCTGCAAGAATCCAGGATGGAGGGGCATTTGCGCTGTCTTACCCTGTCATACAGAAGGAAGAGATTTCCATAGACGAGAAAGAAAAGTCTGATGCAACTCTCTTAATCACTAACTTTACAGTTGGAGAGCTGCTCAACCAGACATTAGGAATGGGTAGTGTGTGTGTGGTGTGTGTGTGTGTCTATGCATGTGGAGGCCTCAGGTTGACATCAACCATCTTCCTCAATGAACCTGGTATAGAAAACAAATACGTCACATTTTTACTATTTATGTGGTCCTAGATTAATTCTGGCAATATTAAAATACATTTTCTGTGTGCCTTTTATGTATTTTAAAAGGTTTTACTGAATAATTGGTCCGTTTTAATCTCATAATCTTCAAATGTCCCTTGAGTGATCTCCTGATGGCTTTTGCTTCCTGTGTGGTTAATTATAAAGCAATTAGTTCCTAATGAGGCTTTGCTTCCTGACTCTGTTTACCACCGCAGCCTCTACATCTGCCCAGTGATGCCAAAAAATGCGGAAGCATCCCTTTGCTAGCCGTCCTGGTAGAGCAGTTAAGGAAATTCCCAAACAGTGAGCTGGAGACGTGTTTTCTTCTCTTTCGGTTTGGATGATATACAACAAACTGATTTCCACTACTGAGCTGGGTGATCAGAAAATGGAACCTTCCTGACTCAAGTTTCATTGGAATAGTTTTTGTTGTTTGGGAGAAGGATCTTGTTCTGTAGCTCAGTCTAGCCTGAAACTCATCATGTAGCCCAGGCTGTCTCCAGTTCACGGCAGTTTTTCTGCTTCGACCTCCTGAGTGCCGCTGTTGTGGGAGTCATCATTCTCAGGTTAGGACAGTTTTCACTGGAGCGGGAGTGGAGGCGACGCTCTGAGAATTTCTCAACACAGAGCTGGAGAACGACCTACAATCACCATCCAACTGTACAGCAAGCAATGGCAGCATCATTGCTTGCAGGAATAGTGTACCAGGGCACCTTTGTTTTCAAATCAGGTTGCCATGGAAAAAGGAACACCAGTACAAGCTGAGGACCTACTGTGTGTCAAGCATGATAGAAGACTTTCATTTTCATATCTCATTTTATTTAATGTTCAGGGCAAAACTATAGCTGCATATATTTTTTCAGTACAAAATAATTAGAAATTAGGGAGTTAAGGCTTAGGGAATTTTAATAACATGTTCAAGGTCATATATCCACTAAATTGAAGGCCTTAGATTTGAAATGGTTCAAGTAAAAATCCACATAATTGCCACTTCAGCACAAGTTTCATGCTTATTTTTTCTTTCCCTGGTTTATGGGATCAGCCTAGTCACCTTGACGCATTTCACAAGGTACATGGGCTCGTGAACTACTAATTGCAGAGTGTGAAGAACCCGTCATTACTGAAAGAAAAGTCGTGGCTTTACAGTAATGGGTTCAGATAGTTTTCTTAAGAGACTCTGGATAGCTTGCGAGGCTCTCTGTGATCTCTCTTTGGTAGCAGAGCCACAAGGAGCAAACACACTTTGCAAGCATCTCTGTCCACAGTCACTCCATTCTTCTCTTAAGCCTTTAGATTCACAGTTGTAAGGGCTAGGCTGCTGTCTGTTTCATTTGGCTTCCCTCCCTCCCTCCCTCCCTCCCTCCCTCCCTCCCTCCCTCCCTCCCTCCCTCCCTCTCTTCCTTCCATCCACTACTCCAGGCACTCCTTCCCTCTTTTTATTTTTCTAAGACAGAATCTAGCTATATATCTCTCACTGCCCTCAAACTTGCATCAATCCCCTTACCTCCATCTCCCAAATGCCAGCCTTCTGTCTTACTAAATTTCTCTCCATAAGAATTCATGAGATGCAGATTAGCATGCTGCTAACACTTTGGAATAATCCTGGGTTTATAGCCCTACGTCAGAAGAGGGGGTCTGTGGTTACAAAGTAAAGGAAAAAGTATACATATATGTAATATATGTAATTGGGCTATAAGTTTGTGATGTATCATATAAAATACATCTATATATACGCAGATCAAAAGGCTGAGATAAAAATGTCCAAATGCCACTTACATCTTTTGGTGAAGGGACTCAGAACCATCTCACTCCATTTTAAGAATATTTTTCTGTATTTTCTAAATGTTTCAAAAAAATATGTAGTCACACCCCAACTCCCATCCAAGGCCAGTCTGAGACACGTGATGCATTCCACCCATATTTTAAAGACGTGTTCTTCTGAGAGGGCTCTGATAGGGTGGGAGGGTGTACATAGCCTCAAACGGAAACAATTTTGTTTGTGAGGGAATTCAGCTTCAAAATGGAAGTGAGGCGTTTGTCTCTCTGATGCCATGGCAACCAGAGGGAACGCACAAAGCCCAACAATGGCATGAAATGCGCCTCAAGAGTGGGTAAGGCGGCGACCTTGCACTTCTATTTCCTAGCATTTCTGCTAGAACAGAAGGCTGCATTGTATCCTCACCGCCGACGTCATCCCCTTCTAGTCAGAGGGCTGCCATAAGAAGGAACAAGCAGTAGCAATAATCTTCTCTGTATGGAGTTGTGCCCGGTCCCCAAGTGTGTCCTTTTTCTGTGCAGCTTCTCTCCTTGACATCCTCACCTTGCGTAGGTGTTGTAGTGAAGTGTCTGGGTTTACTATATACTTCTCTGTCAGGACATCTCTTGACTGGTTGGATGACCAGAGCTAACAAACAAAACCTCAAAACCTTCCCACGGTGTGGGGCTTGATAATGAAGTTCCTATCAATTGTAGACTAATGGAAAAGAATAGTAGATGATGTCAGTTCAACTCTGTAAATACTCAGGACTACCAGCCCAATCCAGGGGGCTTGGCTTGCAGTGCCTTACAAGGTTGGCATTGCATAGAATACTTTCCATATTTAGTTAGGTTGTTCCATTTGGCCATCGCTGCAGGTATACTGAAGATTTAGGCCTGTATAGGTAATGAACAGCCTCAGATGGGCTGAGGAGGTTTTCTCTCCTCCATCCCTCAGCTGCCTGGCTGGGTTCAGGGGACGCCGGCCATAAGAGCACCTTCTGAAGTTTCTGTGTGATGCTGCACAGTGCTGAGAGTGAGTGTCCAGGAGGGAAACACACAATTCTGCTGGGCTGAGCAATTTGGTCATGATGGCGTCTGGTGCTTTCCAACCCGGTGACAATTGTAACGGACTGATTACAATTGTCTTTGGTTAAATTTATTCAGTTTAATTCAAGGTTTAAGGAAAGTATTGAGTTACAGAGTCCCTAACAAACCAAGTTCTTGTTGCTAAGAGAAACAGCAAATAAGAAGAAATTATGTAAGAGAATAAAGAAGAGAGTAGCCTGGAATGAAAATAATTCTGCTTACTAAAGTGATCTGGGAATGGGCTGTCTTTCTATAAGATGTGCATACACATTGTGTGTATGGTTTGGTAGTTTCTCAATAGATGTTAGATTATATATGCCTCTATCTATATCTATCTATCTATCTATCTATCTATCTATCTATCTATCTATCTATCTATCTATCTATCTATCTATCTATGCATCTATCTATCTATCTTGTCTGTCCATCTATGATTTGTCTATCTATCATCTCTTTTTATCTACTTTCATTGGTTTTAAGTTTTTATTTCTATATCAGTTTTGGCTGACTGGTACTCCATCTGTGTATTTAATTATTGACATGCTGAGTATGTAATATTTGTTGAGTAGACAAATGAAAGAAAGAAGGAAGGCTTGCAGTGATATCTGGTATTTAATTCTCAGGTAATGTTAGTATTCTTTGGTTCAAAAGAATTAAAAATATTCATATATCATTGCTATAAAAATTTCCACTATAATAAAAATAGTGGTTTGGTCAATCAATTTCATATTAAATCAACCATTGTAGCTGTTCTTTTTCATCCTTTTTCTTTTCCCTTCTTGATAGATTTTCTTATAGATCTAAAAAAGTAGGGAAATCTTACTTTTTAAGTTGGTTGCTTGAAAACTAATTTTATTTGAATGTTTAACTATTAGGAGCCATCTTTGATAAACTTTTTGTAGTGGAGATGTATTCTGTTCTAAAACCCATGTGTGCAAAAAATACACTTGACTTTATTTTCCTGTCTAAGGATAGAATTTTAGACATGTCCACCAGGAATGGACAACATAACTTCACTGGAAATTAGAAGAAGATCCTCCCTTCTTCTAATTAGAGTCCAACTATGGGTGATCTTTTGGAGGTAAGAGGTCAAACACAATAGTTACTTAGAATAGTGCCATAAACCAGGGACCGAGCCTTCAGGACAGAATCCGTGGTGGGGTGGGCATTTCAGATCAGAATGCTAACAGCACCTAAGACTGAACAAGAGACACAGCAGACATGTGTTCCCTGTTTGCTTTTCTGCCACTGGACAGTTTCCTTTTATACTTTTCCTGGTCCCCAGTATGAAGCAGGAATGATTGGAAAGCGGGGCGAGGGTACCTTGCTGAATTCTCATGATGCTTTAGTGTGAGAGAGCATGACCAGCTGCCTGTTAGCTCCAGAAGTTTGGGAACTTCTGATTCAGAGCAGCAGCTGCTTTTGTACAGGGAGAAGGCGATGGGAAGTATTTTTCTTTTTATTTGACATGACAATGAAAGAAAATATCTCTCCAGAAACAGAAAAGAACAAGTGAGCAGGTGAATTAACAGAGAAAAAATGATCAAAAGACCAGGTATCCCATACAGCTAAAGAGATGTGGTTCCATATTTTAAGACATGAAAACTGTACTTTGCCTTCTGCGTGTGTGATCTTACTCTTTCTTGCCTTTCCAAATGTAACTGGATGTTATGATCATAAAACTTATTGTACTGAAGACCAGAAATTAAAGGACTCAGTCTAAGTTAGAAACCATTTTATTGGATTGAAGTTACTGCCATTTAAAAATTCTCAGCGCTCTAACATTCTAATTTTAACTTGAGTCATCTGCAGGATTTCAGGATTTTACTCTGTTGTATAAATGACAGTGTGACCAGGCCTCCCCTTAGCTCTTCAGTCCATGATGCAAGATGTCTTTTTCTGTTTTATATCATCTAGTAGTACTGAAACACTGAAGACTAAGATGCTGGTAGTATAGCTAACTCTCTCAAGGACCAAGACCACAGACTTCATTTCAGTCTTCATACTGAGTCCGGGTAGGCATTAATTTCTAACACATATTCTATTTCAGAGTCTGAATTGCTGTTTTGCCAGCAAAGAAATAGAGAAGCAGTCAGGAAATTGTTTCACGAGCTTAGGAGCAGGTGACATGGCTCAAGGATGAGGTTTCCTTTGAGGAAGAGTTGTTAGCTGGTTTGAGGCCTCAGAGCAATGCTTCAGGGCAAGAGATTTAGAGCCAACAGATGCGACACTTATACATTATGCCAGTGTTAAATATTTGATGGTTAAATATTGTGGTGGCCCAAAAATGTGAGCTATTCCGCCTTGTCTGAAGGTTAGAGAGTTTGAGGTTGCTCAAAGTTGTTAACAATAAGTGTGGTTACACACCCTCAACTAGGGTGTGGTTACTTGGCGTTTTGAACATTAAGATGTCCCTTAGAGGTGTATTCTCTCCACCCTGACCAAAGGTCAGAGAATTCAAGCATACTTTCACTCCTGCTTTCGAAATAGGTTTGACTTAGGGAGTGTCTGTCCTCAGGATACTTGGTCTAGGCTGGGTTCACTGCCTAAACAACAGAATGCTTTTTGCATGTATTAATGGCTCTATGTCTCAAAGTATTGAAGCAAGTAACTCTTCTAGTTGTCTTTTGTATCATGTTAAAGCAGTCTTTGCCTTTTTCTCCTGCTGTATTGGGTATATATGGAAAATTAAATGTGGGCAACTTCATATTCACTGGAACTCCCTCCCGGTACTATTCTATGTTTCTGTTTTATTATTTTCACTCACATCTTTGTTCTCCTCACTTATTTTTCTAATCCCCCTGCCCCTAACCTGGTAAGTGGTATATTTGTTGAAGCTGGTCTCCAACATCAAACACTATTCCATTTCATCATATCAATAGTTCTGGAAACTTTCACTATTATCTTTACTGGGAAATATATTTATGCTCAGAGAGGTTAAAAACTCACTAAGAGTTGCATAATAGAAATTCAAAGCAGGTGGGCATGGTGGCACATACTGCCATCCCAGCTCTTAGAGGCTAAGATGGGAAGATTTGGGGTTTAGGCTAACCTGGTCACATACTAGACTTTGTCTCAAAACACCAAAAGTAATGAATGAGAGATGGCTCAGGCACTAAAGTTTTTGTTTCAAAGCCTGAACACTTGAGTTTGATTCCTAGTGTTATGGATTAAGTAAAATGCTGCAAATCCCTGGTGGCTACAGTGGCAGAAATGCTGGAGGTCCCTGAGCGGTGGCAGTGGGCAGTGGGTCCTAAGAGCAGGACTGCGCAGTTTCCCAAGTGGCTGCAGCAGGTCATGAGGAGAGACAGTGATAGATGGGCATGCCATGAGACCATGCCTCAGGTCTCCAAAGGCAGCTGGTCCCAGGCAGGGAGTCACGCAGTGGGTGACAGACAGAGGCATGGATAGGCATGCATTGCAGAGTGAGTTTGGATATTTATTTAGTGGGTTATGGAAGGGAAGGGTGAGAAGGAGAAGAGGGGAGAGAGAGAGAGACAGAAAGAGAGAGAAACAGAAGGGGGGAAGGGCAGAAGTGGGGAGAGACTCAGGCTGCAAGCAGGAAGGAAGATCAGCTTGCCTCAGGGGACAGGGGTGGGAGATAGGGGGGTGAGGGGTGAGATGCGAGTGGGCAGGGCTTGTTTCTTAAAGGGACAGGACAGATCATTACACCTAGCATCTATGTAAAACCAAAAGCAAGCAAATAAACAAAACAGGTATGATGGTACATGCTTGTAAACCCCGTGCTGAGGAAGTGGAACAGGAGAATTCCTGGAGCTTGGTGGCCAGCCTGTCTAGTTGATTCTGGTGAGCAGGGTCAGTGAGAGGTCTTACCTAAAAACTAAGCTAGAGAGTGATGAAGACAGGCACCTTCATCAACCTCTGGCCTCCATATGCCTGTGCACATGATACTCATGCATACCCATACAAAAACCCCTAAATGAAAATCAAAAAAGAAAACCAAACCAAGCAACACCACCAAAGCAATATTAGGATCAGATTCATGATGAACTAGTTTGTCCTTCATGTGTTGCTGTTGTTGTAAGCAAATGGGAGCAATGAAGACCTCGTCCCTGACCATATAGCACTATAGCTTTAAAAGGCTCCATTTGTGGTGGTGTAGATTTTGAGTTAGGGAAAATGGATTTGTAGCAATGAACTTAATACCAAAATACAAGTTTCTTTAATACGACAAAGTCCAGAACTACCAGTGGGCTGGTGGGATAAACCCAATCAATCTATTATCTCCCTCCCCTTTTTTTGAGACTGGGTTTCTGTGTCTAACAGCCCTAGCTGTCCTGGAATATCTGCCTGCCTCTGCCTTGGAGTGCTGGGATTAAAGGCGTGTGCCACCATTTCCTGATGAATCAGTTATCCCTCTAAAGATGGAGTAACTCCTTTGTCCCTCAAAGTTTTCTCCAGTTGTTTGTGTGTTTGCCTATTTTGGAGATAGGTTCTGGCTGGCCTGGTACTCTTTTCATAGTCCAGACTAGCTTCAAACTCATGACCATCCTTTCTCAACCTTGTAGGTGCTGGAATTACAGTCATGTGCCATCGTGTCTTTCTCTAGTTTAAAAAATAATGGCTACAATAAACACGAAAGAACCACACACTACTCATCAAGACTGAATCTTTCCAAATGTGTTTTTGCTTCATGTGTGGGGAAAGGTGGAAAGGCAATAGGAAAACAGGAATGTACAGAACACTCTGGAAGTTTTTATATAGCTGAAGATGACCTTGAACTCCTATGTCCATCTTCTAAATGCTGGGATTACAGGTGTGACTCACCTATAATCTGGGTTTAAAAATATTTCTAGACTACATAAATTAGAATGTGTTCCCTTCACTTCTGTCTTCTCTCTAACAACCTTTCCCCAAGAATTTTTGTTTAGATCAGTGGTTCACAACCTGTTAGCTGCAACCCCTTTGGGGGAATTGAACAACTCTTTCATAGGAGTTGCATATCAGATATCCTGCATATCCATTAGGAGGCTATGAATTCTTCAGATATCTCTGGGAATTATAGACATTTCAGTTTGTGTGTGTGTTTCATTTAAAGCAGATTTTCTCAACACAAGCTCCATTGACTTTGGGGCCACATTTTCCTTTGCCATGTGAGGTTGTCTTCTGTATGTAAACTGTTAACAATCCCATTGCTAATGACACCAATACCTCTACCTCTGTTAGTCAAGCCAACAAAACTATCCACATATATTACAATTGTTCCCTGCTTGGTAAAGATCTTCTCTAGATACAAAAAAATGTTCTCCTCCTTTCTCTTATTCTTTTTTTCTTTTCTCTTCTTCCTTCTCCTTCTCTTCTTCTTTCTTCATCTTCATCATCATCATCATCATCTTCTTCATTATCATCATCATCAGTGGTAAGGCTTAATTTAAGGCCTTCTCTTTAAATTAAATTGTTTCTGAGACAAATATTCTACTATTGAGCAATATCCCCATCCCAAGTATGAATTTTATTTATGCATTTAGAAATTTAGTGTGCATAGTAATTCTCTCATTCTCTCTGCTTTCTGGAAGCCATCGACTCCTTGACTCCTGCTCAATGCTCAGCCCCACATATTAAATAAGAGGCTAGGAATCCTGCCCCCTGTTGATATTAAGGATACAGAACCCGGTATCCTGTGGCTACAACTTAATCAAAAGCCTGGGTGTGTTTTCTTTAATCTCAAGGCCACTCAACTTCCTGCAGTCCATTAAGTTGTCAACTTCCATGCGGTAGCTTTTCTTTACTTAATTTTAAAACCTTGTTTCATACAATGAAACTTTTCCTGTTTCCCACCTTCTCCATTGTTGCAAAAGAATTGAACTCACTGTTTGCATTTATTCTTGTATTGGGAAGGCTCTCCATTTCACAGTGTTGGTGCTGTTCCACAGGGGTGCTTAGTTTGTAAGCATGGCTCTCTCTCTCTCTCTCTCTCTCTCTCTCTCTCTCTCTCTCTCTCTCTCTCTGTAACCACACTTGGATATTTTTGTGGTTTTGGTTTTCTTTTCATATTTTATGAACCGATAGCATGTGGCCCAAACAAATGTTTAAGATGATAGCAGTGGAGTGCTGCTCTACGAGATTAAAATTCTTAAATGTATTTTAGTAAATCTGAGATTGAGACTTGCCTTGAAGTTATGGAGTTATTTTGCAATGAAGAGTAACAGCTCTGCCCTGAGAGAAGCTCCAGTCTTGAGCTGAGGTCTCAGCTTGAGGCAGTTGCTTGCCACAATACCGTTAAGGCGAGATGACAGTGCCCAGAGAAACATCTGGGAGGTGGAGGCTCTCCGTCTAGATAGAGGGATACCATATTTTTTTTAAAAAAATGATAGTACTTCTAAAATTTGTAATATTTTGGTGCATAGCATGATCATGACATTCCATCATCCAGACTGGAAAAGCAGGCAGACAAAGGTGAGCACAGAAGAACCCGGACATCCCAACAGAAGCTGGTCTGTCTGGTCCCGTCATCTACAGAGGAATCACTTTCTAACAGACACTTACTGTTATTCTTGTTTTGTTAGGCAAGACATTCTCCATTGTTTGGAGTGCCCTATTTCGCTTGTGTATTGCAAGGACACAGGAACCACAGTGTGTCTTTGTGACCTTCAGAACCCAGCATTGCTCGCGAGCAGCAGTGTTATTGTAGACTGGTCCATCACCAAGATAAACATCCTCTCTTCATGAGTCTATATTTTCCCAGCTTTATAGGGCTCCAAGTCCCACATCCTAAGGCATTTTTGAATAGAAGAGAACTGCTTCCCTCTACCTGGGTTTGCAGGGGGAGACAGGCACAGTGCTTTTCTCCAGCAAGTTGCGAGCTTGGTACACATTCCTGCCCCTCCTGCCTAATGTGTTTCCTAATGCTCTCAAATGCCTGATTGTCAAAGCACAGCTTCAGTGGATTGTGACTTTATGGTAATGCCATGCACCTTGAGAAAATATGGTCCTGTATTCCTGTAAAGAGACCTTAATCAAGCATTTAAATAAATTAAATATTTGGTAAATGATGCAACGTACTAAATTCTCCTGACCTTGTTCAAAGACTTGTAAAGAGCATAATGCAATATTTTGTTCTAAAGTCTTATCTGTTCCCTTGGAACACTTCTTGCCACACCTTTAAAATCTCTTGCCTTCCATTATAGTTATCTACACTTTAGGTATCTTGTTTATTGGATGGTAAATTCTTTGTGAATTCCTATCTTGTTTATCTTCTTGTTCAACTTTAACCTGGTTTAGTCATAGGTAGGAAGACAGGCTTTTAATACTGTCCATAAGAAAAGAAGAAGAGGGTGGTGTGTGGTGGTACATGCCTGTAATTCCAGTGCTTGGGAAGTGGAGGCAGGAAGATCAAGAGTTAGAGGCCAGCCTGAACTACAGGAGATTTTTTCTCAAAGAGGAGGGTGGGTGGTGGAAAGATAGCTCAGCAGTTGAGAACACTGGCTGCTCTTCCAGAGGATTCAGCTTTGGTCCCCTGGACTCACTATCAACTCACAGCTCTCTGCAGTAGTAGTCCCAGGGGATCCAGTGCTCTCTTCTGGATTGTATGATACTGCAAATATGTAATACACAGACATACGTGCAGACAGAATATTTATATTCTCTCTCTCTCTCTCTCTCTCTCTCTCTCTCTCTCACACACACACACACACACACACACACACACACGAAAGAGAGAGAGAGAGAAAGAGAGAGAGAGAGAAAGAGAGGAAGAGAGAGAGAGAGAGAGAGAGAGAGAGAGAGAGAGAGAGGATTATACATGAAAGAGAAACTCTAACCATTTTATCATTTGCCTGTCCTGGGATGTCCCATGTTTACATTGTATTCCCTATTCCCACCTTTCTCTCTCTGTCTCCATCTCTCTGTCTCTCTCTCTCTGTCTCTCTCTCTCTCTCCTCATGGTATGAATTTCTCATAAGGAATTCGATTAGTTGAAATATAGCCATGAAATCGGAGCTAGTGTGAGTGTTACAGAATCAAGGGTCTATTATAGGGAGCAGACATTTAAAAACTAAGGGAGTAGTTGGATTCATGACTGTCCCAAAGGGAAGGAAGCTGGAGCATAGGATGAGTCACTAACTGTTCCCTTAAAGTGTTTGCACAGGTGAAATCCCCGTTTGGAGGGAAAATCTGAGAAGCTATGTATATTCAGTCACTCACATGGAATGAAGACAGAAACTCATGTAAATATCTATAGAAATCTACTGTATTTGTGTAGCTATGCTGTCTTGTGGGTCAACAAACAAACATTTTTAAATAAACAGGAGCCACATGGATCAGCAGTTAGGAAGACAGACCGGACACAGTGGAAGGCCAAGAGACACTAGAACCTGGTGGTCAGTTTTGGATCTTGCCTTCACTGTATCTCAGGACAATGGCATACAAAGAATAATGCCATAAACTTCATTCCCACCCACCAAGTCTTATGAAATTTTTTTTTAAAAAGCAACCCGCAACCTAGAATATATGGAGAAGATCTTTCTGGAAACTTTTACTCCTAACTTATTAATGTTAATAATACAATGGTCTAGCATAGTAATACTGTAGTCATACTGCCCATAGAGACAGCCTACTGAAACCATATTCAGAATTTAGGAGGGAGCTAAAAAAAACATCCAGTTTCTAACACAGTGGCTCACTGGCATTCAGTTATGCTTATCATGTTTATTCCACAAGCTCTGTAGTAGTTTGAGGAATGCCTCCCATAATTTGAATTCTTGGTCTCAGGAACATTTTTCGGGACACCTCAGTGGTCCAGCCATGTTGGAGGAAGTACCCCCAATGTGGACTTTGTGATTAAAAGCCTCACATTGTTTCCAATTTCTCTTTTTGCTTTGTGTTTTCACTAAAGGATGTAAGCTTCCAGCATCCTGTTTCTGCTGCCTGTCTCCTGCTCAGTGTCATTTTCCCCACTGAGATGGACCCTTATCCCTCTGGAACCATAAGCCCAAAAGAAGTAAGATCTTAGGATGCATAAAATAAGATCTTTTTTGGAAGCATCTTGGGATGCTTGCCTATGGAGCACAGCTACCACTGGAAAAAAAAAACGTGGGTCAAGTGAAGAGGCAACATGCAGTTGTGCTGGTTCTTGGTCTTTGAACTTCTGAGCAGAGGCTCATCCACCTTTAACAGAGACGAGCCATCTCAGTTGTACCCAGTTCCTTACCCACAGAACTGTTGAGTGGTAATAGATCATTAATGCTTTAAGTCACAAGTTTGGGTGGTGAATTAAGATACCAGTAGATAACTAGAACAGATGACTCTGAAAAGTGCCATCTGATCTTGTGATAATCCACTTTCATTTTGCTTTTCTTTTATGGTTCTGTCTTCCTGACCTCCCTGCAAGAAGATTAAGTGAAAGCTTTATAGCTATTACAATTCATTTGAACCAGTGTTTCTCTGTTGGTATATTTTCCACCTTGCGCTAGCTGGTCTTATGTCAATTTGACACAAGCTCGAGTCATTTGGGAAGAGGGGACCACAGTTGAGAAAATACCATCATGGGTTGCCCTGAGAACAAGCATATGGGACATTTTCTTGATTGGTGATTGGTGTGAGAGGGCCCAGTTCCCTATGGACAGTGCCACTCTAGGGCTGGTGGTCCTGGGTGCTTTAAGAAGGCAGGTTGCACAAGCTATGGAGAGCAAGCCAATAGTAAGCCTCCTCCATGGCTTCTACTTCCTGCCTTGTGGTTCCTGTCTTGTTTGAGTTTCTTCCCTGACTTCTCTCAGTGATGGGTCATTACCTGGACCTGGATATCTAAGCTGAAACAAATCCTCTTCTTCCCAAGTTGCTTTAGTCATGATATTTATCAAGACAGTAGAAACTCCCAGAAATTGACTCCATAGTTATTGCTGTGACAGACTGGCCTTGTTGTTTGGGGGAAGACTGGGGAAGAACTTTGAATCTTTGGAATAGAGAAATCATTGAGTATTCAGAGCTCAGGTAGTTGCTTGCCACAAAACAAAGTCCATGTCTTTATTGTTGTTTATGTTTTATTTTGTTTTGGCATTTTTTTTGGTCTTATTTGTTTTTTGATATTTTGGGTTTTGAGAGAGAGAGAGGAAGTTGGGTTGGGGGAGGGTTGGTAAGGATCTTGAGGAGTTAAGAGAGGAAAAAAACCATGATCAAAATATAGTGCTTGAAAAAATTTTAAGTTAAAAGAGTATTTCAGAAGGAAGATTAGTCTTTCCTCTTGTTCAATTGGCCTTCACTCTTGCTGCTGGGTTGATTTGCTCCATTGTTGCTGCTGCCACCATTTTCTTCCCTGCTGTCAGAATCAACGTTTCCAAGCTTTTATCTTAGAGGAAGGACCAGTGACTCTATAGTGGCTCTATAGGAAGCTCCGGTTTCCAGGGCCAGATTAGGACGACCGAGGCACCCTGCATTGTGAATTTAGTAACTACCAGTCATCATCTCTACATAAAAGACAGCATTTGGGTACGACTTCAAGGAATGAGTGACATCTAGATTCTTAGTATCTCAGGTGTGACCTGGCTGTTATTTTTTTTATAGCTTATTTAGTAAATTCTGATGCATAATATATATGTGTGTATATTAAGATATAATGTATGTGCACACTGATATATAATTTATATATGTATACATATATGCATATGAAATGTATCATGTGTATATATGTACATATATGTATGTATATACGTCATCCATATGTTCATTTCTTTGGTTCTGTTCCTGTAGAGGACTCTAAAACACCCCTTTTGTAACATAACTTTAGCATTTTCTTAGGCAACATACTCCTTTCAACCAAGAAGGAGGATATAGAAGGATAAGTATATCAAAGAAACAAGCAAACAAAAGCAAGAGAAAGTAGGCTTTTCGGACACTACTTACATGGCACAGCAGGGACTCACTGTAGAATGCAGTCAATGAATATTTTTGAATAAATGAATACATTATTCTGACTCAGTATTGAAAGAAGATTTACATAGGTTCTGATTTACATGGGCGTCACTGAGGGTCACGTTAAAACCTGCCTTGGCAGTGTGTGGCCCAGGGCTTGTGTTACACAGGGATTAGTTTGAGGGATACAGATTGGCTACAGTCACACGTGGGTGGGCCTGAAGTGTTCCACTTTGTTCTAAGGTAAGCGAGGGGATCCGTAAGCTCTAGTTAGGGATTTTACCGTTTCACATTGATTATCAACTCAACACGTTCTGGAATGATCTAGGAGAATCGGTGTGGGATTATCTGGATCAGGTTAAGTTGAGGTGTAAAGACTCTCTCTAAATGTGGGTACGACCACTTCATGAACTGGGGTCCCAGATTGAACGAAAGGAAGAAAGCTATCTGAGCAATGAACATTCATGGATCTGTGTTCTTGCTTCCGAAGTCATGTTACCAGACATTTTATGTCACCATGGCTTCACCCTTGGATGAACTACAATAGAGTGACGACAAACTCATCTTCCTTAAGATGCTTTGGCCAGACGTTTTGTTGTAACAAGCTAAATAGTGAGGACAGGAGCTCAGGTGAGTGTGTCCCGAGCAACTGAAGGGAATTTTTGATGGCTAGTTCCCTAAAGGTAGGCCTCCAATTCTGCTGCTACTTTAGACTATAACAAGCAGTATCTTGTCCCTTTTAGGCATCCACATTCTTCACCAACATGATCCTACGGACACTGGCACAAACAAGGCTGGTATCATCAGACAACTTTGGTGTCCTCCTTCTCTGATCTGATATCATCCTAAGCACCTCAAACAACATAGGCTTTACCTGGGAAACTATAATTTCTGCCTGTAGGCAACATGAACAGAGCATGAGGTTTTGGTGAAGCGGGTCAAAGTTCTGGTTCTGAAGTCTGAGACTTATGTTTGAACCAAGAAACGGTTGGATACTGTGATGAAGAGAAACTTTGTATCTACTATAGAATTTATTTTCATTTTTTTAAAATGAACCTATTGATAGTATCTGGGTTCACTGGGTAGACAGATGTTGCTTACCACATTACACTATGTCCCTGGCACATGGTAAGCATCCATTGGTAACTCGTACTAATACCATTTTAAATTTATTTTTTGTCAAAAAATATTTCTGATTCAATTGTCCCTTGAAAAAATCAAAATTAATTGTGATGCATTTGATTTTCCTATTTTCTGGCTTTTTGTGCGAAGCCAAAAACTATGAATTCACCCCTTTAGTTCAATCTCTCTCATGAAGTATTACCCATATTTCCATTTGAGTCTTGTCTTTTTCTTGAAATTTCTGCCACTTAAATTACAAAGACATGTTCCATTATATTCTTTTTCTAATTTCTTATTCTTCCTCACATGGCTCTGGGTGTTTTCTTGATTCCTTATAAGAATTTAATACCTTGAAGAGCGATGTCGTACTATTTCTGTAGCATCTCGAATATTCTACACCGTGTTAAGCAGAAAACTAGACTGAAAACAAATTGTACTTATTTGTTTCAAAGATGTTGGAAGAACCATTCTTCTGTTCAATGGATCCAAAGGATAGGTCATGAAAGGTCAAAAATAATCTGGGCTCTGTCCAGGGAGAGATCAACCTCTAGCCTCATTAGGACCGAAAGAGCTGGCTACATGTCACATGTGCCTAGGGATATGTGAGGAATGTATGTCCAGCATACATTCAGTATACATAATCTGGTTGAACGAACCACATGGTCACATGTCTTCTGCTCTATTCCAAAGTCACTGGGATGCTCCTGGAGATGTGGGGAAAGGATCAAATACCTACCAACAGGCTTCTCTCTTGACATCTCCCAGATTTCTCAGCAGGCCAATGTCAGGGTCTGGGCTGGAATAGAAGGCTGACAGACAATAGAATACAGTGCCTAAGCAGGTCTGAGAGAATGGAAAAATTGATTCATTGGAGGCCCAGGCTGCCAATTCAGGGGCGGTTGGAGGAAGCGCTTTCAAAACTTACTGTGTGGAGGCTGGCAGCCATGCACAGGGTGACATGCCAAAGCTTGCATCGGAGACAGGGTGGGTTCTACCTGAATGAATCATAGCCTTCAAAAGCTATGGGATCGCCCAATTATCTGTATCTCTGCCAATCTTTCAGCATGGTTTGGACTGACACTGTTAAGGCAGAGACCAAAGAGGAAAACCAGAGCAGTTCAGGTTCACAAAGTTAGTAGACTGGCTGATAGTTTGCACTTTAAAAAATAAAACATGCTAACTATCCTATGCTCAGAGAACTCTGGTTCGTTTGTTGACTTCCATGAGTGCAACTAATTATCAAAGTTAAGTGTTTAGGTTTCCAAGCCTTCATACTCACTCCCACTGAACATATGACTAGAACATGGCGGTTCAGGATCAGTTTCATAGGTCACATATTCAATAATAGATTGCTAAGCAACTGTCTCATACAGTGACTATCCCATGGAAGAGGCAGCCTAGTTTTTCTTGATTGGGTAAAAAGCAAACCTGTTTAACCAGATGACTTCATCCTTGTCCTAGTGATTGAGGGGGTATAACAGAACAAAAGACCAATAAATGCAAGAGGAGAGCTGTTCTCAAGGGGATTGGTGGTTAGGGAAGAATGGTGTTTGGGGATGGCTAGGTCATGACCTACTTGCAAAAGACGAAGCGAAATTGTGATGAGCACTCACAAGGAGATCTTTAAGCTTGTGTCTGAAGTAGATGATGGGAAAGAAAACAAGTTCCTTGATGTGAAAACATTGAGGTTATTGGCTCTCAGTTGAGGGAGAAAAATAGAGCCATTGTGATTTGGAAGCAGTAAATACAGTGAGTCTATTCTGTCTGGCTCAGTGAAATCTACTTTTCGTAGTATTTTATTGAGGTATTCCAATTTTATAGTAATCCTGTGAAAAAAGATAGAAAGGCCCTACACTTTATTTTGTGGAGATTGGAAGCCATTTCCTCTCACCTCAGTTCTGTGAACTATAGGAAGAGACACTGGACTCCCAGCTGCCAGAGGGGAGGCTCAGTCTTTGCAACTCCATCCAGTGAGAAGGGAGAGCAATTTGTGATGGTTGAGTAGATTCCTGTTCTTCCCAATGCTTTCGATTTCCCATGCCTTGCTAATGTCAGGTCTGTCTGTGATTAGAGGACACCTGAAAATCTTACCCTTTGACTTGTCGTATGTAGAGAGTAAGTATAGACCCAGACACATGGGAGAAAAACCCTTTGGTGTGAGCAAAAGATGGGTAATTTCCAGACTATTGGGAAGTTATTTTTACTTAATTCATTTCTTATAGGACTAAGGCACACTTCCCCTACTTCCTTACAGTAAAGTGGCAGAGAAGTTCAGCATGCTGGTGGTTGAGAAATGTGATGGAGGAAGGTCATTGGCTAATAAAGGAACTGCCTTGGCCCATTTTATTGGTTAGGACATAGGTAGGTGGAGTAAACAGAACAGAATGCCGGGAGGAAGAGGAAGTGAGCTCAGACTCCACAGCTCTCCTCTCGGGAGCAGACGCCTCAGAGAGACGCCATGCTCCCTTCTCCCAGGCAGACGCAAGCAATGAAGCAAGCCGCCAGATGCTGAATCTTTCCCGGTAAGACCGGTGCTACAGTTTATCAGAGATGAGTTGATCGGGATATCAGAATTAGCCAGTAAGGGCTAAAGCTAAAGGGCCAAGCAGTGTTTAAATGAATACAGTGTCCGTGTAATTATTTCGGGTTAAGCTAGCTGAGCAGGTGGCTGGGGTGTTGGGGGCGCAGCCCCGCCGCTCATATTACTACAGAAATGACTTTTCAGAACTAAAGAAAATTGTGCAGTTGTTCTAAGATACTAAGGCATGAATATTCATGTAGATAAGTTTTTCTGAATAAAAATTTACAAATTGGGAAGAAATACTGGAGTGAAATTTTATGTACATTCTGTTAGGAAGATGAATCAATTCACCTAATCGTTTTTTTGGCAAATGACGGAAGATGCATAGAACCATGAAAGGAAAGTGCTTAGCTTACTAGATATGGGGGAAACCAGAACAAAGTAAGGACATAGCAGCAGTGGTAGGAATGAACACAGGATTTTTGTAATTCAGGAAGAAGGAAGGACTTTCTAAATCTGACATATAGTGCCAAAAACCAGGGACAAATTTAGTGTTGCTATACACGTATGAAAATGTCAATTATGTGCAACCCCCCAAACAAAACAAAATAAAACAAAATCTTAAAATCTACCATAGACTTGATGGTTAAGAAAGTGTGGGGGTTGTAATGAAAATGGTCCCCCATAGGTTTGGGTATTTAACTATTTCGTTCCCTAATTGGTGGCACTGGTTGGGGGAGGTTTTGGAGGTCAGCCTTGTTTGAAGCAATACGTGGGTCATACATAGGTGTCATACATATCAGGCAGCAAAATGAGGTGAGAATGAAAATTCTCTTCAGTTTGAGTTAGCCAGACTGCATCAAACTTTGGCAGTCTCCTGCCAGGTGGTTTATTGACAGCATAGTTACATATAAAATTGCAAGGATCTAAGAAATACTTTAGGGAAATAAAACCAGAAGAAAAATGTTGAGTTAGTCATTCACTGCTGTGACAAAATGCCTGGTGTAAGTTAAGGCAGGAAAAACACTGTGGCTCATGGCTTTAGAGGTTTCGTTCTGTGGTTATCTGGCTCCATTGCTTTTTAACCCAAACGTGAGGCAGAAGCCCATGCTTGAAAGTCAATGGTGGGACAAGGCTGTTTACCTCATATCAGCCAGGAGAGTAGGAGGAGGAGGGAGAGAAAGTCAGGGATGAGAGGAGGGAGGCAGACAGCGAGACATCGAGACAGAGACACTGGAATAGATAGATCTTTCAAAGACTCACTTCCAACTATGTTGCCCTCAAAGCCCATATGACCTTAGTAATGGATTAACTTACCGAAGTTGTCACTGTTATGATTCACTTACCTCTTAATAAGACCAACTTCTGGGGACCAAACCTGAAACATATGAGCCTTTTGGGAGAGACCTTCATATCTAAACTGCAACGGATATAAATGGCCAGTAAGTGTGCAAAATAAAGCTTGCTAATAACAAGATAAATGGGGATTAAAAGTATTTATTATCTTAGTTGTGTAAAATTTGCTAGAAGTTGTTGATAACCAGTATGTAAGGAAACTGAAGGAATGGATCTCCATCTTACACTGTGGAAAAGAATAAACAATAGTTCATATGGTACGAAGAAATCTTGCAATTATTGTTTCAAAATACAAAATTCATGCAGTCTTTCCCCTTGTATCTTTGATCTTAGGGATTATCTGCAGAAGTAGGAACACACAAATCAAGATGAATGTGTGAGATTTTCCATACTGCTTTTAGTATAACAAAAATGGAAACAATTCAAATATCCGTATTTGAGGATTGATTTACAAATGAGAGCAAAGTCATGCAATATATTTACCTTACAAATAATAAGGTAAAGAGAATTTTTAACATGGAGAAATATCCATAATGTGCTGGTTGAAAAGAGACACAAAATAACACTTAAATTGTAAAACGTCTTAATAGATATTCAGTTTATACACACAAGAGATTTGCATAAAATTTTCCTCAACACAGTTAGGTTTGCTTGACAATGAGAAGGTGTTTTGAGAAACACATCCTTGAACGATTTGGTATGAACATCATAGAGTTCATAGAACATCACAGACCTAATTTTATGGATCAGTCACTCAGCATGGTCTCTGGATGCCATCAAGAGGCATGGTAAATACAAGATGCAGGAGGTTGTTGCTAACTTAACAAAGCACATTGTTTTAAATTATTTTAGAAAAATAAGTAAAGGGGCATTCTAAAATAATAAAATGCCACACAGCTGGTATATACAACAGTAGCAAAGACGCCTGTCCTCACATCCTGTGTATAATTATTCTATACGTTCATATATTTTTAAGATTGAGGTTTGTGATCACCATAAACATGGAAGTAACATCGTGCTTCTATTAAGGCAGATAAAATGATACTAGACCATGGGGAAATTTCAGTTCCATTACAGTTGTATGGGACCAACATATGATATAAGATCTGTTGTTGATAGGATGCTATGTGGGATGGAACACGGTTGTATTTATTATAAAATAATAAAGTGTATAGAAGCAATAAAAGCCTGAAACATCCTTATATTTCTCATCTTGAGTCAATCACTGAGATTTTGCTCCATTTACTTTGTTTCTCTGTACACACAAGTGAGCACATGCATGTCTCCCTATATACTTGATAGCACAGAATTGCCTGACTCGTGAAATTTCCGCAATCATTTATTAAGACCTAGAGTCCACCTGACAAGTTAACTAGTGAAAGTCTTATTCCCACTAAGTACAATGTATTTTGTTTTCAGTTACACCATCTAACAAAGTTTCCCCCTTAACTGTACTAGGATCTTCATGCTTGGATGATTGTAGTGCATTGTTTAAAGATTGTATTTGTAAGATGCTTAAACATAAAATTTATTCACTTAAGTTAAATTGAGGATATCCCTGTTCTAGACTTCATGTTATAAATAGTGATGGTATTTTGCACATGTTTTGAGTGGTTTTAGGTAGTGCGTGCCCTAAGTTTTAAGGAATAGAATTCTACTGGGGGAGGGGAAAGTACCTCATCAAAAGGGATGAGCTCACCTGTGGAGCAGCTTTCTCGTGCATACCCGTGGTGAGCAACCACTAAACAAAAACAGTGAGGCCTGGGAAAATTTCAGGGCGGCAGATGCTGGATCTGAGAGGCATGCTGGCACTCCTCCAAGCTCCTTCAGCGTTCAGCTGCTGCTTCTCAACCTCTCCCTCTCATCTAGCTCTCCCTTCTTACTGGAAGGGCAAGATCATTCTCTGTGTAGATGGTTGTGGTCAGCTGTCTTTGGCAGTCTAATCATTCCTTGAGTATCTGGGGTCTATGTGTGTGAGAAGTTGGACTGAGAACTGGCTTGCAGTAGTGATGAGGCAGGATTCCCTGCTGTCCTTCTGTGCATCCCAAGGCTCCTCTTTCTGCTTCTTCACTCCTTCTTATTTCTTATTTCCTACCTATTCTCTTCTTCCCCATGAAAACTTCTACTTGTCTGACTCTGCCTGGATTTGACAGTTCAATTGTGAAGTCATATTTTCATCTTCAGAGTTGTCTACTTGATTCTCCCCTAAACAATCAAGTCCTCTCAATTTTCCCTTACCTCAAAGTGCTCCCGTGGAGTCAAAGTTTTATTAATCTCTCCCCACAATGACACTTAGACTGTGACGTAATGATGTTGGAGATGTGAGCCTGGATTTGGGTGCTGGATTGAGTCCCGATTTCCTGTTTTCACTCCTGAGCACACTATGATCAATTTTAGTGCTGGGTCTCTGAGATTAGGGTTAGAATGATCAGAAGGTTCATGTTCTACTAGCTGGACATGGTGTGAGTTTATAATAGACACAGGGAGGAGGGAACTTTCAGTTTTTGTTTCATTATCACAGGTTATTAAAGATTGGTACCGTTAAAATAAAAATTATCAGCCGGGCAGTGGTGGCGCACGCTTTTAATCCCAGCACTCAGGAGGCGAAGACAGGTGGATCCCCGTGAGTCTGAGGGCAGCCTACAAGAGCTAGTTCCAGGATAGGTTTGATAACTACAGTAAAACCCTGTTTCGAAAAATCAAAAAGAAAAAAGCATTAAGAAACAACAACACGCTTTAAGAGGAAGGATCCAGGTAATGGTGGTTACCACCTATATTTAATTAGGGAGTTAAATAAAAAATAGAAATTATCATTTGCCTTATTTAATTCATTATATGCTACTATTACGCATATACTATCCTGTAATATATACACTATACACACTACAATATAACACATACACATATGTAGTATACACGCATATACTTACCTTTCTTAAAAAATTCAGAATTTATGGCAAAGTCCAGGGATTCTCGTCAATCTTATTATACTTTTGTTTCACAAACCATTAAAGGTTAGAATTTAGAGCATGCAAATCTCAGTTGAATTTCTATTCAATCATATCAAGATGAAATCAGCTAAGGCATATGAGATCACTGAAAAGGAAACAGAATAATAAGATCAGGGAATGTTTTTAAGCTCTGCCCAGCAGCAAATGAACCATGGACTGGAAGAGTCAAAACTTCAAAAATACTTACGCTGCTGGACTCTGTCAATTCTAGAGCAGCAGGTGTGTGCCAAAGCATTTCCACTGAAACAGCAAACCAGAATTATAAGGGAGTAACAGAGATAATACACAAAGATTCTATAAAGGTTACTTTAGATGCCCTATGGGTTGAAGCTACAGCTTGAAGGGAAGAAACAATCACTTATACTGAATCAGAATGATGACTTGACAGCACCTCAACGTCATGTCTGAATTTTAGCTCCATCAGCTTTCCATGTTAGGCTCAGATTTCATGTAGTTTCCACAGTGACTGTGTCAACACCAGAAACGGATCTGTATCTGCTTCAGCAAAGTGTGCACATGTAGATTAAAGGAAAAAATTCTGCTTTCCATGTTGGCAGAGGGTAGGGGAATGGGGATTAGAAATGGTATGTAGGAGGAACAGAAATAAGAAAGAATCACAGAGACATAGGATGGTACCGGGAGGGAGTACCAGTGAATACTGAAATTGCCCACATTTAATTTTCCGTACACTTTTATATCCCAATACAGCAGAAGAAAAAGTCAAAGACTGCTTTAACATGATACAAAGGACAACTAGAATAGTTACTTGCTTCAATATTTTGAGACAGCAAGCCATTAATTTATGAGAAGAGAATTCTGTTGTTTAGGCAGTGAACCCTCCCTAGACCAAGTATCCTGAAGGCAGGCAGCCACTCCCTGAGTTAAACCTCTTAATTTAAAAGAAGGAACAGAAGAAGTATGCTTGAATTAGACTCATATTTTTGGACCTTCACATTAAGTCAGACCCATGCAGGCTCTCTGATTGTTGGTTCAGTCTGTGAACCCTTATGAACCTTGCTTAGTTGATTCTGTGGATTTTCTTGTGGTGTCCTTGACCCCTCTGGCTTTTACAATCCTTTCTTTCTTCTCTTGCAGGATTCCCTGAGCTCTGCCCAAAATGTTTGATTGTGGGTCTCTGTATCTCCCATCAGTTGCTGGGTGAAGCCTCTCTGGTAACAATTACGTTAGGCTCTGGTCCATGAATATAACACAGTACCATTAAGAATCATTTTATTGGCTTTTCTAAATTTTTCTTTTCTTTTCTTTCTTCCTTTCTTCCTTTCTTTCTTTCTTTCTTTCTTTCTTTCTTTCTTTCTTTCTTTCTTTCTTTCTTTCTTTCTTCTTGCCAATTGTGTTTGGTTCTATGCTGGGTTTCTGAGATATCCTTCTTTGGGTTAAATACATTTTTTAGAAGTGATCAAAGCCTGGTATAGTCACACATTTCCTCCAACAAGGCCACACCCACTTCAACAAAGCCACCCTTCCTAATAGTGCCATGCCCTCTGAAATTATGGGGGCCTATTACATTCAAACTACCACATTCTACTCTCTGGCCCCCATAAGCTTGTAACAGCATCCTAATGAAAAATGCATTCAGTTCAATTTAAAAAGTCCCCTGGTCTATCACAGTCTCAACAATGTTGTAAAGTTTAAAATTCAAAGTCTCTTCTGAGATTCATACAATCTCTTAAGTGTAATCAACCAAAAAAACAATCAAAATCAGAAGCAGCTCACATACTTCTAACATATAATGGCACACGATATACATTACTGTTTCAAAATACAAGGAAGGGAGCATATCAAGGAAATACTTGACCAAAGCGAGACCAAAAACCAACTGGTACACTCCAAATTCTGCATCTCTGTGTCTGATGAAAAAAACACTCTTCAGATCTCCAACTGTGTTCAGCTTTGTTGACTGTCATACACTTCTTTCTCTTGGGCTGGTTCTACTCTGTTAACAACTTTCCTTGGCAGGTGCCCCACATGTCCAAAATCTTGGGGGTCTCCAAGACAATCCAGGCTTCAACTTCACAGCTTCATGAAATGGCCTCTCTAGGCCTCCATCCCGGGACACCCCTGACACATGCCTAGCCTCAGTGGCTTTATTCCACAACTCTTTTCTTCTCTCCTTAACTCTAAATTCAGGACCACGTGACTGAAACTGCCAAGTTCTACTGCTTGCTGAGGCTGACATATGGTCCCATCATTTAATTATGTCTTCACCAGCTTTCTTTCCTTCACTGCCTAAGACTGGTTGTCCTTGAACTTGCTCTGTGGAATGGGCTGGCCTCAACCTCTGAGATCTGCCAGTACTGCCTTCCCCCGTGCTGGGATTAAAGGTGTGCACCACCACATCTGGCTCTAGAGTGTTCTTTAGTTCCTATTCACAAATTGGAAATTTAGCTACATGGGATCTTTCCTTGAGGTCACCACTCCCTTTATTCCATTTCTTAAGCTATTTATTTCCTTGAACACAGAATTTAGCTCCATTCCACTTTCTGGTAAGCTTTTTCTCCTCAAATATTTTTTCCTTGCCCAGTTGACTCCTTTTCGTTATAAATCTACATTAGAGTTACTACTAATGACCATATAACAGAGTCTCTACTAGACTGTTTTGAGATTTCTCTGTCAATGGAATTAATTCAAAACTTTTCACTTTAGGCTTAGGCAGACTGTTTGAACACGGGCAAAAGGGAGCCACGTTTTTCAGCAAAATATCACAAGAACAATCTCTAGACAACGTACTAAAATTCTTCTCCTTTGAAACCTCTTGAGGGAGCCCCTGACAGTTCAAATAACTCTTAGTACCCCTGCTTTCCATGCACCCATAAGTATGGTTCATTAAACAGTGTCTAAAGCATTCCATTGCTTCCATAACCGTACATACTAAAGTCCAAATTCTTCTAAACAAAAACATGGCCAGGTCTACCACAGCAATACCCCACTTCTGGTACCAACAGGGTTTCTGTTCCTGTGTGGAGATCCAAGGACCACAGTAATTCCTATTTAAAAAAAAAACAACTTTTAATTGGCTTGGCTCGCTTATAGTTTCAGAAATTCAGTTCATTATGATCATGATGGGGAACATGGTGACATACAGACAGCTGTGGTGCTAGAACTGAGACCACTGCATCTTGCCGGCAGCCTGAAGTCAACTAATTGTCACAGTGAGGGAAATCTGAGAAAAAGAGACCTTACTGACACACTTCCTCCAAACAAGGCTATACCCGCTCTAACAAAGTCACACCTCCTAATAATGCTACTCCCTGTAAGATTATGGGGTCTAATTCCATTCAAACTAACATATATATGTATCTCACTAAAAGTGAAGACTGTCAAATTTGAAAAGCATCAGTTAGGACTCCCATTTTCTGAGATGTACTTAAGTAGAGAATCATTGTCTCCATTGTTCTATCATGATCATCTCTCGCCCGAAGACACTGGTAACCTGTGCTGTTCAAAGGCCTTAGGTTGCGGAGGACTGGGGAGTATGGAGTTTGTTTGTGGAAATTTTAGAGTAAGAGGAGGAGTTTATGAAATTTTCTCAGATTGCAGATGAAAAATATATTTCTATGTGAAGGCACAGATTTCACAATTAGGTTATATTTCTTATTCCTAAATGGTGAAAAGCAAGAATTATTACTAGAAGAGGCTACAATTCAGATAGGAAAAAACCTTATAAAACAGAAAACCCTTCTCAAATCTTGTGAGGAAATTTTAACCATTCAGAAAACTACACAAATAAAACAGTTTAGTAGGAAGTGGATGCAAGGAGATGAGGAGTCCAAGGTCATCCTAACGTAATAAATGTGAGACCAGCTTAGCCTCCAAGATACCTTGTTTCAGAAACAAAAGAACACAAACAAACAAAGAAAAAAACCCAAGAGAAAATAAAGAATTCAGTAGAATTATATTTCTTGATAGTGGTGCTTTCCTTTAAGAATTATTTGATCCAACTCAGCAATAGCTATAAATATTTTCCTCTAAACCTGAGGCTCTAAGTTTTAGGAGTTGGCCTCCCTCTTCATCGCTGGCACTTCTCTGGGTGGCCGTGATCTGAAACATGAGGTAAGATTCCTGGCTGAGATTGATGAAGTTAAACCGGGAATTACTTCCAAAGACAGAAAGACATCAAGGCACCAACGTCATCCAAACAGCTGGAGATATTTATTGGTGAGGGAGTTGGAAAGGATGCAGTAGACATGTGTGAGTTTGAGAGGCTGGGGTGGCACAGGCTCTGGTGATGGGGGGGGGGTTGATTCAGGACAGAGTGTGAGGGAGAGTAGGAGCCAGATGAAAGAGTTTTCTTTAACACCTAACGTGGCTGAGTCCTTCAGAGACACACACTCCAGTTTCCTCGAAGACTCACGGGGCAGATTTATATACTATCCTTAAAGCAAGTGCCCTTCTTAAATACCTGTGCAGCACAGGGACCTGGATATGGATCCTACAGAGAGACACCATGCACGGTTTTGAGACTTTAACTGGCTGGTTTAGCGTAGCTCCCCTTCTTTTTCTCCATCCCCCTAACAAGCAGTGGTGGACAACTACAACATGCCGAATACTGTGTTGACCTCTGGGATATAATGATAAATAATAAATGAGTTCCTGAGGAGTGATTTAGATGGGTATGTGGATGGAGGGTTGGAACTGAGATAAACAACAGTATGAAGGTTACATCAGAGAGAAATCACTTGTCAGATAAAGAGGGACATGTCTGATAGAACCATGACTCCTCCAAGAACTAGAATTTAGATGCGGGAGGTAAGCTAGAATAAATTGAGAAAGAAGTAAATATTAATTAATATTTTAATCAATAATTTTAATTAATAAAAGACAGTTAAAAATTACAGCTACTGCTTATCAAGTACTTTGTATGTAAATATATTTGTTTAAAGTTAGGTTATGCTGAGAAACTTACATACCCTTTAAAAAGATTTTATTTATGCATTTACTTATTTATTTACTTCATTAATTTATTGAGTCAGAGCTTCTCTGTGTGGTCCTTGTTGTCCTAGAACTTGTTCTGTAGACTTGGATGACCTCAGACTAGGAGATTTGCTTGCCTCTACTTCCTGAGTCCTGGAACTAAAAATATATGCCATTGCTGTCTGCCTATTTTCAATCATGTGTATATGTGTATTTGAGTGTGAGTCCATTAGGGTTCAGAAGAGGGCATTGATACCCCAGAGCTGGGCACCAATATCTGGTCCTCTGAAAGAGCAGCTTGTGCTATTAGCTGCTAACTCTATTTCCATCCTGGATCAATATTGTTTTGGTTTGGTTTTATTTGGTTTTCAAGACATGATTTTTTTTTTTGTATAGCCTTGACTGTCCTAGAACTTCCTCTGTAGACCATGCTGGCTTTGAACTCACAGAGAGCTGCCTGTTTCTTCCTCCCAAGTGCTGGGATTAAAGGCATGTACCACCACTGGTTGGCTCAGATTAATATAATCTTAGATAAATATGTTATAGTTTATTGGGAGAGAAAGTTGAGGACGATTCCATGTGATATAACTGTGAAGGAGTTAACTTGCCACAAACATGCATCATCTCAAACTTCAGTTGAGGAACTGTTTCCATTGGATTGGCCTGGGGGCATGTCTGAGGTACTTTTTTCCATTAATGATCATGTGGGAGGCCCCAGACCTCTGGGTCATATAAGAAAGTGGGGGAGTGGGGGGGTGAGGGAGGATGGGGAGGTAAGGGAGTAGGAGGAGTGGGAGGAGAGGAGGGAAAGGGAACTGGGACAGTCTATAAAATGAAACAAGATTATTAAAAAAAAAGAAAGAAAGAAAGCAGGCTGAGAAAGACAGGAGGAGCAACACTGGGTAGTGCTCCTCCCTGTTTCTGCTTCAGGTCCTGCCTCCAGGCTCCTGTTTGGGTTCTTTCCTTTACTTCACTAAATGGCTCCCTGTGGTGTGGAAGTGAGCCCTTTCCTCTAGAAGTTGCTTTGGGGCATGACGTCTATCATAGCAACAGAAAGCAACTAGAACACGTCACAGCAATTACTGAATGTTTATTTAGGACATTGGACAAGGCCTGTTAAATGTTACCTCATTATCAGGTCAGGCACAATAAGGTATTGATTGGATTGGTACTGAAAGGACAGAAAGGAGGCAATAATTTAAATGGAAACTATTTCATAATCCATTCATTCATTAATTCATGCAATATTGTTGAGGCAGTCTTTGTCAAGCTCTAGACTGGGTTTGAGAAGTCAGGTATCTCCTGATAAATGTCTCCCAGATGCTTATATGCTTGATCCCCAGCTCCTGGAATGGTTGGGAGATGGTAAAATCATTAAAATTACCAGCCTCTTCCTTGGGAGCCAGCCGTTGGCAGAGGGCGGATACTAGGTGAGGAGGACTCATTGTGTTGAGTTAGTCATGTTTGAGAGACAGTTCCACACCCATGCTCAAGTGGTGGCCCTGGCTAAACTCAGTGGGTCACAAAACAAAGTCAAAACCGAAAAAGACATGATAGTGGGAAGAGGGGTACAAGGAGGATGGAGGGGGGAGGACCTTGGATTTTCCATGGGGCAGGGAACCCTGACTGCTCTTTGGACTGGAGAGAGAGGAGGAAAAAAGTGGGGGGAGGGGGAGAGGGGCAGGAGGAAGGGGAGGGAAATGGGAGGCTGGGAGGAGGAGGAAATATTTTTTTCTTTCTTTTCAATAAAAAAATAAAAATAGAAAAAAGAAAGAGTTGGGATAGTGAGTGTGACCAGAACATATTGCATACATGCATGGCAATGTCAAAGAATTATTTGGAAAAAAAAGAGGCAAAGCATAGCAAAAGGTAGTTGGGTCACTGAGTCATGTTTTGAGGGTGATAATGGGAACCTGCTATTTTTGTGTCTTCTGACACACACAAGGCACAGACATCTTCTGGCATAAACTCTCACCATGATGTAGCGTATCTATAGCAAAAAGACCAAGGTTAAAGGGGATAGGTATGTACCATTTTAAAAGGACACACTCACTCTTGATAGTGTAGAAAGGACGGCAAATGGACATTGTAAATAGTTAAGGACACATATACTGTTTGCTAATGGTTGGTTTGTTCTGAGTTAATCCCCAGCCTAGGTGGCATTGTCAGGGTTGGCATGCAGAAGTTTGGGCTTAAGCATACCTAGCCACAGCAACGGATGACAGTGAGGAGAAAGTATGGTAGGTGTAAGGGGAGGTGCAGTTGACACCATGAGTCTCAGAGACAAGGCTGACCACCTTGTCCTGCAAGATGTGGATCTCCCCCAATAACCAAGAGGCCATACCCAGGTCAAGACCGGTGGACAGCAATAGCTGGGGCTGCTGGGAAATGGAGAACTTCCTACCCTTGTGGGCCTGACCTGGAGTCAAATTCAGTCATCACCCTAGGCCCACAGCTCTCTTGGGAGATGTCACAAGTGGTTTTTAAAATCTTGGTCCTTTTCTTCTTCAGAACTCCAACTGCATGAATGATGATGATAAGCTTTTGTTTATGTTTTCTTTTCATATATATATACACATATATGTATATATAGACACACACATATATTGCCATTTAGTACCTGTGTGTTTTTTTCTTTTTATTGTTTTCTGATACAATGATTAATGTTGTTTTATCTTCCAGTTTGTGAATTCTTCTGCCTGCTCCATTCTACTGCTGAGCATATATATTAGATGTTCAAATTTGGATTATTGCATTTTTTTATGACAACTTCTTTTGCTTCCTTGTGTATCCTCCTTCTTCATTGGCTTTGTGTGTTTTATGCAAGTGCACCTGTGCGTTGGTAGCAGCGAGATCCCAGATCCTGAATTTCTTGTAATCCCCTGATCTGAGTGCCTACAGCTGCTCTGAGTACGAGACCTTCAGGAGTTCCTGATGTCAGGAGAGTGGTTTCTGGTGAATTTGGCTGGGGCATGGCTATCTCATATAATTTGCCTCTGAACACAATAAAGGGGGCATTCTTGGGGAATTCAAGGATGACCCCTGTCGCTGTCTCTCTGTCTGTGTGTGTTTGTGTATTTTAACCTCCAGCCCCCTTGCCCGAAGCTCGGGAACTGGGTGCCAGTGCACCGAGCGCAGACATGGGGGCGCGGTGTGCGGAAATTGGAGGTCTCCACCAAGATATCGGCAATTGGAGGTCTCAACCGAGATATCGGGAACGCGGCACCTGTGGTTGTTCATGGATGTACTTGGAGTAAACAGAATCCTGACATAAGGTAAGGAACAAAACGAAAATTACAATAGTTTTGATCAATCACTATAGAATATTTAAAGAGCACCCCCAAACAAATAAATAAACTTGAGAGCCTATTTGCAGTAGAAAATGAAAATTTTTAATTTTCGAATATCTACAGAGGTTTGTCAATTTTGTAGTCTCACAAATGTCCTATTTCCTACCCCCAATTTCTATTTTAAGAGAGAGAGACACACACAATCTAGGCTCACACAGCTAGTGAGTGGTAAAACTTCAATCAAATCTGGGAATTTATGGCTTCAAAATCTGTGCTTCTGTTAGGAGGTTGTGGAACATGGTGGGCAGATATTAGCCTGATGATGCTGTTGGAAGAGGTCACAGAAAAATTAAGGAGGAGACAGAAATCTCTCATCAAAAGAAGAGAGATCAGACGTCTGCCAATTTAAGTAGCAACATGTTAATTTTTTCTTCTTAGATTTCCCATTATTGTGTTGATAATAAGTTCCATGTTACAGGCGTCTGTTAAGGACAAAGGGATATGAATCTACAAAGTATTTAGACTAGTGCAAAGACCTAGGCATGGCTAGGTTTCTTATCATTTAATGTCTTCTAACAATATTAACTGCAACTTCTCAACTGTAACTTTCTATTCAGTAGAAAGAACCAAAATAAGATCATGGTAAATAAGCATCTCATGAGAGGAGAGGTTCTTCCAAAGAGATACTGGAAAGATATAACTCCATTTGTTTGTATATGCAAAAATTTCTGAATGAATAACAAGGAAGCTTATTTATAAATTTATTATATTTTTATTGATTTATTTTTTGTGTATGTGCACACTCATGTACATGTGCACATATGATACAGCGTGTGTGTGTGAAATCATTGTAGGAGTTGGTTCTTCCACCAGGTGGGTCCCAGGGACCAAACCATGATCTATTGGCTGGGCAGCAAGCTAACTTATCCATAGGGCTGTCTTGCCTGCTCTCCATAGGAAGGGTGTAGCGGTGCGGATAGTGTGCTTACACATCTCCACAGATCAGACCATGGGTGGAGTTTTGCTAGTACTATTGTACACTTGGATCTATGAATGTGCTACTAAACCAAATATTTGTAAGAGAAAAGAAAAGTGGAATAAGCAGCCAGAAGTGTTTTTCAGTCTCCCTTGGGGGTCATTTTACTCACGGGTGAGAGAGATCTGCTCACCTTTAATGTCTCTGAAGTGATTGTCGAAGCATGGTGGTGGTGGGGCATCTCTATTTTACCACCTTTCATTCAGGGACTACATGCTAAGTTCCCACCGGAATGATTGTGTTTGGTTAGTCAAATGCAAGGAAAGTTGTCCTTAGCTGTATGCTTTGTCTTCTTTCTGTCCACTGGAATACTTTGTATTAATTTGAGCTTTGGTTTGATCCCAAATCTCTGGGATAACATTGAAAAGATCACACTGGCAGTATGAAAATGCCAGTTGTGGTCCTGTGATTGATGAGTTCGGAGTAACCTATTGACTCACATTGACATCGTCCAAAGGCCAAGGGTACTGGTCAGCTCTCCTTTGTCAAAGAGATGGATTGCCTAATACTATCTAAAAGCTCCAGGCTTATGTGGAAAGTCTGAACAGGCTTGCTTACCTTTTTTTTTTTTTAGCTTGACTTCTGTCCCAATTTGCAATACTGTTTTAGATTTTAGTTTTAGTTCATTGACCTCTTGTCTATTGCTGTTCTCGTGAACTATGCTCTTATCGTTAAATTTGATATTTACTTTCCTAAGTTCAGAATGCTCTTTCCTTTCCTTTGGGTTTCTGACAGCTTTTGAGAATTAGTTCGTCTCCCCAAAGAGAAGGTGTTCTAATTTCATTGTTATCATGGAGTTTCCTACATAGTTAATTCAGCATTAAATGTTATTGCCTTCACAGCAGTGGCAATACCACATGAAATAAAAGGATCCCGTGTGACTGTCACAAAGTCAAACTTGTGAACTTTAAAATAAAGAGGAATTATAAAGATATATTTATATTATTTGTATTTTAATTGGGAAAAGTTTATCAAGTTTGATAAAACATAGTTATTGAAAAGCATTGTTTATCTGGAGGCTAGAGACTGGCTCCGTGGTTAGAGCACTCGCTGCTCTTTCACAGGATCAGGGTTCAATTCCCAGAACCTACATGTTGGTTCACGGTCACCTGTAACTCCAGTTCTAGAGGATCTGACACCCTTTTCTGGTCTCTCTCCCAAACTGATCACTCAGTACCACATCACTGGGAAAAGACTCCTGTGTCCAGCATTCTCTTGGTCACATTTATTTTGGTAGGAAAACCTACCGATATTTGTCATGTCTTGTTCCCCGAAATTTAAGCAGTATTTAAAAGACCCTAGAGTGGCTCCCAGGAGCCCATGGTGATGTCCCCAGTTAGTCCCTTGGGCAGCTGAGGATAGGCAACCTGAAATGACCCTATCCTATAGCAATACTGACGAATATCTTGCATACCACCATAGAACCTTCATCTGGTGATGGATGGAGATAGAGACAGAGACCCACACTGGAGCACTGGTCTGAGCTCTCAAGGTCCCAATAAGGAGTGGAAGGAAGGAGAAGATGAGCAAGGAAGTCAGGACCACGAGGGGTGCACCACCCACTGAGACAAGGGGGCTGATCTATTGCGAGCTCACCAAGGCCAGCTGGACTGTGACTGAAAAAGCATGGAATAAAACCGGACTCAATGAACATGGCGAACAATGAGGGCTGATGAGAAGCCAAGGACATTGGCACGGGGTTTTGACCCTACTTCATGTTCTGGCTTTGTGGGAGCCTAGCCAGTTTGGTTGTTCACCTTCCTAGACATGGACGGAGGGGGGAGGACCTTGGACTTTCCACAGGGCAGAGAACCTCTATGGACTGGAGAGGGAGGAGGAGAGGAGTTTGGGGGAGGGGGAGAAGGGTGGGAGGAGGGGGAGGGAAATGGGAGGCTGGGAGGAAGCGGATACTTTTTTTTTCCTTTTCTCAATAAATAAATAAAAAAAAGCACAGAAAAGCAAATGCAGAATACTTTTCACTTTAGAATTTTAGTAGACTAGTAAATACAATGTTTAAAAGCATTAAAGCAAAAACATATGACATAGGAATGCAAAAGAGCATAATCATGGAATAAAACCATTTTTATCTCCAAAAAATTTGTATTGAGCTATATCCCAGTCTTTTTTTTTTTACATTTTATTTTTCAGGCAGGGTCTCTATAAGTTGCCTAGAATGACCTTGAACTTATAATTCATGGGTCTTAGCCTTCTGAGCAGCTGGGATTCCAGGCCAGGCGATTTCTCAGGTTTCTGTGCCCCTTATTCACTTTTATGTATGCTCTCTTAGGGTCTTCTTTGTTGTCTAGTGTCTCTGGGCTTGTGGCCTGTATGCTGAGTTTTCTTTACTTTATGTATAAAAGACACTTATGAGTGAATATATTTTATATTTGTCTTTCAGGGTCTGGGTTACCTCACTAAATATGATTTTCCTCTAGATCCATCCATTTGCAAATTTCAAGATGTCATTTTTTTTTTTTTTACCACCATGTAAATGTTAGGGAAAAAAATCCTAAGATAAGAGGCTCCACAGATGCAAAGAAATCCATTTAGGTCATATTGAACCAAATTGAAATGCCCATCGTTTTATTATTTACAGTGCTCTCAGGTCCCGAGCACACGGCAGGGAGACAGGAACGCCCGGAGCTCATGCAAACCCAGAACCACGTGTTTCTCCTCTGAGGGAGTGGTCCTGACCCCCACTCCCAGGGAGGGGACAGGACCTGGCATGCTGGGATTTGGAGTCCAGACTAATGCAACTCCCAGGCCAGGGGGCTGGGATAGATGCCAAGAGCTGGGGCTATGCTCCAGACTTAATAGTAAATGTACATTTTCTTTATCCATTCTTCAGTTGAGGGGCATCTAGTTGTTTCCAGCTTTGGCTACTACAAAATAATATTGCTATGAACATAAATGAACACATGATTGTAGGCAGAGACTGCTTGTTTGTTTCCTGGCCATCCAGAGCAGAAATAATCACATAGAAACTATATTAATTACAGCACTGCTTGACAAATCACTTAATCATAGTAATAGCTAGCTCCTAAATCTTAAATTAACCCATTTTTTATTATTTTGTATTTTACCACCAGGATGTCTGTCTCCTTCAGCAGCTACATGGTATATCTTTGACTCTGCCTAATCTCTCTCTCTACATCTCTGTTCAGATCTTCTGCCTGGCTTTACTATGTTAAGTCATTAGCCAAAATCAGCTTCTTTATTAATTAAAGGCAATAAAACATATTCACCACATGCAGCGGGGAATCCTGCATCACTCCCTTTTCTGACTAAATAAAAGGAATGTCTTAACGTTAAAATAGCAATATTACATATAACAAAACAGTTATCAAGCAAGAATTATAGTTACAATATTTAGTCCATTTACATTTGGCAAGTTAAAGAAAATACTCTATCATATATTCTATTTTTGTGGTCTAATGTTTTATATCTAATCTTTTTTTATTATTATAATTATCTTTCTTCTACTCTATCAAAGACTACAGAAGTATATAATATTACCTAAGTAAACAGGAAGTGTATTGTAAGCAACTTTCAAAACTCTAGAATTGACAGAGACATCTCACTGCCTGGACAGTCACCCAAAGTTCTTCTGTAACTTTGGGGTATCCAATTTCAACCTACACCTATCTGGTATCTGGCAGACTTTTCCATGAAGCAGGAAATTTGAAGATCTCTTATGCCTTGTACTGGCAATATCACTTTTGGTATCCAAAGGATGCTCAATCATACCACAAAGACATGTGCTCAACTATGTTCATAACAGTCATAGACAGAATCTGAAAACAACCTAAATGCTTCTCTTTTACACAGATAATAAATGGGCTGAGAAAGAAATCAGAGAAACATCACCCTTCACAATAGTGACAAATGCTCCTCCATTGCTGGTGGGAGTGCAAACTGGTACATCCCGTTTGGAAATCAGCATGGAGATTTCTCAGAAAATTAGGAAACAATCAATCTCAAGACCCAGCAATGCTGCTATTGTATATACCCAAAAGACGCTCAATCATACCACAACGACGTGATGTGGTATTGCTGGGTCTTGAGGTAGATTGTTGCCTAATTTTCTGAGAAATCGCCATACTGGTAGAAAAAGGGGATGTACCAGGTGCACTCCCACCAGCAATGAAGGAGTGCTCCCTTTACCCCATAACCTCTCTAGCATAAGCTGTCATCAGTGTTCCTTCAAAGGGAATCTTCCTTAGAACTTCAAAAATTGAAAATACAGTTGTCCCTCAGTGTCTATGGGGTCTCATTCTAGGACACATGGGTACCAGTGTCTGTAGATGTTCAAGTCCCTGATGTAGCATAAAATTTATAGAGAGCTCCTATATGATTTAAGTCATTCATAGATTACTCACGGTGCCTGACTCAAGGCAAGTATGACATGAAGTGTTTTTCTGCATGTATTGTTTAGGAAATGATAACTAAGGTAAGCCTGTGTGATTTTAGCACTTTTCTAAATATTTTTGACCGGTGGTTGGTTGGATTCATGGATGGGGTAAACTAAGGCGGTGGCTACTATGGCTTTGCAGAGAAACACCCAGTACTAAAGTGTTTCTCTTGAGACAAAATATTATGAGGTTGAGATGTTTCAATTTGGAGGTAGTTACTGTACCACATGATATGAGTTTGGTAGCATACATTTCAGGAGGCACATCTGAGGTCAGCCATTGGCAGAGCCAACCAAACATGAAACACACAGTTGTGTTTGACTGCTGGACCTTGACCATTCTGATACTGTGAGGAGTTAGCCTGTAATAGGCAGTCAGGGGCTAGGGCTGAGGAAAAGGTAACATTCTCATATAGAAGCTGGAATGGAAAGAGAGCTAAAACCTACCTGGACTGGGGTTCAACCTCAAGATCTATCCAGACTGAGATGTAGTAGTGGGAGAGAGGGAACATCAAAGAGGGGAAGGGTCCAGGAGCCCTAATAAAAGACCAACTTAGAGGCCACTCTGTCCCAGAGGATGCTTCCTACTTTCAATAATTGCTTACTTCCATTCTCTCACAGTCTTTCTTTGTTCCTGGGTGTCCATTTTTTTTGTTCCCTGTTCAAAATGTCCTGAACTCCTTGACTGCCCTTGGCTCAAGACTTCAGTCCTTAGACAGTCAACCCTCTGTTTAAGACTCGCTGTTGAAATACCACTATTTACTTTGTTAACTGCTAAATGGCATCCTGACATTACAAAGGAAAAATGTGGGGCTGGGGAGATGGCTCAGTGGGAAGAATACTTTCTGTTTAAGCATGAAGATCTGAGTTCAAATCCCCAGAACCAGGTCTAGTCATGTACCTGTAACCCCAGCACCATGAGCATCAGAAACAGGAGGATCTGTTGGTTCTGTTGACTGCTTGCTTAGCTCAAGGGTGCTGAGAACTGACTGACTCAAAAGAATAAGGAATAAAGTAAAATATGAGCATACCTGATGTTTTATTCTGGCTCTCCCGAGTGCACGGGCATGTGCATATGCATACACACACATGCACAACACTTGTACATACACATAAACATACATTACATTTACAACCACATACATACCTACATATTAATAAAAACATGCTATTTATAAGGCCTCGCCTTGTGTTCCTTAAACATTTAGAGTAGTTATGGTAGAAAAAGAAAGAGAAAAAGAAAGAAAACAGAAGAGACATCAATCTTTTGAGTTGTATAAAAGAAGTATGGAGAAGATGCAATACTGAACTTCTAAAATACAGAGGATTTTGGCCTAAGTCTAAGTGTTTGTCTGAGTCAAAATAATGGATGGGAGAAAAGTGGTTAAGTATACTTGGACTCGTTTGTAGCTTCCTTTGATATGGAAGGATTTTCAAAGATCAAAAGGCAGGCGGGCTAATTCATTCAGGCAGTTTTCCTGGAATATCTGAAAGAGGTAAACAAAGTCCCACTTGATATTTTGGTGGAGTCCAGCAATGAAAAACGAAACCTGTAATAGTGCGTGTCTGTATCCTGGGGTAGAGTTAGACAGAAGTGAAAAAAGATGACCATACATACGATGCCATAGTTTGAGTATGAAATGTCTCTTGATGGAGATGCTGTTTTCGGAAGTATCTTAGTCTGCTTTCTATTGGTGTGATAAAATACCATGAACAAAAGTAACTTGGGGAGGAAAAGGGCTTGTTTTTGTTTGTAGCTTATAGTCTATTATGAATGGAATTTGCAGAGTCTGTGGAAGAATGCTGCTTACTGACTTGTTCCCTATGGCTTGTTCTTCCTATTTTCTTATACAACTCCGGACATATGTACCACTCACAGTGGGCTGAGCCCTCCCGCATCAGTCATTAATTAAGAAATCCCCCAGTGGTTGACCTACAGGACAATCTGATGGAGGTATTTTCTTAATTGACTCTGGCTGTGTCAAGATGATAGAAAATCTAACCATCATTGGAGATTATAGAGGCCTTGGGAAATGGGGTTTAGCTGGCAGATGTAGGGGTAAGCCTGGGCCTTGAAGGATATAGCTTAGCCCTGCTTCCAGTCCTGATCTCTACTTCCTGGGTGGTCACAATATGAACAAGCCACAAGCTCTTACTATTGTGGACTGAGCACCCATGCCATACCATGCCCACCATGATGGACTGAGTTCACTGAAACCACAAGCCAAAACAAATCCTTCATCTAATAAATTGCTTCTGTTGAGATGATGAGAAAAGCTACTAATACATGTGCTTTCCATCACGGGCCTTATATTATGTATAACATAATATAATACTATGTATAATATGTATGTCATGGACCTAGATTATAGGTATAATAGGGATGCTGCAGGAATTTTGTTAGGAAAAGTATTATCCCACCTGCCTCAGGTATTAAGTTTAAAGCCTGGGAGAAGGCATAGAATTGTTTTGTATCTCTCAAGACAAGGCAATTGGCTAAATGCTAACACTGTAAAACTTCTTCTTGCTACCGGACAGTGACCTCTCTTGGCCTCCTGTTCATTAAGTAATCTGAAGCATTGTGATATTACTCTTTTAAGTCTCCTAAGAGGGAAGATGAGGGTATAAAATTGGTTCCACATTAAACACAAATCTTTTAGTACGGATGACATAGTTTTTCTTTTACTCCTCGAATAGAGGAATTAGCTTCTGTGCATTTGTGAAGCTTGTTTCCTCCCCTTCCCACAGAGCTTCCCTGTGGCTTCCCTGAGAATAGATTGGGTGGAGCTCAGGAGAAAAGGCAGTTTAGGGTAAATTCTTTTGAATTTATAATTAAAAATGAGTACTAGGCAGGGACAGGGTGAGGAGGTAGTTAACTGCGGAAGAGGCAAGATAAAGTTTAGAGGCGGACATTTTCACTGTAGGCCTTTGGAAAGAAGGAAGAGAATAGCTCACAGAGCAGCGGATACAGTGGGAATGATCTTTGAGAGCAAACACTACGCTCCATAGTGAGAGTGAGATTAAGAGCCCAGTCTGTCCGGTGAGTCAGGTTTATCAGTCGCTGTTATTGCAGGTGCAAGCACAGTGGGCTTTCTTATAATGTATAGCGAGCATCCCAGTACTGCAATCATTGTTGACAGCATCCCAGAGTAGCAGTGTTTACATTTTTTTTTGAGCTCAAAATGTCCTTCATGCAGAGTCATAGTTCTTTATTTCTTCAGATCTCTCATCCTCTGAGAAAAGCCCACACTGTATCTCCATCTTCTCACTCTCAAAGAGCATTCAGCCAGGACTGTTTATCGGTAGACTCAGCATGCGGTGCCGCACTGGTTCTGCATCATGCTGATCCTGCAGCTAGAAAGACATGCTTTCGGATGGGATTTTCCCAGCCACCTCCCTACAGTATCTATGACTGTTTTCATGCTGTCTGCCAGGGTATGGTAAAGCACACAATTGGAAAGGCTGAGCTCAGCTCTGCTTCCTTGCTAGATCTCTGCTTACACGACAACTGCTCTCCGTCCCATGCCTTCTCATCATAGATAATAAGGCTGCAAGGATGTCGATGAATCAAGGCCACAGTATTTGAGGCATCTATTGGTTTTTCACTATCTCGAGATGAAATGATTCTTCATGTGTCCTAATTGTTGGACCATTTTACATCTTTATGGATGAACAACTATCATTAATGAGTGGGAAACTTTCTTTGAAGAAACCGAGGAAGTGTGAAACACTTAAGCAAACAAAGCGTAGGTTTAGAAGCTGGACTGTTTAATTTTGATGGTTGGTGTCACTGGACTAAGGAAACTTTTTGATTGGTGAAGCACACCTTACAGTGTGTCTATAGGGGCTCCCTAAGGATGGCTGGCTAACGAGGGTCTGATGTAATGAAATAGTGTCTTGATGGCATTATGGAGAAGTGGTGAATTGTAGGTGACAGGATTAAAGGAAGTGAATCACTAGGGTTTGTGTCCTTGGTGTTAGATCTTGCTTTGGCTTCTCCTATGGTGTCTTTTTTCTGTAAGGAGATATCAACTTTTTTTCCCTGCAAAGTCTTGTCTTCCTTCCTATTCTGGACTGATATCATTGAAACCGTGATCCAAAACAAATCCTTTTTTGCAAAATTTGGTTCTGTCTGGCATTTGGTTACTCAAAATAAGAAAAGTAATTAGTACAGCAGTTTGCGCTGCCAAACTTCAGAACATGTATGAACACTTGCTCAGTATCTCCTGTTGTTGTATTTTGTTCTTTTACAGACCCATGCAAATCCAATAACAGTGATAATATTAAAGGTCAGATAGATTATTGGTATGTTGCTGAGTCCAGAATTCCTGAAAATCTTTTCCAAAATTATATAGAGTAGTCACTCTGTTTTTTATAGTGATATAACAGATTTTAATTAAAAATAGGCATTCTGAAAACAGTAAGTTAAAAAAAGATAATAAAGCCCAATAAGTTATCTCAGAATTTACAACAGAAAACACCGATAGGCACAAATCATTTTCACAAGTGCCTGCATATGTACATAATGATACTTACATGCAATATTTTAAAAATCCTTATAGAAACACTATAGTACTACATGTAGGCTGCCATGCTCCCTGGGAGAGCTCCAGGAAGATGGTTGGTCAGCTCCTCGGCTGCACATCACTTATGGGATGATGCAATGGCTGATATCTGGCATTGTGTGGAATAAAGATGGTTTGTAATCCATGGAAGAGTGATGCAAAGATGTTTCTTCAGCAACCCTTGGCACCATCATCTGCACAGCCGGACCAGGGAAAACCCATTTCTCCAACTCAGCATATCTACCTCCATCTCTTCTAAAAATGTCTGAGCTTCTGGTCTACCACCTCACCTTGTGCCTAAAATCCACACTCTGTTCCAAGTAGTGTTCACTTAACGAGATGGGAATTCCATGCCTGAGCAGAATTTTTGCTACTCCTGCTAGTTTATGAGGAATTTGGGCAAGGACAGTATGTTGGGAATGCTTTCCCAGTGTTTGTTCTAAAGGCACTAGAGACTTCCTGTCCTGTCTTTGCAGAGGGAAATGACTCTGCATTGTCTCAGAAACTCTCCATCAGAAGATGTTTCTTCTATTCAAAGACGTAGTATTTATAAGATAAATAACATTTGGTTATGAGCTGTGCACCAGACCTTAGACTAGGGATATTTTTCATAAATGAATGTATTTGGGTTTTCTATGAAATATGATTTAAAAATAAACAGCTGTCAGGACAAACCTGAAGAATTATAAATCAAAATTATAATCTCATAAACAGTAGCATTCATAGAGTAAGTAAAAGTGAAGGCTGAAAATTGTGCCGAGTCCTAAGGGACCCTTATGCATCTGAGCTCTCAGTACTGTAAACACCTATTGGGTCATCAGCATTTGCCTGCAAAGTCCAGAGAGAACAAACATTCCCCAATAGAAATTTCCTCAAATGAAAAAATAAAATAATAAAAAGTATTTTTATATTTCAGTTTTTCACCATTTGATAATGATGCTATTGGGAAAACAAGGTAGACAAGACATACTAAAAGATTTAATTTGTAAGGAGGGGGAACAACCTGAGAGTAACTGTTACCAATCAAACTTCATGAAACAGTCCTTCTGGAGAGCTGTTCATTTCCCTGACAGGAGCTTTTCCCAGCACCTACGTCATATTGAAGGGCCACAGACAATAAATGGACAATAAAAGTCAGCAGGAAGCTAGGTTTTTAGACCTTACGTTTTCATGCATTTTTGTGGTTCATTTTCAACACTCAATCTGTGTTTAGTGTTCTTAGGTTCAGGCATATCGAAGCCTAGAAACAGGGAGCTTGTGAGCTCTCATTGCTTTAATGCAAATGTTCTTCTTTCTCCCCAAATGAAGCCACATCAGCTTTCTACACCACGAGTGAAGACGACAGTCTCATTTCCTTCTTACGAGGTATATTATGAAAAAAATAGTCTCCAAGATATTGTTTCTCTTTTATGATACCAGATCTTCATAGTTTCAGGGTCTAATGCTAAAGTCTGGATGGAGTCATCACTGGCTACTGGTTTCTCTGTCTTTATTTCATTCCTTTGCCTATTCAACTGCACAGTGTACTCCAAGTGGGGAGCTGATTTTGATTCATCTATGCTTCAGAAGCCCAGCACCTGACATGTTCTGTGACCACAGGCCTCAGCTTATTCTCCAAGACCTAGTGCACAATGGATGCTCAAAATGGTACCTTAGGATGTCCTGGCTGAAGCTGTCTGTGTCACATTTTTTTTTTTACAGAAAGATATATTAGATGGAGGGGTCTCTGTAAAAAGACCGTTATTTATTTTTGGTTGCTTCTCCATTTTCTCAGTGTGTATCCCAAACAGGAAACTAATTCAGTGTTGAAAGCAGACCACTAGTCCACGCTGCTTCTGGTTGTAGAATAAAGTGTTTAAAAAGTTGTACTTCAAAGGCTTGAAGCTTATCGTGCTGCTCCTAGATGAACCTGCCTTGCCGGGAAACTTCATCATGTACTTCTGGACCGTGTGAACACGTGCACGGAACATCCTGCCTTGGCTGAACACTGCTCGGGGCTGGTCAGCCTCACATGTGCGGTAATGAGGCAAATGGCTTTTGAAGGAAGGAAACATCTTTGTCCAGTACTTAACCTGCAAAGGTCACAATAGCATGGCTTTGTTTGGTATTTCCCTTTCTTTATAGAAGCTTCCGAGAGAGAAATGTCTCTCATGGTGAGTTAGGAAAGCAGTTTTCAGCCGGGGCAAACCTTAAAGGCCCTTCAGCAGCTCTTTGCAGCAGCTCTATTTACAAGAATGTCTTTTTTACCTTTTGTTGTTGTTGTTGTTGTTTGTATCTTTCTGATTTTCCACAGGATTCAATAACATTTTCTTTCTTTTACACAGTTGTACCCTCATGTCTGCTCAGACCCTCCCAGAACTGGTTCCATTTCCATTTGATCTAAAGGAGAAAACGGAGCTCAGCTGTCTCAAAAAGTAGTGGTGCCTCATTTGAATGACACCTCGAACAGCCAATAAACAGGCGCAGAGTATTCTTGACGGTACCTCAGCATTTCCTACGAGACCTCTCCTCTTTCCCGAAGCCTTAATTACGTTTTAGTTTACTGCTTTAGTTACGTTTCTATTGCTGTGAAGAGGCACCATAATCAAGGCAATTTATTTAAAAAAAGTTTATTCAGTCTCACGATTCCAGAAGGTTAGGGTCCATGATCATTATGGCAGGGAACATATCAGCAGACAGGCTTGGTGCTGGAGTAGTAGCTGAAAACTCATATCTAACCCACAAGCAGGAGGCAGAGAAAAGGAAACTAACTGAGAACGATGTGGGCATTTGAAGCCGACAATTCTACCAAGTGGGAAACAATCATTTATACATAATGAACCATTGTCATTAAATCCACCACACGCTTTTTATAGGACCTGTCTCAGTGAATTGTTCTTTGCGCACCGTCTTGAACTTTGCAAATATTTAACTTTCTGCAGCATTGGGAATGCACGAGCGTGACTTATTATTCCTTATGACTGAAAAGCAGTTTGTGTCCGGAAATAGAAGATCTGAAGCAAAAGAGAACGCACAATAGAGTTCTTTGTGAAGCGTTAGGAAGGACAGCATAGAAAGCAGGAACACGGACGTCATTCTGAGGGACTTGTCCCTCACCAATGTTCAAGAGACAGTGTATAACGTAAGCGTAGTTTCTTCTTTTTTTCTTAAAAATAAACTTGTTATTGCTTCTTTGTGGATTTCACAATATGTATCCTGATCCCATTCATCTCTCCATCTCTTTGTGTCTGCCCTTTGTCCTTGCAACCGCCCCTCCAAAATAAAATAAAGTTAAATTAAAAAAAGAAAAGAACCTTGTTGTGGATGCTGTAGTGTGAAACGGCAAGTCACACGGTATATCCTTTAGTCCAAACATCTTTACTTCCAAGTGTTCACTGCAATGAGTCATGGTTTGACGCCTCTGACTTCTGCGACACTGTTGGTATTGGGCTCTCACGGGGACTCATCTTGGATATCCTGTTGTTTTTTTGTGTCATGGAGATCCTGCAACTTTGGATCTGCAGGACCAACCCTTTCATTCCTCCAGAAGATCAGAGATGGGGTGGATGTTGGTGATGTGGGAGTGTCATATATCAGTCTGTTGATTTCATTGGTTAAGCAATAAAGAAACTGCTTGGCCCTCATAGGTTAAAACATAGGTGGGTGGAGTAAACAGAACAGAATGCTGGGAGGAAGAGGAAGTGAGCTCAGACTGACAGCTCTGCTCTCTGGAGCAGAGACGCCATGCTCCCCTCTCCTGGGAAGATGCGATAGCTCTGCTCTCTGAGGCACATGCGATGAAGCTCCGACCCAGGATGGACGTAGGCTAGAATCTTCCCGGTAAGCGCACCTTGGGGTGCTACACACAGATGATTAGAAATGGGCTAAATTAATATGTGAGAATTAGCCTAGAAGAGGCTAGATAGAAATGGGCCAAGCAGTGTTTAAATGAATACAGTTTGTGTGTTGCTATTTCGGGGAATAAGCTAGCCAGGTGGCTGGGGTGCTGGGCAGCAGCCCCGCCGCTCCTATTACAACATGTTGGGGTGGGCCAACTCATAGCCTCAGTTCTGGGCCTGGATGGTAGCTGGGCTGGTCAGTCCACCAGGTGTCCCCCCCCCATTCTCATCACCAAGGTGAGCTCTCCAGCATTGTCCTGGCTAGCTTATCCTATGCAGCAAGCAGTAAAAGGTGGGGTCGGTTTTCCTATTCATCTACAACTACACCATGAAGGCCAGCTCTTCTGTGTTGCCCAGGTAAGGTACAGTGGCCACGTTCTCAAGTGTGGAAGCTGGTGAGGGGCGGGGTTTGCTCACTCTCATGCCCCTGCCCCTAGGCCAGCTCTCCCACCTGCCAGAGGTGGAGAGGAGCCATAATAATAGTTATTACTCATTGAACTTTTTCTATATTCAAGGCACTGTTTGGTTAAGCGCTAATGTAGATGCTCTGTGTTTTGCAATAGAGGGACTAAAAGAAGATGGATGTTTGTGTTGAAAACATTGTTTGGATGTCTTGATATGTTTTAATATCAGTTTTCAATTCTGTTTTGTGGATGTGCATTTATCTCATGAGAACATCTCTTACATTCTGACAAACTAGAACATTTGCTGGGCCTCATAGCTAGAGTGTCTGTATGTCCATGTCTGTCTTTAACAAAGGGCTTTATGGTCTAACAGCATGGGAAGCATCACACGGGGAAGAAACAGGATACTTTACAGAAATATGCCTTATGTCACTTAAGACTTAAAACTGCTGTCCTGTTGCACACTCAGCCTGTCTAATTTGCTTTTAAGAGAACAATGCAACACTCAACCTTATTTGCCTTGGATTTCCTAAGTAATCAACTTTTATAACCTCAGCTAAGGCATAAGTGTGATTTTAATTTATGTATTACTCTATGTCCTGACCCAAGAGCAATACATGTGTATTTGCATGAGTGTTAGATAATCATTTGCTGGAAACAGAAGACAGGCTGGAAGTGGTTTTATGCAATGAATATCAATCATGAGTGCTGAAAGCGGCATCTGGACATTATTTGAAAGTGTTGTTATTGGAGTCAGTTGGAGTCAGCCACTTAATCCCTCGTAAAACTCTGTTAGAGACTTTTGCAAAGTGTCTCTCATTCCTTCCCCTAGATGATGACTTCTGTGCTGATCAAGAGAAGAGAGAACAGAGTCCTATGTTAGGGACAGACAAACAGGGACAGTGGCAGATAGATAGGCAGGACAGACACAGATTCACAGGAAAGCTTTCAGGCAGGCAGAGATTCAGACTCATACAGCAGACAGACAAGGTCAAACTAGCAGACTTTTGCTGATGGCTTTAATGAAGGGGAGAAGCAGAGAGATATAAAAGCACAGGTAGAAGCAGATTCGCTGTGAGATTAGTATGTGGAAAAACATGACTCATGACATGTGATGTAAATACGACTCACGACATGCAACGTAAACACAACCTCACATTGCCCTTTTCCTCTAGGCAGTTGGTAGGCATGGGAGATGGGCATGGTCGGCTCCGACCTTCATCTTTTCACCCTCCTTGCTCACTAATGTTCTCATCCACGCTTTTGTGATTCTCTCTGGTGCTGCTGAGGTTTGGAAAGGAAGGAAGAAGAGGACACAAAGGACTTTTGCAGGGTTCATTCCCAACGTGATCATTAAGCAGACATTTTTATTCTTTTGTGAATCTTTTAAGAATCTCATTTCTGGGGATTCCTTTATGTGAATTAACCTTGTCAGATTTATCTTTATATTTCTCAGCCACTTGTGACTACCTTCTTCAGTCCTCAACAATCAAATGTGAGGTGAGTTTTTCTCACAGAGTACAATTTGATTTCTTGTCAGTTCCTCCTACCAAGGAATCTATGTGCATGATGTGTCAGAAATATACAACCACTGTGTGAAGGCTAAGCTTCATTGTTAACTTGACTCTATTTAGAATCACTTAAGAAGCATATCTTTAGCATGTCTGTGAGAGGGTTTCCAGAGAGGCTTAACTGAAGGGGTGTGACCCATCCTGAATGTGGATGGCGTCATTCCCCTGGGTGGAGTCCTGAACTGAATAAAAAAGGAGGAAATGAGGTGAGAGAATTGCTGTCTCCTGCGTCCTGACTGTGACTCAGTGTAGCCAGCTCCTCACAGTTTTGTCACAGTGCCTTCCCCGCCATGGCTGACATATTATTTCTTCAACTGTGAGCCAAAATCAACTGTTCTCTCTTTAAGTTGATTTTGTCAGGTATTTTTTTTTCACAGCAACACAGAAATAACTAATATATCTTGTCTCAACAGACCATTGTGAGGCTATTCAATCCCAAATCAGGCCAGCACAATGAGGAGCCTTCTAAGGACTGTCTTAGTTAGTCTGTGTTTCAGTGTTCCATGTCCATCAGCTCTAAGAAGCAGCAGCCAGTTCTTCAAATGTTTTTAAAGTCCATTCAGTCCTTGTATCAGAAAGAGGGGGTGTTGTTTGTCATGGGCAAATGGGGAATATCCAAAGCATAGCTTGCCCCATAGTTACTTCTTTTCCAATTTAGTTCGTTTTTCCTTTTTCCCTCTTTGATTGTTTTTTTTTTGTGTGTATGTGTGTGTGTTTTCAAAGTGAGTGAAGCATGTTAGGAAGACATTTCTGAACTTTTTGGAAATTTGACAATTTGCCTTTGGCAATCTGTCTCATGTGCAATTTGGCATCTGATATTGAATGAAGGTAGTGCTGCCTCAGCAGACATCAAGGGCAAGTCCCCTCTTCACTAGCAGACTCTTTCTTTTGCAATTTCAGTAAGCATGATAAAGAAATCAACAGTAATCAAGTAATTCTAATGATTATTAATTGTAATATCAGCACCTGGTATAACTCTGGGTACCTAGAAGGTACGCAGTCAATATTGTGTTTTCAGGAATGGCAGAGAAGTCAACTTTTATGATCTGGTGCATCTATATCTTAATGCTCCGTCCTCCTTGTGGTTTCAGTCATGTTTGTTCTTGATTTTCTTTTAGGCTGAATGGTCAGGTTCATTTTGCATATTCATTCCCTTTCTTTTTTGAGTAACTGAATATCTGACTTTAGTTAGGTGTCTCTCAATTTCTCATTTACTATAGAATGGGGCTTTGATATAGGTTTATATCTTTTGATAACAAGCCCTTGCCCATAACTGTAGGTGGAGGATGCTTGTTCATTTCCTGGATGCCCGGACCCAAAGTAATCACACAGATGCTATATTAATTACAACGCTACTAAGCATATTAGCTTAAGGTTCGTATTAACTAACTCTTACATCTTAAATTAACTCATTCCTATTATTTTGTATTTTACCACGAGGCTTGTGGTTTACCAGTAAAGTTCCAGGGTATCTTTCTCCTTTCAGAAGTACATGGTGTCTCTCTGACTCTGCCTTCTTTCTCCCAGCATTCAGTTTAGTTTTCCCGCCTACCTCTATTCTTCCCTGCCACAGGCCAATGCAGTTTCTTTATTAAGCAATGATAATAAAACATATTCACAGCATGCAGAGGAGAATCCCACATCACATATCATTTTTATAAAATTGTCAAACAATTATTGAGAACATACCACAAGCCAACTATTAAGCAGGCACCAAGAATACAAAGCCTGAAGATACAGCCTTCATATATTAACAAACTAATTGGTATAAGTGGCAGACACTAAAAGCTTCATGCAGATTAGCTCATTTTACCCTTAAAATAACTCTGCATGTCGATGTCTCTATTTTCATTTCCATTTAGGGATGAAAAAAATTAAACTTAGGACCAGAAATATACTATTATATAATGATAAAATGTTGGTTTAAATAATGACATCACTATTTGCTAACTGTATGTGTGTGCTTCTCAACATTTTTTTGGGTATAATTAGCATATACATATATAGTAATACATATTATAATGTGGTGTTTGATATTAGTAATCATCATGAAATAATTAATCAATTCAATTCACATATTGGTCACTCAAATATTTACCATTTCTGGTAAATATTTAGTGTTACATTCTGAAATTTTCGAGCATACAAGCATTATAACTAATTATAATTACTGTATGTTATCATGGGAGCATAGAATGAGACCTGCAGTGTCCATGGTTTAAAGATGTCCTCTAACTGCTTTGAGAACGTATGAAGTCCTTTGGAGGTGATGCCTAGAAAAGGAAGTAGGTCACAGAAGATGCATCGTTAGAGATAAATTATCTGTAATACCTTCCTGTTCTTATTTCCTGTCATTTACTCCCTAACCCACCACAATGTGAGGAATCTCTACCACAAGTTCCTAGCACTGTGAGTTCTGCCTTCCCTGCCATTATGAACTAAAACTGTGGGCCAAAATAAGTTTATGGTCTCTTAAGTTGCTTCTGCCAGATATTTTGTGACAGAGATGAGAAAGTAACAATGTGTCATACTTGACAGCAATGTATGTCCATACATTGCCATTCTCCTTCACTAAAACTCTGTGCCCATTGGCTGACATTTCCTCAGTAACACCCTCCCCCTCCCCCCCGAACATTGTGTATACTCTGTGTGCTGTAAGTTTTCTAACCAATAAAACAGGGTCAATAGTATTTACTCAGGATTATACAGAGAAGGATCTAGTACACATTGTTGCGCAAATTCTAACTGGTCTTAATAATAAAAACTCAGAGTCAGATATAGGGGTTAACACTGAAAGAGCAGAATCCTCAGACTGAATGGGTGATCCTATTCCTATGAATCCTCAAACGTAATGCCCTGAGCTCCTGCCTCCTCCTGCCTTCTATTCCTCTCTCTGCTCAGTCATATCCCTCTTGTCTCCACCTCCTTAGTGCTGGGATCAAAGGTGTGAGCTCTGTTTCTTTTTTAGACAGATTCAATCTTGTGTAGCCCAGGGTGGTTTTGAATTCATGGAGATCCGTCTGCCTCTGTCTCCTGATTAAAGGTGTGTGCCACCACTGCCTGGTCTCTAAGGCTAACTAGTGTGGCTAGCTCTATACTCTGATCTTCAGGCAAGCTTTTTTTGGTTAAAGCACAGGCAAAATATCACCACAGTACCTGAGGATTTAGCCAAGTATGTGACCATCAGCAGGCTTTCAGTTAAAAACTTCATTTGTTGGAAATAAAAGTTTCTCTATGGTATTGTATATTCAAGTAGCTTGGTTTTCATTCTGTAAAAGCCTAAAGCTTTGCTCTCAGGAGAAGCTTTTTTTTTTTAATTTAAAATTTTATTTTCTTGAGCACATACAGAAGTACTGTATTCACACTGTAGTGTTTCCTCTCCTTCTGACTCCTCCTGTGTTCATTACTGTCTCTTCAATTCATGACTTGTTTTACTCTAGTTATTACTACATACATACTCAGACCTACACCAAAGCCCTTCAGAGACCATGTTGTGCTGCTCAGATGCACAAAGGTTTAGGGCTGCCCCCTTGGAGCTGGATAACCCAGTGATTCTCAAACTTCCGAATACTGTGACCCTTTAGCACAGTTCTTCACGTGTTATAATTCATAAAATTATTTTCATTGCTACTTCATAGCTGTAATTTTGCTACTGTTATGAATCATAATATAAATATCTGATATGTAGGATGGTCTTAGGTGACCCCTGTGAAAAGGTCATTTGACCCTAAGAGTGTTGTGACCCACAGGTTGAGAATTGCTAGAATACCCATCAGGTAATTTGGCCTGGAGAAAATTGTTCTTCTCAGTAGCCATTGATAGCCTGTAATCTTCATCCAGGGGTAGTCTTGGGACAGTTCCTCCTTCCACTCTGTCATATGAAAACTTTTTATTATTTCTATTTTATAGAAAAGGGGAAAAAGCACCAACTTTGATTAAAGTTTGCTTAATTGTTTAGTTTCAAGAAACCAACAAAAATCTTTGAGAAAATTATTTGCTAAACTTAATCCTTTCACTTAGGTAATCGATTCTTTCACTCATGAAATTTATCTTCATCCCAATTAATTCAGTGCCTCTGAAATGCAGAGGCTGCTGCTCAGTGAGACTTTCCCTGTGAGAATGGGAGGATGGGAGTCTCAGGTGTGCTGATGAAGGGTGCTGACCCTCTTAAAGAAGTGCAAACACATGCAGGCAAGCAGGAGAAGCTTGCATAGGGACTGGGAGCTTCTAAAGGGCAGGAGGTAATGGATGGGATGTCCCGCTTTAATTAGGAATAAAGGTCCTGTCATGTTTCATTCAGCACTCTCCTTGGACATTTTGTAATCCTCCCCTTTGTTCCTCTTTGCATAAGCAAGGGATGGCTGGAAGATTATATCATCAAAATGAATAGAATGCTACTCTGTGAATATGCAGTGGGTTTTTCACAAAGGGAAATAAAGCCCAATTATGCTCACTAATTCCAAAAGGAAAAGGCCATAGATTTGAAGTTAGAACTATTTCTTAAAAGTTCATTTTTTTTTTGTCTTCACTTTAGAAAAAGAAAAACAAAACACCCCTTAAAACATAGAACGAGGCTCAATGTTTTAGAGTCCTGCTGTTCTGCAGGGCCATTTTATTTTGAAGTCTTCAGGGAACTAACCTGCAGACATGAAAATGTTCTTTGGCTTCATGGCAATGGCTGCCTGTTATGGTTTCCCTAGAAAGTCCCCTGGTGCTCACACTCTCTTGCCAAAGCCTCTCCCTGTCTTCTCTTCTCGAGGTGAGAACAGACAGGCTCTGAAGAGGGATGCCTTTTCCTCCACCCCCACCTCCATTCATTAGAAGGCAGTGGTGAGAAAAACAGGAATGTGTTTGTATGCTGGAGGGAGAATTGGCCTCAGACATAGAAATAAAAGACACATAAAGATCAGGGCAGTTGACTACTTCCCTGTGTATCAACTATGACAATGTAACTGGTAGGTGGAGGCTGGGGAGCTCTCAGATTCCGAGTGAGAGGATGGAGCCTCTAGTCACTGTTTCCTGGTCCTTACCAGAATTAGAGAAAGAATTCAGATTTGAGGGCAAAGGAACTGAAGAATTAAGGAGTTGAGATGAAATTTATTACCCAGTGGGTGAGTGTGGCTTCACAATACAGAGTCCATCTCTGGACTCTCGGTAGCTGGTTTTATGAGAATATTTTAAGAAGGGGAGGATTATGTATGAGTTAAGGTGGTGGTAGGGGAAGCAGTGAACTTCAGTAAAGAAGAGTGGTTTCCCAGAAGGCGGTTTCTTTTCTCTTTTCTGTTTTTATGTGCAGTCTTCTGATGTGGCAATGCTATCACATACTTGATGAGACCAGGAAATTTTGCAAGGCTAATGGCATGAAGACGCTGTTGCGATGAAGCCAAGAACAGCCAGAGGTAGCCTAAGTCGACCATATTGATCTCAGCTTGCTTCGGCTGTTCTGTATCTTTCTTGTTTGTAGGCACCTGATGTGTGTTGTATTAGATTGCTGCCATGATGGAGGTTGTCATCTTCCATCCCATGCCTGCGTAGCTCACCTCAAAACTACTTGCATATCTATTATTAAGAAAATGAATGCAATTTCCCTTAGTTTCTAATGGGAACAATCTGGAATCATCTGTTACAGTCCGTTAGAGGTTCCAGGAAACTCTTTAAGAATATCAGAATGGGAAGGGATGGGAACAAAACACTGGTGCTCTGATTCAAGGAGATTTTTATAGAGCTCTCTGAAGAAAACCGCTTGCTTTACCTCAGACACAGCTCCGGACCATTTCATCGAGCTAGAGCACTGATTTGAGGTGGTTTAAGGTAATCTGCGTAAAAATACAAACTCCAATTGATAATTTAGTTTTGGAAGCTGAGTGTGAGGTGAAATAGGCAATTCATAATGCAGAAGTGAGTTTCCCTGACTCATGGAGAGGATGGCTGCACGGTAATTAGGTGATTCCTCTTTTCCCTCGGATTCTGGTGACTTGGCATTGAACATCACACAGAGTGCAGAATGCTTTCAGAGCCCATTACAGTCATTAAATAATGAACGTTCTTCAGTCTCACCAATTCCATTAAGAATGACATCATGAATTTCCAAAGCCGAGACAGGGACCTGCCCCTTTCCTGTCACAAGGCTGATTAGCAGTAGAACTGCAGTCCAAAGCCATTTTTCTCCTAAGAGACACACTCAGCTTTTCTGAGTCATTTTCATTAGCAAATATTTATGAAAACATGACAATATAATTATTATAAATATAAAGCCTAAGGATTGAGCAGATTAGGCTGGGCAGTGGTGGTGCATGCCTTTAATCCCAGCACTTGGGAGACAGAGACAGGTGAATATCTGTGAGTTTGAAACCAGCCTGGTCTATAGAGTGAGTTCCAGGACAGGCTCCAAAACTTCAGAGAAACCCTCTCTTGAAAAACCAAAATAATTTTAGCAGATTAGAAGATACACTCACTAGCTAATAGGGAGGGTATAACAATATAACTTTTAAAAATAGTTACTTATTTACATAATATATTTAGATTGTATTCACTTTCATTTTCTCTCTTCAACTCCACCTGAATTCGGGTGGAGCTCTCTAACAGGTCCACCTCCTAACTTTATTTTCTCTTATCTCTGTCCTCCTCTTCCTCCTCTTCCTCCTCCTCCTCCTCCTTCTCCTCCTCCTCCTCCTCCTCCTCCTCCTCTTCCTTCTTACTCTTCCTCCTTCTCTTCTTCTTTCTCTTCTTCCTCCTTCTCTTTGTCCTCCTCTTTTCTTTTTCTATAAAAACAATTGAGTTCAATTAGTGCTGCCTGTATGTGTCCAGGTGTGCAGCCATCCAAATGGAGCATGGGTAACTTGTTAGTGGCCTCATCACCAAAGGAAAATGACTATTTCTCCCTCATGAGCCATCAACTACTAAGAGGTCTTCAGCTGGTGTGGGAAGTCCTTATGTCTATATGTTGCTTTTATTGCTTAATGAATAAAATTGTTTTGGTCAATGGTTTAACAGAATAGAGCAAGGCAGGAATTCCAAGCAGATAAAGGAGGAGACAGTAGGCAGAGTCAAGGGAAGCCATGTAGCCATCATGGGAGACTGATGGCCTGCCAGATCCTGCCGGAACTTTGCCTATAGGCCACGACCTCATGGTGATGCACAGATTAATGGAGATGGGCTAGTTTAGGATATAAGAGCTAGCTAAAAATACACTTAAGGTATTGGCCAAACAGTAATGCAAATAACATAGTTTCTGTGTGATTATTTCAGGACTGGGCAGCCAGGAAACAAACAAGCAGCCTCTGGCAACATTCAGGTAAGAATGGGGCTTCATGAGTTACTTCTCCATCCATTCTGGAATTTTGCCTGGGTTGATTTTGTGTAGGGGACTACAGCTGCCATGAGCTCTTGAGTTCTATGGTCATGTCTTATCCAGAAGAGAGTGCTTCATGGCGCTCCTCCCCATCCTCCAGCTCTTGTATTCTTTTTGTCCCCTCTTCCGTGATGTTCTCTGAGGCCTGGGGAGGGATGGTTGCTACACATGTTTTACTTAGGGCTGAGCACTCACAGTCACATATTGTCAACAATTTGACCACTCAAACTCTCTGCAATATGAATATAAAATTTGTAAGTTTTACTTTAGAATAAATTCATGTAGTGATTTGGAAATTTAATTGTGGCAAAAGCCAAACAAATACATCTGTGATTTTTTTTTTGTAATTCCTATCTCTTTGAGACAGTAACATTAAAACCATACCAAACCACAGGATTAATCAAGTCTCACAGAAAACCAGCAGGATATATAACAAAGATCAAATGACGTTTACCCTGGAGAAATAAAGAATCAGTAATAACAGCAAATAGAAATGGATGAAAGCAGCTTATCATTGACCAACTCCTAATTTCCCTCTTCTACCAAAGACAAAGCTTAGTCATATGAGTTGCTTTGGTCAACGAAGACCAGTAGGAAATGTGTGTCTCATGCAAGTAGATTTGCGCATTGCTTCATGCTTCGTCCTCTGTATTTCTCTGCTGGGATGTGTACAACAAGCCAAAAGGAGACTGTTCTCTCAGTCTAGACCTAGAATGAGAAGGGTTGTAGAGCTGCAGTCAGACCGCCAGGGTGTGAGGTTTTGAGTGGAAAATGGGCCTCTGTTAATGCAGTTTTGCTTGTTACTCTAGCTCTGCCTTATCAGACAGCAACTGGAAGCTAGACTGGAAAGACGTCAGGGCACAGGGGCAACACTGATGAGGCTGATTAATGAGAACGGTGGAGCATCCTTCCTTAGAAAACCAGTCGGGATGGAGCTCAGTATGGGAAGCAGTATTTCTAGCCCACCAGTCCTTTAGTTGAAGAGATACCATGCTCACTGCTGCTTATGCTTCATGTCTGCTCACTCGGGCATTCATCTATTTCACTTAGCAGATATAGGGATAAACCACTTGCCACAAAGGAGGAAAAATAGGTAATTAAAATATTTGCTTGCTAATTTTTTTCAACCTTGCAATGCAGTTCTTGTTAATTTTTCTCTTGCAGAGAGCATGTCATTTGGAAGGAAAAGCCCAGCACAAATTGGCCATGGCCTCTGAGTAGCACTTTCCTATCTTCTTGTAGTTGCTTCTAGTACTCTGTTCCCCTCTCTCCCTATGCATTGCACTGCCTTTGGCATGCTTCCTTGACTACTGTCAATAATCAGCACATATTTAATGTGATTTATTTGTGGAAGAAGAACACACTCTGGTCTAATGGTGACAGTTAGCACCAAATAGTAGTACGTATTATGTGACACTTTTGGAGATTTCCTAAGGGTCATCTCACTTAAATCCTTACAATTCCCGTGTGCCCAGTTGTCAGGATATGAGGCTGAGGTCTGTCATGGGATATTTGTACACTCTGTGAAGCTGTACTGCTGTGATTGGTGCAATAATTATTCCCCTAAAGATGCCATTACCCCAGATGGAGTGGAGGGAAAGAAGCGAACATCAGTTTGCTGGTAATGGGTCAGGCTTTCCTTTTCACTATGTAGAACCTCAAGTATCCACCTGGCCACCTCTACTTCTAAAGCAGCAGCCATGAAAACCCCATGTCTTTGCAGAGAAAAGATTCTAGGGATACTCATCATGCTCATTTGACTGGGAAAGTTTGTTGGAAGATGGCTCAAATATTCTATATCTGGAATCTACCTTCCACTCTGCATCCTCCCCTGATCTGCAGGAGGCCCACTGATCTTATTTTGACTGCAATTCAGTCTATGTCTCCTTAAAACTAATCCCGTACAAAACAAACTTCAGGCTGCATTCGACATGTCACTTTTGTATTTTCCTCTCATAGTCTTTCTTTCTCGAAGCATTAGATGGTGGGAAAAACCAGAGATATCAGAGACCTAAATAATTTAATCATCTTTTACATAATTTCTAACCTCCATCAATCAGAATAAGTAAAAATAGATATACAAAGAAATTATATTTACATAAACCCACATGTATAAATATATATGTTAAAGTTAACGCTTGTTCTCAAATTTTTATTGATAAATACAGGGTATTTTGGAATATAGGAATACAGTAAAGGTGCCAGCTTTAGAACCAGACTTTTTATTTTATTTTTTTAATTTAAATTTATTTATTTATTTATTAAAGATTTCTACCTCCTCCCTGCCACCACCTCCCATTTCCCTCCCCCTCCCCCAATCAAGTCTCCCTCCCTCGTCAGCCCAAAGAGCAATCAGGGTTCCCTGATGTGTGGGAAGTCCAAGGACCACCCATCTCCATCCAGGTCTAGTAAGGCGAGCATCCAAACAGCCTAGGCTCCCACAAAGCCAGTACATGCAGTAGGATCAAAACCCAGTGCCATTGTTCTTGAGTTCTCAGTAGTCCTCATTGTCTGCTATGTTCAGCAAGTCAGTTTTATCCCATGCTTTTTCAGACCCAGGCCAGCTGGCCTTGGTGAGTTCCCGATAGAACATCCCCATTGTCTCAGTGTGTGGGTGCACCCCTCACGGTCCTGAGTTCCTTGCTCGTGCTCTCTCTCCTTCTGCTCCTCATTTGGACCTTGGGATTTCAGTCAGGTGCTCCAATGTGGGTCTCTGTCTCTGTCTCCTTTCATCGCCTGATGAAGGTTAATATCCAGGAGGATGCCTATATGTTTTTCTTTGGAACCAGACTTTCTTATTTGAAAATGTTGATTTCACCTTGGGCCAGTTACTTAACCTTTCTCTACCTCAGTTTCTCCAACTTCAACCATACAGAAAAATTGTTTCTAAAGCTCAAACACTGAAAGCTACAATGGATAAAATAGGCATAGTACAGGGCCCAAGTTTTAAGTACACTGGTTTTAAGAATGAGTATTAATAGGTACAGTTAACATTCATGATGTGTTGAAAGGCAGGGTGTAGAATTTAAAGGTAAGGCAAGTAAGAGGTTTACCTCTTCTCAGCCTGCAGGTGAATCCAGTCAGAGAACAAAGTGTATCCTAGATATGGGAGGCCAACTGAACCCCCTTTATACTCCCAGTTCTCAGTATAGTGTCTATGTCTTGTCTTGAACGTGTACAAATCAGTTCCTAACAGCAACTTTGTTTCTGGCATGATCCTCTACTGTCACCCTTCCTTCCAGGATGTCACTCACTCTGATACCAGCTTGCTCAGACCCACCATGCACTAACCAAGCTTAACAGTCCCCTGGCCAATGGTGTCAAATGGGTTTCTGAGAAGAATGTCAATCATCAGGGCCACTGCCCTGACTTCATTCTGGATTGAGAACCGATGCACACATACTACAGGAATCCTTTTGCTTAGTTATAGAAAGCACAATAGAAGAAATGGCCTAGCTAGTTTGAGTTTCAAACTCTTAAAGCACAGTATTAAAATTCATAAGTAATATTAAGATGCAGATGAAAAATTTGAACCATTTTTATGACAAAAGAGATACTCAACTGTACATAACATGATGGAGGAAGGTCATTGGCTAATAAAGAAACTGCCTTGGCCCATTTTATTGGTTAGAACATAAGTGGGTGGAGTAAATAGAACAGAATGCTGGGAGGAAGAGGAAGTGAGCTCAGACTCTGGAGCAGAGGCTATGCTCCCCTCTCCCTGGCAGATGCATGCAATGAAGCAAGCTGCCAGGTCAGATATGCTGAATCTTTCCCAGTAAGACCGGTGCTACACAGTTTATTAGAGATGGGTTGATCGGGATATCAGAATTAGCCAGTAAGGGCTGGATCTAATGGGTCAACCAATGTTTAAAAGAATACAGTGTCTGTGTAATTATTTCGGGCATAAGCTAGCAGGCGGTTGGGGTGCTGGGGACGCAGCCCCACCGCTCCTATTACAACAATAACACAAATCAATAAGGAAAATGCTGAAATGGAACTGGGATGAGAAGAAACAATTCAAAGAGGAAATAAAAGCAATAAGCAGAACAAATCTTCAATTTTCCTGGTAATCATGAATATTAAAAAACATGTTATTTGTTGGTGCATGAAAACCAATAATGATTAAAATGGGTAGTAATTTCAAAAGGCTACCATAAAATGAGTTATTTCTATATTTTTAAAATGATACAATACTTTAAAAACAGAAACTGAAGATTGCTTTGCAAAGGATTTAAAGTCCTATGCCCTTTAATCCAGTTATTTCAATGCCAGACATTTCCCATATACTTATTTCTGTTCAGAAAAGAAAGTAAGTTGGTGCTAGCCTGCTCTACTTAAGGGGAAGCAAACTGTTAAAATAAAGGAATGCTATGCTTTATGCCATCCCACATAGAGAAAGCAGGTAATAGTGAGGTAATTCTCACATCCCAGCCTTCCTCATGATATGGTGATTTCATGCTCCTAAATTGAGGCTTAGGGTGAGTTTGTAGGTGAGTGCTGTGGGATATTCCTTCTGTACACTGTGAATATGTGTTGCTCTCACTGGTTAATAATAAAAGCTGAATTGACCTATAGCCAGGCAGAATAAAGATAGGCAGGAAAGCCAAGCAGAGATAGAGGTGAAAGAAGAATAGAGTCAGGGAGGGAGACACAAGCCAGTTGCCAAGAAGCAGAATGCCATTACACTGGTAAAGCCACAGTCAAGTGGCAATAATACATAGATGAATAGAAATAGGTTAATTTAAATGTAAGAGCTAGTTAGTAATAAGCCTAAACTATAGACCAAACATTCTTTAATCAATATTAGGCCTCTGAGTGATTATTTAGAAGTGACTGGGTTTACAGATGAGTGAGCAGATGTGATGCTCAAATCTTCAATTTTTTTCTTTCATCTTCTGGTTCCAAATATGAGCTTGGTCATTTGGTGTGGGAAGTCCTTCTGTATGTATTCTGCTTTTATTGGTTAGTGAATAAATCTGCTTTGGCCTATGGAAGGGCAGAATAGAGCTAGATGGGAAAACTAAACTGAGTGCTGTGAGAAAGAAGGTGGAGTCAGGGAGATGCCATGTAGCTCCTGAAGTAGACAGATGCTGGCCGAAACTTTACCAGTAAACCACTAGCCTCGTGATAAAATACAAAATAGCAGGAATGGGTTAATTTAAGATGTAAGAGTTAGTTAATAAGAAACCAAGCAATGTTTAATTAATACAGTTTCTGTGTGATTATTTTGGGTCTGGTAAGCTGGGAAATGAATGAGCAGTCTTTGCCTTCAGTCATTCTCAGCCAGAAACTTTGGAGTTGGAGAAAACATGGACGTTGGTGAAATGTCACACTCAGGATGCCACAGACAAGGCCTCTGCTCCTCTTAATGTTTGGAAAATCTGAATTGTGAAGGAAACAGACAGTTGGGGAGGGGATCAATAGCTCTGTGCCAACTTTAAAAATCTCTTATGTCCAGATTTATTTTCCTTTACCTGTAAGTACCGTTTGCATAACTTCCTGTTTTCTTTTAAGGAACTGCCAAACTCCACAAGTTTTCAGTTTCCCAGGTTTGTCTTTCTGCATTTGTAAATATTTTTCTTAACTCACTGCCTTGCATGGACTGTCCACATGGTCACTATGCTTAAAATACTCATCCTGTTAAGTCACTGTTTAATTCATTCTGCCCTGTGCTATGACGTATTAGAAAAACACTCTACAGAAAGAAGAAAGAAGTAATTATTAGAATCAGTTTGGAAAATATGACGGCTGGTGAATGTATGGATTGCTATCTAGTCAGTATTTTCTCAAACATTTGTTATGAAAGGCAAATGCTCTGTTTAGTTCCCATAGCTCTTACCAACCTTACTGTCACAACCTAAGATGCCCCAGAGATAGTGAACTTTGTCTCTGATTGCATTTTCTTTCTGGGTCCTATTAACATCTCACTCTGGTTACTTAACTCCTGCATTTTGGCTCTAAATAAGTGTGTCTGTGTGTGTGTGTTTGTATGTTTAGTGGCTGAGCTAAATCACTGCAATTGTGGCCAGCGATGAAAGCGTAGCAAACAACGTCTACCCGTGATTGAAAAACAAGAGCAGCTTCTGAGAGTGCCTCCAGAAGGTAGATGAACTACTTCAGGCTTGGTGAGTGGTTTGGTGGTCCTAGGAGGCTTTTTATTAGGTGTACAGAAAGAAATAAAACACACAGATGTAAAGTTAAAAACTAACTTAAAGCAAATAATCAGGAATTATGAAGTAGGTGAAAAATGTGGAAGCTGCTCGTGGTCACTCACAACTGTCCTCTGAGCACTTGAGAGCAGAGGGATCACCGCCAGTCCTATGCCAGCCTAGGATATAAGGCGAGACTGTGTCTCCAAAAACAGGAATCCAAACTCAAAGAAAAGGGGACCAAAAAAGTCCGGAAGGGAATTTGGCTTAAAGTGTGGAGACATCTCTACAGGAAAGAAGAACCCAAAGAAAGTCTGCAGAAGGTGCATGTAACTGACACCTGCCAGGCAAGGAAAAACACTTGTCTTGAATGCAATCTCTGGGTATATTACCCACACTCCAGGGCAGATCCCAACCCAAAACACACTCGTGTGAGTATGCCTATGTGCATATGTGCGTCGTGTGTGTATGTGTGTGTGTGTAGCCCTTATGTTTGCTTTTAGTTTATTTTTTATTGCTATTTTGTTGTTGGAAAGAAAGAGGGGGGGTTGGGTAGGTAGAGAGGTGGGGAAGGGGAAAATATGCTTAAAACATCTAGTATGAAAAAAATTAAAAATTAAATAAATAAAAATAAAAGACTCATACACTGGCTATAGTACTTAAATTTGGAAAGAAAAAATCAATAGTTATTTCTGATGTACAAAATAGTAGTTAATAAAGCCTTCTTTTAAAAAAAGGAAAAGGAAGGAACAACTATAGGATGAATAAAAACATCCACTTTGTGTCATGAAAGGGTTTGGATATTCTGGCCTTGTGGTCTTGCTTGTTACTTCACCCCCTAGAGCTTTGGTGTTTTTTCCAGTGGTACTAACTTAGTAAAATTAATGCTGTCGATGTAAAGGATTAGGTAACTAGATTGATAAGGTGGCAAAGACACTTGCTATCAAGACAACCGGAATTCAGTCCCTGGGACACTCACGGCAGAAGAAAAGAAGTGACTTTACCAAGTTGTCCTCTGACATCCACACACACCACACACCAGACATCCCCCCCCAACCCCATATATAGATGCACATCAAATAAATAAATACACAAAACAAACAATTAGGTGAAATCAAACCAAATTGTTCAGGTTAGCTTCTGGTACATGATACATACTGAATAACGGTAGCTGTGATGAATTAATCCAGAGCTTGAATGATGGGTTGTACCCTTCTTAAAATTTTTAAAATTTATTCTTGAGAATTTCTCACTTTTATACACAAAAATGTAATATTTACTCCCCACTTCTTTTTTTAATTTATTTATTTATTAAAGATTTCTGTCTCTTCCCCCCCCACCTCCCATTTCCCTCCCCCTCCCCCAATTAGGTCCCCCCCATCAGCCCGAAGAACAACAGGGTTCCCTGCCCTGTGGGAACCCCATTTCTTTATCCAGCTTCTCCCAGATGCTCTTCAACATATCCTCCTTTAAGTCTTTATAAAAAAACAAAATCAAAAAATATTTATAGCCCCACTAAATCCAGTTAGTGCCACCTGTATGTGCTTGGGTATGGGGACATTCCCTGGAGAGTGGGAGTCCTACCAGTGGCCACATCCTCAAAAAGAAGGATTCTCCCTTCCCTAGCAACTATTAACTGCTAATAACTCCTTAGTAAGGCCTGGAACCTGGGGGATGATCTACTCTTTCTGTGCTGGCTTGACCTCATATAGGCTACTACAGTGACAGTGAGCGCATCAGTGCAGAAGCCATGTTACAGCATTTCACATCACTCTGTCTGGTCCTGATGTGCTGGGCTGCCATAGTAGCTGTGTGGACAGAGGAAGCAGGAGACTGGACAGGAGAGATAACAAAAGTGCTGCTGGCAGATCAGAGGCATTCACAGGGGTGGGGAGGCCTGAATCTCAGCTGTGTTTCTGTACTGAAGTTCTGGCGATGATGTCACACCACGTTTGCTGTACACAGCCATTTTGCTTCATATTTCAAGCCAGTTGACTTCAGTGGGGGGTTTGGTATTGTCCAAGATGCTGCCTCTCTGTAGGGTAAACATTCTGTACTTGTAAGGGCTCTTGCTTCATGGTACCTTGGAGTGTCGTATGCATTATATAGTCCTTTGATAGCACATCTGTGACTTGCAGAGAACTGTGGAAAGGGGCGCTATGCAGACAGAGTGGTTCACAGCAGGTGAGTGCGCTGTGCAGGTGGGCCCCACTCTAGGCTTGCTTCTTCCCAGAGCATCCTATAAAGTTTCATGTAGCTGAGTCTGGCATATCTCATTAGACATCTGCTTTGGGAGAGAGGGAAAGGAAGAGAAGGGAGCACTATCAGGGTGAAAGCAAGATGCTACAACGTCTTTTGCAAATAAGTAATGAATCATGGAAATTGTTACCTAACATATACGGGATATGCATCTGTAATTAGGAAACGTTCAGACATGATTTCCCCAACAGGGAGGCACCAATAAACAGGTGTTTCCTATATTTACGGAAAGGATTCTGTCTATTTCTAACATCTGTGCTCTTATATTTCATGTTAGACTTGTCTTTCTTTGGACAGCTTATACCCTCGCTCCCATGAATGACTGTACAAACAGTTACAATTTCTTGGGAAACTGTAAACTTTGGAGATTGTGTGTAATCATTAGTGTCTCAGAGCTGAAGCCGAAAGAGAACCCACTGGATTTTCCTCATTGTCTTGAAAGCACAGAAAGGAGAACATTGTCCAAAGGAATTTGACAGTGGATTTGAAGAGCTTGGGTTGGAAGATGCTCAGTCAGAACTGGTGAAAGTAGCCATCCAATGATTGGTCCAACTGGAGATTCATGCCACAAGAGGGAGCCCATGCCTGATACTGCCTGGAGGGTCAGGAATCAGAGGCTAGATAACCCAGAAACCTAGTATAGAACCAAACACTACTGAAAACAAACCAAACCAAACCAAAAAAACAACAAAATAAGAAAAAGAAAAAAATAGTCAATGGAATGATTCCTAATGATAGTCTGCTATACTCATAGAGCAAAGCCCAATATCAGAGAGGCCTCATTCAGCAACTAATGGGAGCAGATGCAGAGACCCACAATCAAACATTAGGCAGAGCATGGGGAATCCTGCAGAAGAGGAGAAGGAAGGATTTTAGGAGCCAGAGGGGTCAAGGACACTAGGAGAACAGGGCCATCTAGGCAGGGCTCATAGGGTCTCACAGAGACTGAACTGACAATCAGGGAGTCTGCATGCATGCTGTGTTTGTGTAGCTTGGTGTTCTTGTCCTATCAGTGGGAGTGGGGGTATCTTTGACTCTTTTGCCTGCTCTTGTGACCCTTTTCTTCCTACTGGGTTGCCTTGTCCAGCCTTGGTATGAGGGTTTGTGCCTTGACTTATTGTAACTTATGCCATCTTTGGTTGATATTCATGGGAGGTCTGCTCTTTTCAGAAGGGAAATGGAGGAGGAATGGATCTGGTGGAGAGGGAAGGTGTGTGTGGGGAGGACTAGGATGACAGGAGGGAGGGCTAACTTTGGTCAGGATGTAAATTATGAGAGAAGAATAACTGAAAAGAAAAAAAACCTCAAAAGCAGCATTATTATCTATGAAGAGATGACCTGGCTTGCTCTACCAAGTCAACTCCATGGCCTACTTCAAGGTCTCTGTTGATTGAAAAATGTGTGGCTGGACAAGCTGATGAGGTAGTAAAAGCGATCATCCTCACTGCAGCTGCGAAGGCCAGATTCTTTTTGTTCAGGTGGGTTGTTTCCTCTCCATGTCTTAGCCCTTTTGGGGTCAGAAGACAGGACAACCACAGTTTACCTAGAACAAACCTGAAGACTATAAGGCCGTGCCTATATGAACTTGTCTCTTTGTGAGATATGAGGGGTAGAAGAAATGAATTCTGGTCACTTCATATCTGTAACTTAATTTAAGAATTACGGTTTGTGCTTCCTTTATTATTCGTAGTGCTTGTGTCTAGACACCTTTTCTGTCTTTTATAAGTATGCGCTTAAGTTATTAGGCAACTCTGATTGCACATTTTCTCCACAGAGCCTTATAGAAAGTAAGAAATCTAGATGCTAGTCATCCATGACTTGCTGGTATCATTGTGTTATAGATTCTTTCTCTGTGAGGTGTTGGCTTTCTCTGAGATGTATTATAGCTATTTGTGGAAATTATTCATATTGTATGACTGTTAGTAAGGCATGAAAAGAAAGGATCTAGAATAGAGAAGAAATAACTCATAAGGATTTACTTCTGTATAAGAACTTTGCAGCTGAGAATGTAGCTCAGTTGGCAGAGTGCTTGCCTAACATGCAAAACGTCTTGGGATCGATTCCCAGGACACAGAAAACTAGTGTGGCAGTGAAGTCCTGTTAACTCACCACTCAGGAGGTAGAGGTAGGAGGATCCAGGGTCCTTCTAGGCTACATAGCAAAGTTAAAACAAACCTGGAATACCAAGACCACTTCCACTCTCTAAAAATAAAGAGACCTTCATGTTTGCCTTTAGTTTTTGGCCATGAATGAGTAGCTTGTATCTTTCCTTCTCCCCAAAGCACAGAAAATACAAAGAAAAAAAAGTCCAAAAACTGTATTTTTCTGGAAATGAGCATAACCAGTGCAATGCGGAGATCACCGCAGAGACTGGGCTAGGGTATGAGACAGGAAAGAGCTGCAAAGACTGGCTTAAATTCATACCAAGTTGGGCAGACCCACAGAACTGTGTTTTTGAGAAATTCGATTTTAGGAGCCACAGTCAAGAAAGGAGGTGGGGAGATTCAGTTACTTGCACAGATTTCAGAGTTTGCACTAAAGTTGAAAATTTGGTCTAGCTCGTGAATACTGTGGTCTTGTTGTTGTTGAATGTGCTAGAAATCAGAACATAGAAATTGGGAACTTGCTAGAAGTTAGGCCTATACTCGGTAAGTGAAAAGAATGAGACAGACTGATGGCAAACAAGGCCTCTATTCCGTACGCAGATTCTCTAACCTAGCCACATGAAACTTCATCTTTCTTCCTTTTAAAACTAGATTTGGATGCATTAGACTCAGATGCTGCTGCATGCTTACCCTTGCAGAAATGTAAGTGGTAGTGTGCCTGCAAAGTGATGCTTAGGCCACATCAGGTACCACACTTATAACTGGGCTCCAGCTTCCCATTCCAGAAAATATACGCAAGCCAAGATAGGTTTCTGAAAATACCATGGTTTTACTTAAATTATTTGTATGTTAAAAACATTAAGAGCTGGGGAGATGACTCAGTAAGGGAACAACTTGCCCAGAGAGAATGGCAATCTGAGATTTAGATCCTCAACATCCATTAAGAGGGTCTGCATGCTGCAGTGCCCATTTATAAGCACAGAGCTGGAAAGTGGAGGAGGCAGGTGAGTCCTTAGGTCTCTCTGGTCAGCCAGCCTAGTCAAATCTGTAAGCTCCAGGTTCAGTGAGGGGCTTCTAGCATCATTACTAATGGGTTCTGGCTTATCATTTAATCTAACACTTTCTTAAAATGGCCATATTACTTCCCAAAACATCTACTTTCATTTTGGAGGCCCCCTAGTTTCTTGGCGAATGGAGATATGTGTAGGAAACAGAGGGCCGTAATGGCCAGTCAGGTTTAGACAACATGGTGCTGACATTGATATTCATCCTACACCAAGATGGCTAACACTGGGCATCCAGGGTGAGGTGGTGCTGGCTGGAAATTAGAACAAAATGGCTGGCATTGGATGTCTGGGGAACTCAAAAATAAGTGAGGGTGGAATCTGTCAATTCCTTTGTTAGGGTTTGTTTAACTGTGGTCTTGAGATCAGAGGTCAGAGTTCAGAGGTCTGGGCTTTTCTCCTTGTCAGCCTGCCCGTGGGCAGCATGCGTGCCTACTGAAAGACCCCCATGGTGGGCTGCCTTTCAGTCTGGGGAGACCCTCCCAAAGAACAGCGAGGCCACTCATACGGCTGCAACAGCAAGAGGTTTATTGAGTTAACACAGGTACCTGCGGGCAACAAGTCTTTCGGAGGACTTGCGCACCTTCAGGTTGGAACAGTGGGTTTTTTATAGGGTAGGGAAGCAGAAGCGTGGGAACAGAAGCGAGATGCATAGTTACAGGGTTCTGATTGGGCAATTCAAACAAGGCTCGGGTTCAAACTGAGTACAATTTTGTGGTTTCCAAGAAATCAGATATACATGCTATTCTGGCCTATCTAGGGTGCCATTCTTCCTTTGGACCCCGAGTCCCCTGCTGACAGTCCGGATGGTTGACCAGAGATATCTTGCCTTGCTCAGCGCCCCTGCCCCTAAGCTGACCACAGCCCTTGTCTCTAAATTAAACTCCCCTGTCTTAGCTTTTAGTTATACTACTCAAACTTTAAGCCTTGTAAAATAGCGTTATTGCTGCTGCTAACTTAATGCTGCTAGGTAGGGGTCTTTCATCCCCCCATTTCTTTTTGTGAATTTGAATAAAATCATTTATTCAACTAGCGGGCATTCTTAACATGTTCTGGATCATATTGTTTAAGCTGATGATATTGCTGAGTGAGGACCAAGGTTTGGATAGCTGAAAGTCTGTCTTTTATAAATTGTACCAGGCGGTTTATAAACCATCCTTTAAACTATCCTTGTTGAGAAAATAGTAGAACACCTCTAGGGTGTGCAGAATAGCTCTTGGCAAAATTGTCTGAATGAGGCTTGAAAGTAACTATATGGTAGACATTGTGAACCATTGTAGACCCGAGAATAGCACCCAACACTGTGGCAATAATAGTCTATTGACTACAAAGAGCTTAACTCAGCCCTAAGAAACACATGCCTTTTCATAAGAGACAAGTTTAGTATTATGAAGACAAATCTCTTTTACTGTAGACACCGGGAGTGTTGATCCTCAACTCCAGAGAATGTGCCGGAGAGGTCAGTTTTGGTCCAGCTGGCACCATATGGCATTTACGGGTTTCCATTGCATCCTGTAGCATCAGCTTTATCCAAATGTACAGGGTTGTGTCCATTGTGAGAACTTTAACAAACAATGAGAGAAAATGCAATACAGGATGACAAATGTTTAAAACAAAACAAAAAGCCCTAAAGCCAGAGGACAGCCAATGAGGACATAAATACCCAGGCTTTAGAAAAACAAAACCTGTCAAGAGGTAAGGAGGCTTTAGGTGTGTTTGCTTATCTCTGCAGTTATCTGCACAAAACGGTCTGATCTGGAAAAGTCTTAAACAGTACAAAATAATTCCTGTCAATCTGTCCCAGACACACAGAGGAGGAAGAGAACAGAATTGCCTTTTGCTTCTGCTGTGTGATATTGTGCTTTAAAAGACATTAAAAAATGAGCAGAGCCCTGTGGGTTTCTGACTTTAGGAAAGAAGAGCCTTAAAGGTGATGTAAGCCCATCTTATAGCAGATGTGCCTGCCCTGTGCAAGCCTTGAGCTCAGGATTCCATCATCAAGGTCAGCCATTCTCAGCAAATACATGAGCGGCAGCTAACTAGCCAGGCAGCAGAACTAGTGGCAACGATGCCGGGGTGTTTTGAACCCAGAACAGGACAGGAGGGAGGGAGGTCTGTCCAGTCATTTTTGTTGGTCTCCAGGGCCAATTATGTCAATTTGTTTTTTTTTTTTTTAGAATTTTATTTATCTTATCTATCTGACCTGAGCTTTGGGGTTGGTAAGCTTAATTTCCAATTGATCCCCAATATCTTGGCCACACCCTAACTTACCTGGGCAACAAAGGCAGGTCTATTATGGGACATGATTATCTTGGGCATCCCCAACCTTAGGATGATCTTTTTTATGATCTTCTTAGCCATCATATTGGGTGTCTCTATCTTGGTCAATGTATGATGGCTATCTTCTTTGGCAAATGTGTGGCCTCCTGGAGGCTCAAAATTTCTGCAAATGTATATTGCTTTGTGTATACAGGTGAGGGTAAAAGCATACCTGCTGTTAGTATAGACGTTCCCTCTGCCATCTGTAGAGCTTGTATCAAAGCCATAAGTTCAGCGTTCTGGTCGGGCCGCCATCTCTGAAGGGAGGCTACTGGCCTAGATCATTTGCTTCCTGTCCACCAATGCTGCCCCCGCCTTCCGCTTACCTTCAGTCTTGTGTGCCTGCTCAGCTTGGACCGCCAGCCTTGTGCCCCAGGCAAGCTTCGCCCTCATTTTCGGCTCTGCCTGGCACAGCTTAGTCTGCCATTTTGCCATTCACCTGTCCTTTATGCAGATGCTGGCAGTATCCATAGTCCATCGACGTCAGCCCAGCACAGGAGCAGTAGTCTGGCACAGGAGGGCATCTGTGGTAGCATTGTGACTGCTGTATCGCGGTCCGACATGGGTGAGGATTTCTTCAGCGGTGACGGCAGGGAGAGGTGGTCATCCCGGTGAGGAGGGCGTGGTAGAGGCAGAGGCAGACAAGCATCCTGTATCTCCTGCAGAACTGAAAACAGCATCAAAAGCAAAAGTCCCTCGTTTGGTCAACAAAAGGCGTTGGTCATACATTCAGAAGTGACCAGGGAGGAACGAGTCATTTATTTGTCTTTTTCCCAAATTTATAGTTCGTAAGGTGTCCAGTTTGTATTCTTTACTCAGTTCCAGTGTTCCTCTTCATTTGTCTTTGATCTTCTGTTGCCCAGGCTCGCTCCTTATCTGTCTGAGTCCTGTCTCTCTCTTTTTTTTTTCTCTGTCCCTTGTTTAACATTTTTTTTCAAATTTTTATTAAGTATAATCTTTTAACCCATCTATTTGCTGTATCTTTTTTTATATCTGATGTTGCCTGTCCTATGTAGGCCATGACTACTGCTGTCTGCTGACCTTCAGAGGTTGGGTAAAAATGCTTGTAAACTTCTATTAATCATTAAAGGAACATAGATTTTAACTGGCCCCTGGAGAACCTCTCTTATCTTGGCCGAATTAGTGGGGTGCCTTGCAGCCCCCCCCTGAGATTTGCCATGAGCCCAACATTTTGACTGTCAGTTTCTCCCTTTAAGAATTAATTAGACATTATCATGTAGAAGAATGAAAATAGATCCATATTTATCTCTATGTACAAAACTGAAATCCAAACAAATTAAAGACCTTAACATAAGGGCAACAATATAAATAGAATTTTGAACATAGCCTCAGTAGCGTAGACATTAAAGGAAACAATCAGTAATTGAAATCTCCAGAACTGAGAAGCTTTTTGTATAACAAAGGATATAATTAACAGAACATAATATCAGCCTGTAGAATAGGAAAGGTGTCTTTATCAATTATGTTAAAACCATATAAGGAATTTAGAAGCTTAATCCTCATAAAAATAAATATTTCAGTACAATTACGTCACAGACCAAAACTGTAAATTCTCAAAAAATGAACTTGAAATGACTGAAAGATATTTAAAATTTGCTTAAATATAACATCCTTAATCATCAGGGAAATGCAAATTAAACAATTCTGAGATTTTATCTTATTCCTGTAAAACTGACCAGGATTAAAAATATCATTTGACAATTTATGTTTACAGCTACTTTGAACATTAGCATGGTGGATTTTCAGAATCAGATAACATATTACCTTAAAAACTTAGCGACATCCTTTTTATTATTATAGACAGAATCAGAAAACAACCTAAAATGCATCTTTTTATATTAATAATGAATGAGAATCTTTGCCATGTTTTTTTTTTTTAAATATCCATAAACATTATAAAGAGTTAAAAGGGCCATTTTATCTCTATTTCATCATTCAGTAACACCCCCTTGCAATTGTGGTGGGGTGAGAGGCTTTAGCAGATCTTTGCCATGTGGCCATGTGGGCGGGGTCCCCTCCTTATCACAAGCATTGTGAGCAGACAAGTGTTAAATTTAGATCTAAACATGGGCTGGCTTAGAAGCTCAGCTGGGCTGTTTATATGGCCCTGGCCCTGTGCCAGGCCTGAATTTATTTTCATCTGGACACACTGCATAGTAAGAAATATAAAAACCAACAATCTGTAGTTTTTTATAAGCATATTATTTTAAAGTGACTTAATTTAATTTTTCCAATTTTTAAACCAGAGGCTTTTACCTGGATGCAACACATGATGACTGGTATAGAGTATCCCCAGAAGACAGATGTTATCAGGGCTGGTAGGCCCTTTTAATGTCAGCTTACTCCATTACCTGCCATTCCTAAATCCACATTCATCATTTACCAACAGCCACAGGGATATTTACTTGCAATCTCTTGCCCCACTGCCAAAACGGAAAGGTCCAGGTTCTTTAGGGGACCTTTTGCTTTTTAATAGGGTATCCAATCCCAGAGAAATAGCCTACTGCAGGTTCCCAGGCTTACTGGGTCCTGTGGGGAGGAATTAGCACCAGCTTGGACCCAACTGGCTGGCATGTGTCTCCACAGGAGGCCTTAGTTCCGTGACCCTGGCGTTAGCACCAGCTATTTCCCCTGAGCAAGGGCCACAGATCTTTGGCACAAGGTTTTACATGGCATTTGCAGATGGGGGCTGTCATTCAGTCTCTAGCACCTTATTTTCCAGGGAAAACAAGCCTTCTCCATAGGGAGCCCCACTGGGGATCCTCCCAGGACCTGGCTTCAGCCTCAGCTCCGTCCACAGTGAGCTCCTAGTTGTATAGCACAAGCTTCCCATACCCCACCTCAGTACTCACAGCAATCTAGCAGCTTTTCTCTGAATGGGATTCCAGAGGCCCCAGGAGGCATTCCCTCAGGTCAGGTTTGGTGGGCCACCTGGAAGCCTCAACTCAGTTCAAGCGTCTCTGCATTGGCGCCCTTGGTAACAGCTAAGGCGGCTGCTGCTGGGCCGGGGAGGGGACTCACCTGCAGATGTGGGGGCCACAGCTGCCCCCTTCCCTGACTCGGGCCAGGGTTGCTGCCATGCCCCGCCCTGCATCCTGCTGAGAAGTTTGCTCAGAGCTGGAGCTGGTTGCCCCACCTAGGCCTGGCTCCAGGCTGTGCTGCAGGAGATAACAGCCCTGCTCCCTCCCCCCTCGCAACAGCAAGTAGGGCAGTTCAGCAGCACAGCCTAGGGAAGTGAAGGAGGGGCAGGCTGTCAGCGTTCCTTTTGGATTTTCATAGAGTTAGGGTCAAAGAGATGGTTACTTACTGCCCCATGGTACCAGATTTAGACTCGAGTACAAACAGATATACAAAACAAAGAACATATTAAGCACAAAAATACACAGACAATACAGATGCACTGGCGCGGTTTTGGCGTGATGCCAAAAGCAAAATTTCAGATGGAGACAGCGAGAGTCCGGATCTCTCGTCTCCCAGAAGAATCACATACCCTTCAGACAGCGGGGGTGCCCCGAACAGTCCTATTTTGGTAGGATTCACAGAATACGGACGGACCACAAATTTGGCCCCAGACACTCTGGGACGTCTCCCAGAGTTGCAGCCGGGAGTACAAGCTCGTCAGCTTCTCCGCGAATCTGCCAGATACTGATTCTAGCTAGCTAACTAGTACAGATACAGATACAGATACAGATACGGTCGCATGCGCATACACAGAAACACAGAAGCACAGATATTCACAGAGAACGATCGCTGGCCAGCTTACCTCCCGATGGTGGGTCGTTGATCCCTGGGCAGGGGTCTCCACTTCCCGGCCAACGCACCAAAATGAAAGACCCCCATGGTGGGCTGCCTTTCAGTCTGGGGAGACCCTCCCAAAGAACAGCGAGGCCACTCATACGGCTGCAACAGCAAGAGGTTTATTGAGTTAACACAGGTACCTGCGGGCAACAAGTCTTTCGGAGGACTTGCGCACCTTCAGGTTGGAACAGTGGGTTTTTTATAGGGTAGGGAAGCAGAAGCGTGGGAACAGAAGCGAGATGCATAGTTACAGGGTTCTGATTGGGCAATTCAAACAAGGCTCGGGTTCAAACTGAGTACAATTTTGTGGTTTCCAAGAAATCAGATATACATGCTATTCTGGCCTATCTAGGGTGCCATTCTTCCTTTGGACCCCGAGTCCCCTGCTGACAGTCCGGATGGTTGACCAGAGATATCTTGCCTTGCTCAGCGCCCCTGCCCCTAAGCTGACCACAGCCCTTGTCTCTAAATTAAACTCCCCTGTCTTAGCTTTTAGTTATACTACTCAAACTTTAAGCCTTGTAAAATAGCGTTATTGCTGCTGCTAACTTAATGCTGCTAGGTAGGGGTCTTTCACCTACCTCTGTGATTCCTGTTTGCTGATGCGCATGCATGTCTGTGACTTCTTGCCCATGGTCTGTGTGTGCTGATGTGTGCCTGGGTACCTGCCACTATCTGCCAATCTATTGGCGTCCATGCTAGTGAGTAAAGTATGTCTTATCTGCCCAAGATGCTTCCTGCCGGTCTTTTCAACCCCTGACCCTCCTGTGACTCCCTCCACTCCTGGTGTCAGTTTGGACCTCACCTATGGCAGCCTTACGGGGGACTGCGGAGCAAGGGCAGCTTTGAACTCCATGTTCTTGCAGAAAAGAATTAATGCACTTGTGAATTTTCCTGTTAGAAGTGACTTCAATCACAGCCGCTTTGATTGCCTTTTGCTGTTGTTGTGGTTGTTAGTGAAACACCAGAAGGATTTGGCTGTTGTATATGTGGGCGCAAAGCTCCGGAGAAAGCCAAATTGGATTTTGTAATCTCAAGGCTTTTAGGCAGGAGGAGGATTATGAAGCAGCTGGCAAGAATCAAATATTCATTAGTTTAGTGTGTAGCAACATTCAAATGTTTAGATGGTTTCTCATCGAGGGTAGCTCAAGCTCTGCCCCAGAGACATGTTAATTGTGCCGATTATATTGGGCTGGGAAGACTAGCCTGAGTCGTTGATAAATTAGTTTTCTGAGACGTTTCTCCATTCTCATGTAAAAATGCACAGTAGACTGTAATCTACCCTATCAAAGGTATGGGGGAAAGATAGGGGTAATATTTTCCAGAAATTAAAATCCATACGCTTGAATGTATCTTTGAAAAAGAAACCGTATTCTTGAACAATGGGCCCACCTGCATATCTGTGCGTCTAAGCATGGCCATTTTAGCTCAGTGCACTAATCTTCCAGGTCATTGAATCTTTCTCTGACATGATACCTCAGGCTCTCCCTTCTTAATTCTCAAAACTCCTTAATGTTGTTTGGGAAGTAGATTGCACTTACTTAAAGTAAAACATTGAAAGCCATAGGTAGGCAGCAGCAGAGCTTAGACACAGCGCCAGTTCCATCTTCCAAGAACCCACAGTCCCCAACTAGAATACATAGGAAAATTCTATAGGAAGCTTGTTGAAAAAAATGCACGTGCCCGGGTGAGACACCCAGAAGTGCTGGTTCACCGAGCCAGATACAAGGATGGAAAATACATTTTAAGCAGCTCCACCCAGCTGTGCTCACTGACCTGCCTGCAGCGAGGGATGAGCCACACTCTGGGGATAATGTGGGCTTTTCTGACAGCACAAAGATTGGCTGTGCATCTACTGAACATTTTGCACAACTTATGCAGTGCTGAATTAATGGCATTCTTTGTGACATCAAATAAAGCAGAGCTGGTTTTCCTATGAGAGAAATGCCATTCTCCCTGCCCCTGTTTGCTCAATCCCATTGCTGGAAGAGGGAGCGAACCCCACTGTCCTAGAAGGTTTAGCTTTCGCTGTCAGCAGCCCGAGGGGTGGCATCTATTTTCAGTACTCATGCTGTATTAGGAAAGAATGTGAAAGTAATCAGAGCAAATCAAAGCTTCCACCCTGAAGTGTTTCTCTTTGTTTGCGGACTCCACCGATAACCCTCAGGGCCACTGATGAAAATGCTGGCCCACCCTCTTCCTGGTCTTGTTTAGTCTTATTGACTGCAATTAACCTTTGCCAGGAGTCACTGGGAAACAGACTTCTAACTTTTCTAAAGCCCTATTTCTTGTTCCTTCCAAGAAATATGTAAGTGACATATTCAGGAGAGAAAGAGGGGGGGGAGAGAGAGAGAGAGAGAGAGAGAGAGAGAGAGAGAGAGAGAGAGAGAGAGAGAGAGAGAACCTTTGGTTCCTTAGACTCTGTTTCTGCATGACAGTGTTCTTACAGCCTTTGATGTACCCCTGCTGTTGAAATTAGAAGCCAGCACTTATCTGTGTATTAAGTGAAATTGAACTCTTGGCTTGAGCATACACCATCTCCTTTTTTAATCTCAGATTTTGCTGGTCCTAATGGGAATTGCTCTCCTTTCTGCAGTGAGTACTAGATTCACACTAGTGTTAGAATAAATCTCCATGTTCTGCGGGGGCTCCCAGGAACTGTGTTTTTGCCAGGGAAAGAACAAAGCCAGCTAATGAGGCAGGCTTTATTTATATCACTAAAAAGTTGCCATGCAGATGAGCTTCCTGTACATTAGCAAAGATGATTTATTAGGAAATTTCCTTTGCCATCTTCTGAAGTAAATGATTGTGTTTAATTTTCTCATCAGGAAAATGAAAGGATTGGACTAGAGGAAGGGCCAGCAGTCTGTTTTTTAATTGTATTTCTGGCTTTACAGGCCATGTGGCCTCTTTCATAATTGCAAAGTATTACTGCTGAAACCCAAGATTAGCGGTAGACAATAAACAAATAAACAAATGGGTGTCACTCCTGTGCTGCCGTTTCAACACAACATTAACTATAGATAATAAATAGGTAAATGAATGGGCGTCACTCTGGTCTGATAATTCTTTTTACAAAACCTAGGGCTTATTTGTCCTATAGGGTACAGCCTGCTTTCCCCAGAAGGCAAAGATCTTTTTCAGAGCCTCCAATTCATGATTTTATTCAAGCAAATTAAGAGCCAACTGTCTCTTGATTATTCTTTGGTCAAGCGCTCTAATGCATGCTCATGTCCAATTCTGCCCATCAAAGGCCACTGAAACTAGAAGAAGTAGTAACACTTACTGAAAAAGCTGTGCCATGACTTTGATACGTGTCTTTGAAGCATTATGTGTGTTTGTATGGGGATGAGGGATACAGGCATACAGTGCATGTTAGAGGCCGGAAGAGGATGCTGGAGCCACTAGACTTAGAGTTGGTTCTGAGATGCCCGATGTGGGTGTCAGGAACTGACCTTGGGTCCTCTGGAAGAGCACTTAAGTGCTCTCCACTGCCAATCCAGCTCTCTAGTACCTTGATAAATCTCTTAATTTTAAATTAAAATTGTGTGTGTGTGTGTGTGTGTAATCTGTTGGCCTGGCCTGTCACCTGGGTACCCTGTTCCTTTAGAAAACAAGCCCTGCCCACTTCCAACCTCCCTCTTCCTTCATTCCACTCCCCCCCTCTCTCTCTGCCCTTCTTCTGGAGAGGCAGCTTCTGCCTCTCTCTTTTCTCCCCACTTCTCCTCTTTCCCCTTCCCCTTCACTTTCCCTTTCATAACCCACTAAATAAACTCTATACCCCAACTCTCTTTGCATGGCACATCTTATCTGTCTCCCTCTGAGGCCTCAGGTTGCCACCAGGGGACTCACTGAGACCTTGGGTGACCTGTCACTGCCCTTCATTGGACCGGTCCCCGATCATATCTTTATAAATGATAACATTGGTGTATGACTTGGTCAGGCTTTCTCGGCGTTCCCACCCACTCCCAGGCAGGCCAGCTGAGGACATGTGGGGACCCTGGACTCAGACAACTTTCCAACATCCCGTGCCTCTCCATCGCTTCAAAAGGTAAGGTTCCCTTTTTCCAAGTCAGCTTTCACTGACATTCATCTCTGCTTCTTCCTCACGGCTAAAGACTGAGATTTGGCTTCTCACCGCTCAGACTTTTGTTCTCTCTTGAACCACTCATAGTGGTCCCATCCAGCCCCCAATTCCTTACTGATGGGTCTTGAATTAGTCTGGCCTGGCCCTTGACCCTTTATCTGAAAGATGTTCTAGTTAAGAGCCCTTGGGTCCTCGTCTTTCTCATGCTCTTGCCTTGGGAAATAGACCTAAAACTATCTGTTCCACCTTCCCCCAGCATGTCTTTTACTTCCGCTTTCTGCTATCCCACTTCCTCTCTCTCTCTCTCTCTCTCTCTCTCTCTCTCTCTCTCTCTCTCTCTCTCTCTCTCTCTTTCGCTCTCTCTCTCCCCCTCTCCCTTTCTCTCCCTTCCTCCTTTCTGCCCTTCTTCTAGAGAGGCAACTTCTGCCTCTTTCTCTCCTCTCCCTTTCTTCTCTTCTCCCTTTCCCCTCCATAACCAACTAAATAAACTCTATACCCAAACTCTCTCTGCATGGCATATCTACCTGTCTGTCTCCCACTGATGCCTCAGGCCACCTGCCAGGGGACCAGCTGAGGCCTCGGGTGACCCCCCCCCATGGGACTGTTCCCCAACCATATCTTTATAAATGATAACAGTGTGTGTGGAGGCAATTTGGGGGGCTTGATTGGTTCTCCTCTTCCGCTATGTGGTATCCAGGATAGAATGCAGGTGGTTAAGCTTGGTGGGAAGTGCCTTTACCTGTTGATCAATCTTGCCAGTCCTTGATAAATGTCTTTTAAACACCACTTAAGTTTTATCACACAAGCTTAGAATATATGGTAATATTATTATAACTAACATTAATAGATATGGGAAAATGAAACTCTGAGCAATAGAGCATATGACTATAGTAGGCAGATGTTTTAGTCTTATCTACTGTAACAAAATGCCACACACTAGGTGCTTTATAACTGATAAAAACTCACTGATCACAGCCCCAAATCAAGGTTCTAGTAGGTGTAGTGTCAGTTGGAAGTTCCTGCTTCATGGAAGGTGCCTAGCAGTGTCTTTACATACTAGAGTAGTCAAGGGACCTCGTGCAAGTCTTTTTTTTTTGGTGGGGGGAAGCACCCTTTGTTCATGAGGATAGGACTCTCATGACCTACTCATCTCCTGAATGCTCTACTTTTTAATATTTTCACTTTGGAGATAGATTTTGAATGTGTGAATTTTGAGACATAAATATTTGAACCATCATAGTACTGTGTGAGTTAAATCCAGGAGCATTGCCTTCAAGAGTTCTCCTCTTCCCTCTCCTCCTCCTTCTTTGTTTGAGGTAGGGTCTCTATACATAGCTCTTGATGTCCTGGAACTTACCCTGTAGACTAGGCTTGTCTCAAACTCACAGAGATCTACCTGCCTTTCTGCCTTGCCAGTACAGGGTTTAAAGGCATACACTACTACTATGTCTGGCTAAACTCCAATTCATAAACACTGAACTCTCTACAGATTTCTATGAAGATAAAACATTTTTACATACCAACCAGCTGGTATACATGCTAACCCCTTAGCGAAGAATGGCTGCAGAACAAGAATGAGGGGAAAGGGAGAAAAACAGGAAGAAGGAAGCAATGGGGAAGAAGAGGGTTTTAAAGAGTGTAATATCAAACTGACCAGAGGCTGAGACAGATGAACACTAAGCAAATTCATTGGATTTGAAAGATAAACAGTATCTCAGAACTCTCGGGGTGGTGGTTGGATCCAGAAGTGAGATCGTAAACAGAAGAATGAACAATGTCATACAGAAGTGTCACTTTGGAAAACTGGCCAACCTAGTAGAGACAAAAGGTCTAGTTAGTTCCAACTTTCTGTGTGGAGGGGAAACACTCACTCAAAAATTGAAGAGACAAGGATCCTTTCCTCAGTGGACCACTGTGTGATTTTCCAAGACCGCCCCAAGTTAATGATCAGGACTCAGTGCTGAAAAGGGGCAAAAGTTTCTTTTGTGGGAGCCATTCATACTCTTGATCTTCACATGTGACAGGACAGGCGCTCAGGTGACTTTCCTGGTGGCTGGAAGCAATGTTCCAAGGTGCTCATTATTCTCTGATTTTCAAATAACAGCTTCTCGGAAGTGAGTTCACTGTGTTGTCCGAGAGCAAGGTTGCAGCCACAGCTCATTCTGAGAATTAGCAAGCACAACTTTGTTGATTTTTGCTTTTTTTTTTTAATAAGGCAGGAGTAATGGATTAGATATGGTACAGCTCAAAGCTGAAGGGAAACATGCCTAAGATCTAGAAAAAGAGTAAAAAATGAACTATGCTTACTTCAGTCCTGATTTAGAAAGCAGCAGTGGGTACATTATGAGTTCTATGTTCCACATGGGGGATGGGAACACCGTGCTCATCTGGAAGGGAACCTAAAGGATTGTCTTTCGTGTTGGTTCTTTTTTTCTTCTTTTTGATACAAATTGGAGTCCCTTGGAAAGAGGGAACCTCAACTGTGTAATTGCCTTCAGAAGACTGGCCTGTGTTCAGATCTGTGGAGGCATTTCCTGATTTATGATTGATGTCAGAGGGTCCAGCCAACTATGGGCAGTCCCGGCCCTGGGCAAGTGACTGCACTGAAGAAGAAAGCTGAACAAGTTACGGAAAGCCAGCCAGTGAGTAGTGTTCTTTGGTGTTTTCAACTTCAGTTCTGGCTTCCATATTGCTTTCCTGGCTTCTCTGCCTGATGGGCTGCAGCCTGCAAGTCAAATTAACCCTTTCCTCCTCTGTTTGCTTTTGATCATGTTGATTTTTTTTTATCCAAGTGACAAATAAAGCAAACCAAGACACTTTCTTTTGTAAAAGAAATCTCTAAATTGAACAAGCGTTTTAAAGTTTATAACTTAGCGTCTATAATGATTCATTACGTAGAACTTAAGAAATGTGGGCTCTAAAAGATCCACCACCCTGCACTTTAGGATTCAATGTGGGAGGATCTTGAGTGATGCAACACAGAGCCTTAAGGAGAGGTGAAAAGTGTCCATGGCATTTGTAGGTGGTTAAAGTAGCATTGTGAAATGCAGGAAATGATGAAAAACCAGTATTAGCTTAATACAGTGAATATCAGCCACCACCAATACTCAGTTCCAAATATCAAATAGCCATGACACAGGGTGAGGAACAAACATTTTTTTTTGGGGGGGGGGTTTCGAGACAGGGTTTCTCTGTGGCTTTGGAGCGTGTCCTGGAACTAGCTCTGTAGACCAGGCTGGTAGGAACAAACATTTTGCCGTGGATCATAAAATAACATGATAAAATTCTCCACATCAAAAAATTGCATTTTCATTTTGATAACGAACATTTGCAACTTTTTGAAAGAATTTCTATTTGGGATGAAATACCTGAATAATATGTTTTCTCTATTATATAATTGAGGCTTAGCTATAATCATAATTAATGTAATTTGGTGACTTTACAGACACATTGGGCATATAAGACCTTTGCATTTCCAGAGATATAATACTTTGTATGCACTCTTTATCTTTTCTTATATATGTCTCTCTCTTAATTGACATGTAAAAGGGAAACTAAAACATTTGAATAATGTTTTTAGTAATTCACAATTAGCTTCTTCTTAGGAGTAAGAATGTGGTTGTTGATTCATCCTTCTGGGCCCTTTATACAGTATTTATTTGGTTTTAAACCTAAAGAACCTTTTTCTGTTCCTTCTCAGTGTAGGGATTCTGTGCTAGAGGGACTTTGGCAGGTGAGCCCTCACAGCGGGGCAAACATGAGAGACAAATATGCCAAGCAGACAGAGCTTAAGTGAGGAGTTTATTGAGAAAAGGGGGAAAAGGGGCGGGGAGGGAAGAGACTGGCCTCTGGGGACAGGAGAAAAAGAAGAAGAAGAAGAAGAGGAAGAGGAGGAAGAAGAAGAAGACGACGAAGGGAGAGACAGAGAGAGAATCAGAGACAGAGAGAGACAGAGAAATGCAGGGCGAGAAAGGGGAAGAGAAAGAAGAGAGAGAAGTACACGGTTTCGCCTTTTAAAGAGACAGCATACTGCCTGCCCTGCATGCAAGTGTGACCCAGGCCATGACACACTCTGTCAGGTCCTCAAGGGGTGGGACCAGGTTCATCTGGATGCTAACATTCCTCCCTTCTTTATTTATTCATAAAAGGTGAGGAGTTAGGCATGGCATGTTAGGGAAATGAGGGCTTTGAGCTCTCAAGACTGATTCCTGCTGATCTGGGGTGTCGACTACCTTTGGGGAACTTGAGAAAGCTGGGGTGCTGGCCATGTCCTAGGGTGTCTGGTTGTTTTACTGCTGTCCAGGCTATGTGGAACTGTCTGGCGCCTCTTAGGCCTGACAAGATGCTGTCAGTGCAGAGGAGAAAATTAAGTTTAGGAAAAAACTTTTCTTTAGGTCCTGGTAATTGAGGAAGCGGGGTGTCAAGTCCAGGGGAATGTGGGGAGGCTTAGGGAGGGAGAGATGCATCCGACCTGTTTGAGGTGAGTCCAAATCGATGTCCTGGAATTCTTAGAGTTTGTGGAAACCTAAGTTTTAGACACATTAGAAATGGCAGTATACTCATACTGGAAATGATTTTGGTTAAAAGCATTAACCCTCTTTCTCCTATCCAGAAAACTGTGACAGACGATTTTCCACAGTGAAAGACATCTTTGAGGTTTACAGTTAGAAAACAGTCAAAGGGAATTTAAAATCTTGAGCTTGTGGCTGAGATGATCATGATAGTACTCTCTCTGACAGAGCTAGATTAACGACTTATCTGAAATTTATTGATTAATGTTGATTATCAGCACTTAAGTCCTTTTCCTCAGACCTTTATAAATTGCATCTACACACTTGAAAGCACCTTCTTAGATCCTAAAACATTCTTAGATCCTCACAGCTTAAACTTTCTGTCTTAAAACTGTTCCTTTTACCATTATGGCATCACCTTAACTCTCAGGAGAAATCTGTTCTGTTTGTCTGTCTCTTCTCGAGTCTGGTAACGGGGTAAATTGTATCTGGACTTAGTATTGACTCTGGAGAGTGAGGCCTGTGACCCAAATTTTACACAGAGAACTGAGAAGGAAGCTGAAGCCTTGGTCCGGCTGGCAAGCTGGCAAAGCTATTAGTTATCAAACTGCATCAGAGTTCTTCAGAAAGATAAATTTTTCCTGAGTTAATGATTAAAAATGACAGAAACTTACTTGATTGGCCACCTAGACAGCCACCTCTCAGTCCTCCATGATCGGTGAGGGCAAATCTTAGGGCAACATATGTTTTCTAGTTGGAAGAGGTAGGCCTGCAAGGCCCCTGAAGATCCCATAGGTGTCTGTGAAGTAAGGACTCATGGGAGGACTAGCCTGCTTTTTGCCTGAGGCAATATGAGTCAGTCAATTCCTGTGACTGTTCACATCTTAAGAAGTCTTTGCAACAGTTGAGGTGAAAGGCATGTTTGCTCAATGGTTAGTGCTGCCACTTAAGAAGCAAGTTCCGGGTAGAGATTCTTCTGTTCCCAGTCATTTTCTTTGGAGAAAATAGGGGTGGTGCCAGGAACTGACCTGTCTCTCTATTATGAAAGTCTTTGGAATTAAACATTTTGAATTCCATATTTTCCAGATCTCTGAGCATTTGAGGGTCGTCTGTCTACTGGGTGAATCTGAGCTATGACTCCAATTGTCCTAGTATAGCATCTGCCTGGAGAGCTGGATCCAAGCTGAGAGCTTGTGGAGGGATGTTTTACCCAGAGTCCTCCAGTTTGACTGTAGCTGTTTTTTAACTTAGCAGGTCAGATTTATGCTTCTGAAGGACGAAGAAATAAAGAAAAATTCCCTTTTGCAATAGAAGCTTAACACTAAAAACTGACACTAGAGTCTTGTAAACAGCTTACGTGAAGGGCTGGGTGGTGTAAATCTCTAAGTTAGCTTTTGTTACTCTGAGACAATTTTTATAAACTTAAATTATTATTACTATATATAATATGTTTTAAAGCAGAGTTAAATCACGTATACAGTATAATAACTCTAATCATGCATTTTATCATCATCTAAAAGTACATACTAATTTAAAGTATTTGAGACTTGTTTTTTTTTCCTTTTTTACTCTAGAAGGAGATCCGATAAACAGAGCTCATTAGAACTATTTTAAAAAGCTCATTGTGGCTGTTTAAAACATTTTAAAGTCATAATTATATGAACATATATGCACATTGAATTTAAGTTCCATGCGCACATACACATACACACATAAAGTTTAATCAAAAGTCACACGCATACACACACATATTAAACAGGAGTTGAGTATAGTTAGAAAGGGAGAAACTGTGTGTTGGCGAGAGGAAGCTGGCTTCTCCATCTCTGACTTGCACATTGTAGCAAACAGGACATTTAAAGAGACAGAGTAGATAGGCAGATATGCTCAGGTCTTTGGAGAAAAAAGAAAAAAAGTGGAGAATGAAAGCTGCCAGTGAATGAGAAAGCAGATTCATTGCATGTGGAAGAGAGCTTGTCTGCTGCAGGGAGAGCACACAGGTGGAGGTCCCTGCATTAAGTGGGTGCTCCGGCAGGCCCTGCCAGAAGCATGCCACTGCACAAACACATCACATGCAACAGTCAGTGTAAGAGGAATTAGAGACAAAGACATAAGTAAAAGGTGAAAGATCAGGCAAAGAACACCCTTAGTAAAAGGAGCAGAGCAAACCCATCACATGACCGGACACTTTAGACAAGATTTCCACACTACCTAGTAGTTTTACTTCCGTATTAGCCCGCTGTACTTGAAGATGTTGGGATCATCTCCAGGAGTGAGAAAGTCATCCCATCTTTACTCAGGTGCTTATTACTTCTAGGATGCAATGGAAAGGAACAAAACAAACCCCAAGATGCACAGCTAGGCCTGTTGTATTCAGCACTAGAATATAGAGTATTTCTGTTGTCTTGTTCTGTTTCTTAGGATAAAGTTTACTTCTTGATGAACTGTTTATTATTCTTTTGAGCATTCAGCATGAAAACTTATAAAATATAAACATACTAGACTTATAATTGCTACTTGATACCGATTTTCTCTAGAGTTTCATTTGTACTAAATGTATAAAATTGGTAATTATATGCATGGGTATTGAATTAATTAAAAAACTGATTACTGAGTAAGTCTTATTTATTTTGAAAAACAGGAATTTATTCCAAGTGTTTGAATATATTAGTATGTGGATCTTCTTGTGATGTTGCTAGGATATTCTATACAAAATAATAATGCTACTTGCCCGAGAAATCTTATTTTCAATGTGGGAGTAATCATGCATATGATTACAAGAAGAAACAAAGTAATTAGAATCAGCTTGTTTTGAACAAAACTTCCTATAATCCAAAACCAATGGATGTATTCAAACTATAAATCATGGAGTCAAGTATTTTTAAAGACTTATTTTGTGTGTATGTGTAAACGTGTTTTGCTTGCTTATATGCAAGAGCACTGTGGGAGTGCCTGGTGCCTGCAGAGGCCAGAAGAGGGCGATGAATCCCCTGCAACTGGCATTATAGGCGGTTTGACAGGAGTATTTCTAAAAGAATATGGTAGAGGCACCCAGAAGAAAGATCCCAGGAAAACATGAACAAGATAGCAATCTACCAGACAGGGAAAGCCTGGAGGAAAAGAAACCAACCTTACTAACATATAGACCCCAGACTTTTAACCCCTGGGATTATAAGAAAACACACTTCTTTTTTTTTTCAAATTTATTTATTTATTTATTAAAAATTTCTGCCTCCTCCCCGCCACCGCCTCCCATTTCCCTCCCCCTCCCCCGATCAAATCCCCCTCCCTCATCAGCTCAAAGAGCAATCAGGGTTCCCTGACGTGTGGGAAGTCCAAGGACCACCTACCTCCATCCAGGTCTAGTAAGGTGAGCATCCACAGCCTAGGCTCCCACAAAGCCAGTACGTGCAGTAGGATCAAAAACCCACTGCCATTGTTCTTGAGTTCTCAGTAGTCCTCATTGTCTGCTATGTTCAGATAGTCCGGTTTTATCCCAGGCTTTTTCAGACCCAGGCCAGCTGGCTTTGGTGAGTTCACAATAGAACATCCCCATTGTCTCAGTGTGTGGGTGCACCCCTCGCGGTCCTGAGTTCCTTGCTCGTGCTCGGTCTCCTTCTGCTCCTGATTTGGACCTTGAGATTTCAGTCGGGTGCTCCAATGTGGGTCTCTGTCTCTGTCTTCTTTCATCACCTGATGAAGGTTAATATTCAGGAGGATGCGTATATGTTTGTCTTTGGATTCACCTTCTTATTTAGCTTCTCTAGGATGGCGAATTATAGGCTCAATGTCCTTTATTTATGGCTAGAAACCAAATATGAGTGAGTATATCCCATGTTCCTCCTTTTGGTTCTGGCTTACCTCACTCAGGATAGTAAGAAAACACACTTCTGTAGTGCAAACTCCCCAGCCTATCATGGTTTCTTCTGGTACAACGCTGTCCAGTTGGAACATTATCAGTTCTCACTATAAGAATGCTAAGACCAATCTCCTGTCTTTTAAGAAGTTTTATGAGTTCCAGACCATGGTAAGAGAAACTACACAGTGGTCAGTTTCTTTGTCATCTTGTGTTAAACTTGACTCCTTGTCAGGTAGCTGGGGGCGGGGGGGGGCGGTGTTAGAATGGATGCAGAGCGCGTGATGTGTCTCAGATTATACGAACTCTGAATCTACTCCTTCTGTGACTCCACTGCTAAGTTAGAAACAGAAAAGGCATTATGTTTGCACACATGTACACCTGGGCGTAGTGGGTGGGAGGGGGTACCCATGTATCGAGCAGGAGTTAGAATGTGGTGTTGGTTAATGGCTTCTGGAACCAGGTCTGACAGCTCCAAACCTTCTTAGTATGTCCGCAGGGTTAGATCATTTAGAATGGTATCTGTCATGTAGTGTTAGGGGAGGGCTACATCTCTGTTTTATAGCATTCTTGGGAAAGTTAATTAAATGGGATGACAGATTTGGTGTTTTTTTGTTTTTATTGTTTGGAAACACAGTCTCACTCTGCAGCCCAGGTTGCCTTGAACTCAGGCAATCTTCCTAATTGAACTGAAACAATAGATTTGAAGTAACACACATAGTAACCGGAAGTTGAGTAGGCATTGAAAACCTGCTGTTTTTTTTTTATCTCCCATCCTCATTATTCTAAAAATCTCAATATGTGTTAAAGTTCTGTTCGCAAACAAGGGATTCAAGGTCTGTGAACTGCATGGCTCTGAGAGGTTGCTGGCTTCAAGGCTCAGGAAGACATGGAGGGTAGAGAGGTCAGAAGAGAAGGTAGAGCTTCTAACTCCCGATGTTGGCTCATTCTACACAAGAGGCTGCCTCACTTTGCCATAGAGCTGAAGGATGTTTTTGTTTAGCCTCCATCTCCTCCACAGAATACAAGTTTGGTAGATGAAGATCAGCAGAAGAAACTGGATGCTAGTGAAGCACCGGCAAGGCCTATTGGCATTGCTATATGCATGGACATGCTTTATTTTATTTTATTTTCTACAAGGTTGTGACCATCAGCCTTCTGCAAGTGAGTGACTAAGGACTAAATCTGTGCTGCTTCCTTCCTGACCCTTTGAATGTCTTTCCCTGACCTTAGAGCACGTGTTTCCTTTTCGGCTCCTCTGTCCTCACTAATTCTAGCTTCCCATCAATTGTGTGTGTGTGTGTATAAGACGTGTATCAGATTCCATCGGCTCTCTGAATCCAGAATTGACATACCCCCTCAGCAGCCTTTGCACACAGTGGTTGCTTGGCTTGGAATTTCTCTCCAGCTAGCACAGTTAATTTCCATTCAGATCTCTGAGTGGCCCTCACACATTGCATATGAACAAATGGGGAGGATACTGATAAGCTCTAAGGTATTTAACTCCTGCACATGGAGTCCACACAAACTTCATCCTCTCTTCAGGGGCAGCAAAATAACTGCTTAAGAAAAGCCTGAACTTTTTTCAAGAGACCAGATGGTGGCAGCATAGAACGCACAAGGAAAGCCAGGACCAGAGGCAGTTTGAGAACAAGAAACTCGTAATTATTGATGAGAACACCACCAGGAAAACTGGTTAAGAACATGCAGTTTCGTTCCAGAAATACTTGCTTTTGGCTTTGCTTCCCTACCCACTGGCAGTGGGAACGGGCAAGCCAATTAATTTCTTTAAGCCTCATTTCCTCATCTACAAAATGACGGTGACAATAATTATAGGAATGTTTTAGGATTAAGGGGGAATGTATGTGATATACTTAGCCCACACCCAGGAAACAAGTAGTATAAGGACAGACAGGCAGACAGACAGACGGATAGGTAGATAGTATGCTGGATAGTTTTATGTCAACTTGACACAAGTTAATGTGATACAATTAATGGCCCCCAATTAAGAAATGTCCCCATAAGATCAAGCTGTAGGCAAGCCCATAAAGCATTTTTTTTCATGAGTTGATGGGGAGAGTCCAGCCCATTGTGAATGGTGCCATCCCTGGATTGATGGTCCTGGGTTCTATGAAAAGCAATGGAGCAAGCCACAAGGAACAATCCAGTAAGCTGTAACCCTCCATGGCTTCTACATCAGCTTCTGCTTCCAGGTTTCTGCACTGTTTGAGTTCCTGCCTTAACTACCTTCAGTGATGAACAGTGTTGTCGAAGTATAAGCCAAACAAATCCTTTTCTTCCTAACTTGCTTTTTGGTCATAATGGTTCACCCAAGGACTAATAATCTTATCTAAAACAGACAGACAGACAGGAAGGCAGGCAAGCAGGCCTTCTTTCTCCTCTCCCCTCCCTCCCTCCCTCCCTCCCTCCCTCCCTCCCTCCCTCCCTCCCTCCCTTCCTTCTTTTCTTCCTTCCTTCCTTTCTTTGGAGAGTGTCTCCCACTAAACCTGGTACTCTCTGATTGAGCTAGATTGGTTGACCAACAAACCTGTCTTCACTTACCCACTGCTGGAATTATGGGTGTGCACTGCCACACTGGCCTTTAAAAATTGTATTTTATTTTTAGTGTGTGTGCGTGCGTGTGCATGCGCACGTGTGTGCGCGCACACACACATGCATACATGCATCTATACTTGCCTATTTGCCTATACATGGGCATAGGGGCCAGAAGGGGACAGCAGATCCCTGGAGCTGGAGTTTCAGGTGACTGTAAGCCACTTGATGTGGGTGCTGGGAACCTGACTTTGGTCCTCTCCAAAGGTAGTAGGTGCTCTTAACTCCTGAGTCATTTCTCAAGTTCCACAACTTCCTAGCTTTTTGTAGCATGGATGCATTTATGATTGTACAGCAATCACTTTACTGACTGAGCCATTTGCCCAGCCCTGAGCGTCGTATTTCACAAGAATAGTTGCTCCAACATTTTCTAAACCTAGGGCAAGGTAACAGGCATCCTTGGGCTCTGTCAATGGAGGCTCATCAGCTGACGAATTTAGAAACACTTCGTAACCAACTGACATCAACCTACCTTTTTCAGTTGCAGTACACTGGCAATGCTAAACATTATCAGTGATAAAACAATTTTCCTTATAGGAATTCTGTTCCTTTAAAAAAACTTGAGGATTCTATTATCAGCTAAGCATTTTAGATTGATGACCTGGCTTTTTAGTTATCTGTTCTTTACATTTTTGCCATGGAATGCCTCTTTCCAGTTCAGTTGGATAGACTTCAATGGAGGAGCTCTGCATTTTCTTGCCTTTCCATGTGTGACCACACAGTTCCCGTCACCTGAAATGCCTTGGAACTTTTCCCACTTACTTGGATCTTACTTTTCTTTTCCAGTGGAAAAGCTGAGTTTTTTGGGAAGCTTTCACCATCTGCTGTTCCCACAGGGAGACCTCCCTTGAGAATGCAGCTATTTTGGCCCCTGGCATCTGCTGCCTCAAGTGAAGCATATTGCTCTCCTTTCCCATGTGAGGGAGGAGCTCATTCACAGAGTTGGGGTTCATTTCCATAATCTAGAGCAGCTTTAGGTTGTGGTGTAATCTCTACACTTGGTGCTTCTGTGCTCAAAGTTTTAGATATTACCCATGACTATTGGGTGGATGCTTTCTTTTTTGAACAGGGGAACCAATGCATGATACTCTATGTACTTAATATTTTAATGTTATATACTTTAAGTAATGTATATAATGTAGTATCACTAACAATTAGGCATTTTATTTTATTTATGTGTGTGTTAGGTATGTATGTGGTCTGTATATGTGCATATATGTGTTTGCAAGCACTCACATATGTGTTCTTGTTTATGCAGGGCCCAGATTGAGGTTGAGTTTCTTTTCTGGGATGCTTGCTTCTTTTATTTTTTGAGACTGTATCTCACGGAACCTGTGGGATTTGGTTGGGTTGGATGGATAATGAGCTTTGGGGATCTGCTTGTCTCTTGCCCATCAGCTCTCCAAGGCTGGGGTTCTAGGCATACATCACCCTGACATTTTTTTATGTGTGTTCTGGGAATCCAAACTCAGGGTCTCATGTTTGTGGAGACTGACCCATCTGCCTAGGTCCAACATAGGCTCTTTAAAAGAAGGGATATAAGAAAGTGTAAGAGGCAAGTGATTGAGCTTCTCTTTCAGATTCCAGATTAGTATTTGAAGTTTTATTTAAGCTCTAGATATCCGGTTGAAGCTGTTTTTAGTGGCATCTGGAATATTTTATTTTCTTTCTTTCTTTTTCTCCTCCCTTCCTCCCTCCCTCCTTCCCTCCCTCCTTCCCTCCCTCCCTCCCTCCCTCCGTCCCTCTCTTCCTTCCTTCCTTCCTTCCTTCCTTCCTTCCTTCCTTCCTTCCTTCCTTCCTTCCTTCTTTCCTTTCTTTTCTGTTGTATAACCCAATTCAATCTTTACATGTAATGAGTGCTTCTGTGACTTTCATGGGAAAAACATTAACTACATGAAAAATACTGGTGTTTGAATTCAAGCAGTAAATTTGGGTCTCCATCTTAACCAACTGCTATAAATGGTATGCTCAGCATTTGAACATTAGAGAATGTCAACATGAAGGCCTCCTTCCTGTGGTCTATCCCATGCTACTAGAAGGTAATATGCAAACTGTTAATAGAGGGAAGCAATTAATTATCCTAAACAGCAGGAATACAACAAGGCGCAATATCTGTACAATGCATAAGTGGTACTCACATGTGGTGGTAGCCAATAGTGTCTAGTTGGACTTAGGGTCCACCCAACAGGGGGAAATGATGCCTACTGCTAGAAACTTAGTTAACTTCCTACAGCTATTGAGGTAACGGGCTTTGGAAATAATTTACTACTTCTACTTTGATGTGCCAGCATAATTTCTAACGACATTCTAAATCTTATTCTTATACCCATAGATAAATATTGTTACCACCTCTCATCTAGATGGTATCATTTACTGGGAAAACAGGAAGAGACAAAGGGGAGCTGAGCATCCTTATCACAAGAAAACTCTGCAAAGTAGTTAGGATAGGATAGCTTTAATTGCCAGCTTGACAGAATCTAGACTCACCTAAAAAGAGAGATTCGGTGAAGAACTGTCTAGAATAGGATGGTCCTAGGGCATCTCGAGAGTGGGGAGATACCTTGCTTATGCTAATTGATATGGGAATACCCAGCCTAAAAGTGGGTGGTGCCTTCCCTCAGTTCAAGCCCTGGACTGCTTAAAAGAGGAGAAAGTGAGCTATGAGTAAACATGCATGCATTCATTTTCTCTACTCTTGACTGTGGATATAACTAGTTACTCTAAGTTTCTGATCTCTGTGACCTGCAATTGTGAGCTCAAGTGGGCCCTTCCTTTCTTAAGTTGTTTCATCAGGGTGTTCTGTTACCACAAGAAGAAAGAAAAGAGCTTTGCTACTTCTACACACCCAAAGGCCAACTTTCCACCACATTGTCACAGATAGGCTAAATAGGATTGGGAAATGGTTTTCTGAATTGTTGTGTGCCCATCTAAAATATGGATTCTTTAGCACACATGGGAGAGGGTTAGCAAACAACCATTGTTTTATGTCACATATTACAAGCGTGTACATTTTAGTAAAATGGATAACTGAGTATCCCATGTATTCTAAAGATATGATGAATCAATGTGGCTGCATATCATTCAGCCATTCACAAATAACTAGAAAATTCAGTTGCCTTAGAAAGGAGTTATAGCAGCCCGGAGACCTCAATGCTTCCGAATGCACTGGGGTCACATTTTATAGATCTCTGAAAATAATTGAAATTAATTCGCAGTCCTTTTTGATATAAACTCCTAAGAAAATTTAAGATGAAAGATATAGGAGCTGCTTGAATTTTAATACATTAATATGCCTCAGTAGACTCTATAAGCATTTCAGTGCATGTGTTTGCATGTATTTGATGCACTGACTTCATCTTACATTTGCTTTACCAGTTTCGCATCATGCTGGGTCCATTTACCCAGTTTAATAATCTGTAATCATTAAAAGTGTAAATGAGAACCTTTCCCTGATAAATTAAAATGTTAACATAATCCTTTGGGGGACTTTATCCAGTTAGATGTTATTAGCTCTTCTCTAGATCTCAAAGCAAACTTTAAGGGTCTAGAACTTTTCCTTTAGAAAAAGATAGATGCCAGTTTTAAGCGCAGGAATTCAAGAAGAATCAGATGAAATGTGTCCGTTTCAATAAGAGTTTCCACTGCTTTGTAAACGGAATGCAGTACTTCTCATCAGCACACATATGTGTGTATTTATCTAGATTACAAACTCTCCTGACCCCCTCTACTCTCAAACCACTGTCCCATCATTTTGTTTTCTTCCTAGAGGAAAGAAAATTTGAAATAACACCCTGCATTTCCTGCCTTAACCTGCTCTTCCTTGCCTCTATTCCAATTAGGTCTGGCTGCCATCATACTAGAGAGTCAACGATTTAGCATAAACCCAGGATATTTTCTTCTTAAAAGTTAATGTGAAGCATATAGAAGTTACTACATATCAGTGTTAACATCAGTAAATTATATAAGACTTTCTTTTTAAAAAAATTATTTATGATGTATACAATATTCTGTCTGTATGCCTGAAGGCCAGAAGAGGGCGCCAGACCTCTTTACAGATGGTTGTGAGCCATCACGTGGTTGCTGGGAATTGAACTCAGGACCTTTGGAAGAGCAGGCAGTGCTCTTAACCACTGAGCCATCTCTCCAGCCCCAAGACTTTCTTTCTTTCCTTTTTTCCTCTCTTTTCTTTCTTCCTTTTATTTTTGTTTTTTCAAGACAGGGTTTCTCTGCATTGCCTTGACTGTCCTAGAACTCGCCTTGCAGACCAGGCTGACCTTGAACTCACAGAGATTCTCCTGCCTACGCTTCCTAAGTGCTGGGATTAAAAGTGTTCACCACTACTACCTGGCACACACACACGTTACAAAACATGTTTATACAAATTAAATATATTAACCTTTTATGCTATACATGTCTTTTCCCTTATAGTCCGTGTTGTTTGTAGTCACACCAGCTCTAAGTGTTAAGAAAACACTTAGACTTTGTAACAATAATTTATAATAATACAGGCACTGATATCAGTTTTCCTGTTCACATTAATATATTATCTGAGAATTATATCTGTAGTAGCTAATTTCGAAGATCACTTTATCATCCTAGGAGATGCCTGGGAGATTAGTCAGGCACACTTCTGGGTGTCTCTGTGAGGGTATTTCCAAAGGACTGGCATGTGGAACAGCATGTCGGGGAAAGACCTACCCTGAGTGTGGGCAACACTATCCAAGAAGGTTGGGTCCTGGATGGAGGAGAAGTGGGAAAAGGAAGACAGTGAGTTTATGCAAGCTCTGATCTTCCTGAATAACTGCATCTAGCACTGACTACATCATCATGTGTAAGCAGAGATTGTGCTTAGGTTTCCTGGCCACCCAGACTTGAATAACCACACAGAAACTATATTAATTACAACACTGTTTGGCCAGCTACTCAGATGTAGTCCTAGCTAGCTCTTATATCTTAAATTAACCTATATCTATGTATCACCATGAGGCTGTGGCTTACTGGTCAGGTTCTGGCATTTTTCTCCTTCGGCAGCTACACATCATCTCCCTGACTCTGCCTACTCTCTCTCTATCTCTGTTCAGATTCCCCACCTGACTTCATTCTGCTAAGACTTTGGTCAACAAAGCTTTATTCATTAACCAATAAAAGCAACACATATGCAGAAGGCATCTGTGGAGCTCAGATCCCAGTTGTTACTCACACTAGTGACTCTCCAAAGCTTACATCATAAGATTTATGTGAACATGACAATGAAAATGTCTTGCCATATTAAATAGAAACATCCGTGCAGCTCAGTTGGTAGTATGCTCGCCAAGCATGCATGATGTCCTAGGTTAAGTTCCCAGCACTGCCTAAAACTAGGCATAGTGGTGAACATCTGACTTATAATACTGCATTTAAGAGATAGAAGCAGGAAGATCAGGACTTTAAGGCCCGTCTTAGGTACATAGTGAGTTCAAGGCTAGCCTGTGTTATGTGAGGCTTGTGTCTTAATAAACAAACCAACAAGAGCCCATTTTAAAAAAAGCAAAAAAATGAGCCCTCAGTTTTTGTATTCTACTTCAATCTTGTTAATTTTTAACATCTTTATTTCTCTATTTTTCTTCTTGTTATCAATTTTCTTCAGAGCTTACTGAGGAGAGTCTATTTCTTACAACGGGGGTGTAAAGGGGCTAAAACTTTTGAAGTTGTAACAAGAAAAGTAACATTAGCCTCTTCAACTTAAGCTAAAGATGAGTAAAACTGAGTGTCTTGGTCAGTGTTCTATTGCTGTGAAGAAACACCATGACCACAGCAACCCTTATAAAGGAAAACTAATTGAGGATGGCTTACTGTTTAGAGGCTCAGCCACTATCGTCACGGTGGGAAGTATGGCAGTGCGGGCAGACATGGTGCTGGAGAAGGAGCTGTGAGTTCTACATCTTGATCCGCAGCTGGCACAAAGAAACTGAGACACACTGGCCCAGACTTTAAAGTCAGCCCCTAATGACACACTTCTTCCAACAAGGCCTCACATTGTAATAGCGCCACTTTCTCTGAGTTTATGGGACATTTTTATTCAACCCAACACACTGAGTCATTAGAAACATCTAGTGGGAGCTTCGTGCTTTGCATGCCTGCCAATGACTCAGAAGCAAATAAAAGCAACAGACTGGATTATCTATCACACAGAAGTTGCTTCTCTTAACTCAGTTTAGAGCAAATGATACTAATCACCTCTTCTGGTATTTGAAGGCCTCATTATCTTAGTCATGGCTCCTTTGTGTTAGGTAGAAAAAAGCCGTGGGGAGAGAATTTGATGTGTTCCCTGTGGAGGACATAAAGAATAGGAAGGCATTCTGGATGAAACCAGAAGGTGAGACTGTAGGGCAAGTGGGAATTACTTCCACACGGCAACACCACCAATGGCTCATACAAAAGGATGGTAATTGCCTAACATATTTGAGAATCATAACCAGCTACTTTATTTTGATCTTACAAAAGTTCCCGTGAAGAATAAAATGCAATGGTATTTTGAGTGAGGCTCTCATCCTCATTCTCCTGCTGAATGGCTGAGTTCTTTGATTACACAGACAACAATGAAACACAGGTGAAGTCAACGAAGTCCATCTTAGCTGAAAATAATCCACAAATCAACAATGAGTAAATTGTAAATTTTCTCCCTAAACATGGGAAGTAAGACATTTCCTTGCAGGGTCTAGGGAGATGGCTCAGTCTACAATGTGAAAGCAAGAGGATCTGAGCTGGGATCTCTAGCATCCCAGCACTGTGGAGGTGGAGGCGGATGGATCTCTAGCACACATGCAACACACAGTCTGACTGAAGCAGAGAACACCAGGTCATGTGCAACACCCTGTTCCCAAAATCAAGGTGGAGTGGTATTGAGAGGACATGCAAAACTGAGTCTGAGCCTTTCTACACACATGCATGTGCATCCATATGCAAACGTGCACTCACCCACAAAAAGCCCCACACAAGACACTTCATGTACATCCATGTGCATCTACATGCAAACGTGCACTCACCCACATAAACCCCACACAAGACACTTCTGTGCATTTCTTGATAGAAGAAGAGACGTATTATTTTTTGTCTTTACAAATCAATAGCAGTTGACTGATGTCTGCAAGGTATAGGTAGAGTTCTAATTCCTGCAAAAGGAGGCAGAAGAGTTGTCCCTGACATTCCAGCTTTTGTTTTCACAGACTGATGTCCAGTTATTACTCATTTCCCATAGGGGGAGGCTTACCTTCTCTTTACTCAAGAGAATTTTGGATTTGTTCAGTTCACGAAAATGAGAGCAATTCTAGCCTTTACCATCACAATTGCCACTACTCTCTCTGGACTCATGGGATGCTTTTAAAAGTGCTAAGTTCTGTTTCAGATCTTCTACACAGCAAAGAAAGTCTTCAGAGCCAAAGGACAATCTACAAAATGGGAAAAAAGGATTTTCAGACTATATAGTTGACCAGGGGTTGATGTCTAGAATAGATAAGGAAACCCTAAAACCCAAAAGCAAAAGGCCTTCAACTATCTGATCAGAAATAGGCAGCCAACCTAAACAGACATTTTCTAAGGCAAAAACCTGGCTTGCAGGTACATGAAACTGTGAGAACTGTTTCATACCACTAATCATCATACAAACGTGAATTACAATCTTAAGGCAATATCACCTACTCTAGTAAGAATAGCTGGTATCAAAAAGACTCCACTCAGGGCTGGGCAGGAGGTAGACATAAGAGAATCTTTGTTCACTGTTGGAAGAAATAGAACTTAATACAGAATTGTGAAAAACAATATGGAAAATTGAAATGACCCACATGATTTAGCAATCTTACCCTTAAGTGTATATATAAGGAAAAGAAATCAGCATTCTTCAGAAGTACCTGTGATGTTACATTTATTGAAACACTTTTCACAATACTGCAAACTGGAAACAACCAACATATCCATTCCCCGAAAAATAGAAAGAGAGAATATGGTACATACACAACAGAACACCATTCAGCCATAAAAAGATTGACACCCTCTTGTTTGGGCCAGTTAAGAGATCATTATATTCAGCCAAGAACAGAAGATAAGTAGCAAGTCTGCCACTCAGATGCAGGAGCTGAAAATACTGGTCTCATAGACATCGGAAGTAGGATGATGGTAACCAGAAAGTAGGAACAGGAGGGTGGGTGGAGGGTGACAATGGGGATTAAGTTTCAGTTGGAGAAGAAGATAGTTGCGGTGTGCTTCTGATGATTGGGGCGACCTGGGATATTAGAAAAACTAGAAGAAAGCACTTTAGATAGTTTTTAAACTTAAAATGATGACAAATGTTTGCAAAGATAGATGTATTTAACCTGATGTAAACATTACACATGAATTACCATAAAACATCATTTCATTTATATGTAAATTCCATGTGCTTTATGTATCTGTTACAATTAAATTTAAAAAGAGCTTAATAAGCAAAGAATTCAGGCATTTAGGTCATGTCTCTCCTCAGTAATCTGACAAGATTCTATCGGCCTCCATTTCCTTAGGAATCGAAGTAACTCAGCATCTTAGCTCCTGTTCTTTCTGTGTTGTTATGAATGGGAGATTGATGCCTGGTAGACCACAAAAGGCCATCTTTGTCTTCCTCCCCTATCCCTGGAGATCATGCTTCCACAAAGCTTTAATTACTGCTTCCCTCAGTTCTCAAGACCATGGAGTCCACTGTGTTCTACTTTGGCCGGTGCAGCCTAAGAGTGAATCTGAATCTCCAATAGATTTAGTCTTCATTTTTTCCCGCAGTCTTTAACACTTCCTATTCCTGATAATACAGCTAAACATCTGCTCAGGTGTTACTCCATTGCTACTTTTCTCACCTTTGGGTGAAATACATAAAACCTAGCATCACAATTATGAACTCAACTCACACTAACTGTGTGGGTTGCTTAAGTTATATATTTCTGTGTTTTACTTTCTCTGTGTGTTATGTTGTATGAAATAGAAGGTATCTAATAAAGATATTAGAAACTCAGCAGATATGGGCACTTGCAATCTTATCTAGTGAGTAATGAATATTACAGATTTACTACTATTACTGCTGACCTGTTCAGGAATTTAAATGAAATCTGTGACTCAGAGATTTCAACATAAGGAGTCTCAGTGAGAATTTTCCTCATACCAATCCCTTGTCCTTAAACACTTCAGAAATATTTTTTGACCTCATCAACAAAGTGGCTTATCTTATCACTGAACAAGAAGGTTTGCTTTATTTTTTATATGAGAATGACAAACTTTTGTGACCCTATTAAGTTTTAACAGGTCACACAAATCTCTCCACATTCCTAATTCTGAAGTCTCTATACACTTCTTTATTCTGCTCCTTTCTTAACGCAATACCACATAAACATCTGTTTATCATTAAGAAATTGGCAAAACTTTCCCCCACCTGTTTCCAGGGACTAAATTGTGGCTTCTACTTGATATCACTTGTGACTGAAGGTAATTGGAGTTGCTTCTTCAAATCTCAGGCTTACCCTGTTAGCTGTCTCGTCAGTCTTCCATTTTTTTTTCTTGGTGAGCCAAACATATTTTTCACTTGGAGAATGAAATACGACTGTTTCCATTTTACAGAACTGTTTCAAGTGTGTGGCCTTTGAGTGCTGAAGTCTAGGGATCCTTCGCCCCTGTGGTATTTTTCGGATGCGACCTTTCCATTGCCTTGAAATGCAGACTTCTAATGAGGAAGGTTTTATTTCAATGTCCACATTGGCTCGTTGCATCAGCCCTTTGTCTTATGTGCAGAGAAGGAAAATAAGTGATCCTTCAACAGCCTGTCAGCAGGACTTTTATTACCTGTGTCTGACCATGTCCCCTGGGTGGAGACAGCAGCCAGGAGTGGCTGAGGTTTTATTTATTGTTAGGACATTTGTCCATGTTTAAAAAGAACCGTGGCTGTAAGCCTGGAAAGAGTGCATGTGGAGACCAACAAACCTTACCTCAAAAGCTGTCAGGATGATCCTGAGATTGAATGGATGGATGGATCCAAACATGGCTTCTGGTATTACTTCCTTGATAAATAAATCCCTTCCCCAACCAGGAAGGACCCACGTTTATTTATAACTATACTTTTAGCCCTTGCAATCACTCCTATGTGTTGGTTGATTCTTAAAATGTGGAGATCAGAGAGTGCGTGTTTGTGGCAGGAGGTGGGACAGTGTAAAGAGCTTAAGGAAGAGAAGACATGTTTTCCTGTGTTCCAGAATGATAGCTTTGTTAGGCTGGACCAGAGACTATATTCAGCTTGGCAGTGGTAGCTGTAGCTGCCAAGGAGCCAGGCCTAGAGGCTAGGAAGCAAAGCAAAGCAAAGCAAAGCAAAGCAAAGCAAAGCAAAGCAAAGCAAAGCAAAGCAAAGCAAAGCAAAGCAAAGCAAAGCAAAGCAAAACACTGTTCTAAGAGTTGTTGTCAATACTTTATAGGATGCTACCGAAATCTCTCAGAATAGCTCAAATTAATCTGACTATGATAGCTTTAAAATACATAAATGACAAAGGTTTGCATTGAAGTTTGCATTGGAAAATTGAAATAGGCAAAAGTAGGTCTTGTGTCAACTTTTGGTTGAAGGTTGGAGAGTCTAATTTAAGGCCTTTGTGATTTTTCACCTAATAGCTGAACCTGGAAAGTCAGCTAGGAGCGCAAAGGAGCAAGGATCTCAGACAGCACAGTCTTCACTCTGAAAGATGCCTGCAGAGGGCAGTCTCTTGTCCAAGAATAGGAGCCACAGTCTCCTCTCATCTTGGGCTAATTACAGGGAAGACAAAGGAAATGGGGAAGGGGTTGAAACTTCTCCGTTTTGGCCTTTGATGGGCTGTGTTCTGGGTAGCTAGTGAAATAAGATTAGTGGCAGATAAAAGAATGTCCAGAGGTCTAAACACACCTCTCTAGCTAGTGGGTGACTGGGGTCTGCAGGGTAGGGAGGGCAAGATCAGAAAAAAAAAAACCAGCCTACTTTAGGTCTGGGAATTTAGTTTCAAGATTGTCATAGTTCTACCAAACTGGAAGAGCTTTACAATGTCATGTGATCATGGCTAACAGAACTGTACTCCTTTGTATAGGCCAAGGGAACTTTATGCCTTCAGTATCAAATATTGCATTAAATCTGTTGGTGCTGCCTAGGATCAGCCTTCCCGACAACACCACATACTTATTATGGCCACAAAGGCAGCAAGCTCACATCATTTGTATCTTTAGCTGCTTACTTTGTAAATTTGCATTCATTTCTGAGTCTCAGAATTCCTACGGTATTTACAACTTGCCAAGCATTCTCTATTAGAACATTTATCAAAGAGTGGCTTGAACTGAAAAGGAGTAACTAAATTGATGAGTTTAATTTAATTTACAATGATTGGAGAATGATCTTTTCCCCCCTCCCCCTTAAATTCTCAGTTTTTCAGATCTGCAGCCTTTGGAGATTTCTGCAAACTGTTTCAATTAGCTTTAGTTAGGCATGTGGGAGAAAGGAGTTACCAAAAGGCGTGAGACAAGCAATCTGCCTTTTCTCACCTGACCTACAAAAGTTCTCTTGAGATTCAAACTGCTTCCCTCTACATATTCCTTAAGGTTTCCTATGTCCTCCTATAGGAAAGCCTCTGTGGCAAAGGACTTGCTTTTAGAGACAGGGACTTTAACCTTAATGGTTTGAAAGAAAGCCAGGGGCTGTGAGAGGCATGGGCTAACATTCTCTCATGAACAACGAGAAAATATATGTACCTATTGATTTATTTTAGCAAAAAAAAAAGAATGAAAGAAAGGAAGAAAGAATCCAAGAGAAGAGAAAAGAAAAAAGAAAAGAAAAGAAGAGAAAAGAAAGGGCCTCTAATGTTCCAGGGAGGGATGGAGCTTGGAGAGGTACAGAGCACTCTGGGGTTGGCGCAACTTCTCCACCGTGCTTATTGCTTGGATTGAAGTATGTTAGGGACCCAGCATGCTCTTTAACATGTGTGTGTGCAGAACATCCAGTATTCAGATCGTAACAAAATCAATAACCTGATAGGTAATTCAGCTGTAGCAGAAATAGAAAATCCACCCCACAATGCCATGAAGTGGGATGTCTCTCTATATATGTGTTGCTTTTATTTATTAATGAATAAAACTGCTTTGGCCTATGGCAGGGCAGAATGTAGCCAGGCTGAAGAGATAAAGAGAGAGTAGGCAGAGTCAGAGAGACGCCATGTAGCCATCCAAGAAGCAAGAGGTAACAAACCACGAGCTTCGTGGTAAAACATAAAATAATAGAAATAGGTTATATAAGATGTAAGAGTTAGTTAATAAGAAGCCTGAGCTAATAGGCCAAACAGTGTTGTAATTAATATAGTTTCTGTGTGGTTTTTTTTTCGAGTCTGGGCAGCCGGGAAATGGAAGAGCAGTCTCCGACTGCAATGCCAACATAGAGGTTGTTGGTTGTTTTTGTTTTCCTTCGGAGGTGGGGTGGGGAGTGTTTTCTCTGCTTTGTTTCAAGCAGCAGTGGTCATTCTGATTCGGCTTTGTAGATATCCATGAAGGGTGGGGTTGTGAAGAAGGAGAGCAGGAGGGAGTCACTGGAGCTGGCAGGAGGTTACTGAGCTGATATATTTAATGGTTTTTTTTTTTTTCTTTTTTGGAAAGTACATGTGGATCCTTGGCCCATCTTTGGCCGAGAAGAGGAAAAGTGCTCTTGGGAAGGTGAATGAAGTGTATTCATGGGCCCTGCACTCCGCATCCCAGTATTACAAACACGCAAGTTCTCGAAATCAAAAGCCCAGAGAAGGGCCCTGTGACTCGAGATCTTTTTTCGGAAGTGAGTTATTGCCAGGGGTCCTCTTCATTTGTGCATCAGAAGCAGGTAGCAGCCTCCCGGGGCTCAGCTTGGCAGTATGCTCCTTCTTTTGTGCTTCTGGAGTATGCATTTCTGTTCACGGTGTCCTGGTCCCACTCCAACCTGTGATTTGTAGGAAAAATATGTATTAGATGTGTTGCATAGCCATCTCTATTGACACTTTGTAGGCCAGCACAGATTGGACTTATTTTCATTCTGCAATCAGTTTCAAGTGCTTGAACCCTTCTAGCAGCTGGGAGACAATATTTATTCTTAATCAGCAACTGATTTCATGAATCTGATGCCATGGAATACATGTGGCTGTTTATTAAAACACACAGAACTGCTTGAGTGATGAGGCAGAATTTTAACAGGAGGAGATCAGTGTGGTCAGGTTCTGTTGTGGAATTACAACAGATGTTTCTATTGGCAGTGCAGGAGGAGGGCAGGGATTTTCATTTCTGGAATGAAAACTGCTGGTGTCCTATGTGGTAGTGGTGGTGGTGATGGTACAGATACTGGTGATGGTGGTGGTAAGGGAATAGAATTAATGCAACAGAAAGCTCGGAAGGCTACTATTAGATTGTGGTCCTTTGTGTGAGTTTCACAGGGTATCCAGTAAGTGTAATAATTTTGCTTGTCATTGTATTACTAGGAAATCCCAGAGAAAAGCTTTTGTACTTTTATAGTGCACAGCGATGATCCTTGGAACTTACTGACTGTATCGATTTCCGTTTGCACACTTTTGGATTTCTGGTCCAAAAAAAAATCTGCGATGGAGCCAAGAGGTTTGCTTTCTAAACAACCACCGTGAGAAATGCAATGGGATGGGATTTAAGATGATTTGTGAGTGAGTGGGGGTGGGGCTGGTCCCTCTATGACCAACAGGAAAACAATCTGAGGGAGGTAAGAAGGAAAACTCGGTTCAGCACAACTTAGCGAATGCTGGGTCAAAAAGTTTTAGAGTCTGACACCAGGCAGTTTATTGTAAACATAGTACCATTTGGAATAAAAGATTTTTTGTATAATTCAGTCCCCAGTACACAATGAAGCACAATTAAATAAAAACTCAACTCAAGGTACATGTGACCTCTACCATGAAGATGGGTATTTTTAGCTTAAGTATTTAGGATCTGGTGCTGCTTCTGATTGAAATAGCATAGAAGTTAGCAGGCTATGGAACACAAGAGACATTTCCCCTGAGGATGGGTTCTATTGACTGAGAAACAAAGCTGAAGATAAAGGTCCCAGGAGGGAGACTCTGGAATAAACATTCTGGGGCATTTGGGTGAGGTCTAGCTCTGTAGATAGCAAAGTCACTAATTCTTAAAAAAAAATATATCCACACCCAGATTTCTGGGTGGAAAACTGGTATTCATTTCCTCCTTTGAGGAGACAGCCCTGTGATTAACATCCCTGGTTTCCCTAGTGACCTGTGAGCACTCGTGTTGACTGCAGATTTGTTGAGTGTTTCATATGGGGTCCTCATAGGGCAAGAGAAGGATGCACTGGATGACTGCTGTGAACTGTGGATGTGATTGACAGGACCTTTGAACACGTAAACTTACAGCAGTCATAACTACATATGTAAAACCATCACAAGATCAAAGCAGCCAGAATCCCTGTATGGATGTGAAAGTCTCATCCAACCGAGGAGCTATTGGCAGTTAATGGCTACCAGGGAGGAAGCGTCAGTTTTCTTCAGGGATTTATCCTCTGAGAGGTTACCCATGACCCTACATCTGTGTGATGCTGGCAGCTCTAAGTGGACGAAGAAAAGATGATATGAAACTGAGAAGCAAAAATGCTGTGGGATGGGTGGATAGTGGAGGCGCTGAAGGGGGAGAGAATGAGGATGGATTTGATCAAAATGCATTACATGTGTGTATGAAATTCTCAAACGTAAAAGAGAATATCCTATTCTTCCTGCCGAGAACAAAACCACTTCTCAGACCAATAATTATAATGAATAGAAATAAAGTATAAAAAATTTCTTTAAATACTTTTGTGTAATTTGATTATCAGTGATAGAGAAGGCAACTGGCATTTTCTAAAGCAAAATATGATTTTCATTTTGATGCTCAGTTAATCTCCTTTGGGCTTTCTCACATGTCTCTTGGCTGGTGGCTCAGTGATCTGCCATGACCTCACACACAGTGATTAGCAGACTGTGTCTGACTTTCTTCCATGTGGCCTTATTCTGCAAATAGCTCAGGCTCATCCACAGGATAGCATCAAATTTTCAAATGTAGAAAGAAAGAATAGGCCAAATTCTTCTCAAGTCTTTGTGTTATGGCTGTTAACGACAGCCAGAATCACGGAGGCAATGCAGCCAAGTGTCACAGTGGAACATGCTGCGGTAGCTTCTGTCTTTCTCATTCTTCACCTGAAAACTCTTACTAATTTTATCATCCTTCCCCTTCTTTGCAGAACAAGCTTACCTATCTACCAATGTCAGCTCACATAGCCATTTTTAGTCTTCCCTTGACTACCCAGAGCTTTAGAACTTATACAGATTTAAGCACTCCTGTGAGATGCAAAGTTTGGTGGGTCAGGAACTATGCCTTTTTCACCCAGCGCTAAACTCTGTATGTAATACGGAGTCTGGCACACAAGAAATACTGGTTAAAATAAACATCTAAGCCCTGTGTGACTCAGAACCTCTACTGCTATGCACCCTGTCATTTAGATTCAATTTACTCACCTTATTTTTATCTCTGCATTTAACATTCTGGTTCATTATTAAGACAATCTTTTATTAGCACCTCACTGTAACTGATTGAGCTAACAGCCCAAGTGGTTTTCAACCTTCCTAGTGCCGCGACCCTTTAATACAGTTCCTCGTGCTGTAGTGACCCCCAACCATAAAATTATTTCATTGCTACTTCACAACTGTAATTTTGCTACTGTTATTAATTATAATGCAAACATCTAACATGCAGGATGTCTGATATGCAACCCCCGTAATGGGTCGCAAACCACAGGTTTAGAACCACTGTGATCTAAACACTTTTGTCCAGGGAGAAGAAGATGTGTGCATATAGACACAGATTCTTGTTCAAAGGTTAAGTATAAGTGTCAACTCCTTCTACCTGCATCCCAACCCCTTTCAGAGGGTCAATAGAGAGCCACAGGGTGAAAGATGTAGGCCACACTACTTCTGGGTGAATTTCGGGTATCTAAGAGGAGGAGTCTTGCTTACTTTACTTTGGCTGTATCCTGCTACTCGGAAGACTTTTCAAAGACCTTGGAATGCCTATCAATAAATGGTACTTCTGGATTCATCCTCCTTGTCTTCTGTAACATCTGAGGTCCAGCCTGCACCCTGCAAATGTTATGTTATATTTGCTGCCATAGCAAAGCTCACAACAAAACAATATAACAATGCATAGAAGGGTTCTTTGGATGCTAGAAGGATTTGCTCAGTCAGATATTTCTTAAATCAAAATTATCTTTATTGTCCTTGAAGAATAAGTACTGTGTGATGCGAATGAATCTAGTTGGTTGGATACCCATGAAATGGTCTACAGCCTCATTCCTATACCCTCTGGCTTTTGCAATTGCTTAGCTTTCCTTCCTGTGGAAAAGAGATAATTGTGATATCATAAATAATAAGATAGCTATGGAGCTGATGTATTTAAAACAAAGAAAAAATTTGTCTACTATGACATACTAGTCAGTCATCAAGCTTTCCTACTAGATCTTTCTGTAGATTCAGGAAAACCAAACAAGAACTGGTCCTTCTTACCATATTGAGCTCACAACCGAGTGGGATGACAGACAGAGGTAAGATCGTCATATAGAGTAAACAAAACTGCCTTTCCACAGATGGTGCGGTAATTAATTGTGTCTAGAGGGTTCATGGAAGAGAAGATATAAACCACTAGCCTGCAAGGATGGGTAGGATTTCACCAGAGGGAGAAGACACAAAGGGCATTCCAGTCAGATATCAACTTAGAATCAGTATCAGGAGAGTCACTTCATTAGTAAAATAGCAATAAGTGACAGGATGATGCCCAGAAGGCGCAGAAAGGAGCTATAATTACTGCTTTTCTTTTCTTCCCTGCATTTAAAGAAGACAAGCCCAAATTCATAAAACAAAGCAGCATCAGGGACAACTGAACCATGACAAAGAATGAAAGTCTGGGTGGAGAAATAACAATCCTAACCCCATACACACCCTAGAAACCTGATGAAGCTTCCACCTGAGGTTAGGATGCTCATCTTTTTATACGAGGCACCTGGATCTATCAATGTAGAAAGGACAAAGCAAGTGGAAAGTGACCGACAGTGTATTTGGGTAAAGGGACATTCACACACTTGAACAGCCATTCATTAATCAAGCAGGAAAACAAGAGAATACGCTGACTTCCAATTAGAGTTTTTCCATAATCAAAAAGATCTATTGCCCCCTCATACCCTCCAGCCTTTCTGCCAAGGAATCAAGGAGATATATTCTGACTTAACTTTAATGTTAGAAATCTGTGCTAAATAGATCGGAAAAGGCATCTTTAAAGGTTCCGAACACAACATTTCAGGGGAAGCACATACAAACGCATATGTAAACACAACCACATAGCACAAGTTCGATTCCTTCATTTGGAAATTGCCAATTAAAGGTTACACAACATAGGCTGGTTATAGTGGCGTACACCGTAATCCCAGCCATTACGAGGCTGAGATAGGAGCAATGCAGGTTAGAGGCCAGCCTAGGCTACAAGGGGAGACCTGTATTAACAAAAATTAGACATATAGCATAAGGTACATGCAGAAGGATGTTTTTGTAAGTGCAAGAGGGAGTAACTTGCCATTTTCACCAGGGCAGGTGCATTCCGGGACTGTCTCAGGCATAACCAGATGCACTGTAATACTGACTAGAGCAGCCAGCTCAACAGTTCAATAGGATAAAAACAGCAATCTTTGTCCCCCTCTGTGGTGGTTCGAATGTAACCGATCCTCATAATCTCATAGGGAGTGGCACTACCAGGAGGTGCGCCTTTGCTGGAGTGGGTATCACCGTGTTGGAGGAAGTGTGTCACTATGGGGTCGGGCTTTGAGATTTCCTATGCTCAGGATACCGCCCAGTGTCTTAGTTGACTTCCTGTTGCCTGCAAAATGTAGGACTCCAGCACTACATCTGCCTGCATGCCGCCGTGCTCCGTGTCACGATGATAATAGATTGAGCCTCTGAAACTGTTAGCAAGCCACCCCAATGAAATGTTTTCTTCATAAGAATTGCTGTGGTCATGGTGTCTCTTCACAGCAATAGAAATCCTAACTAAGACAGCCTCTAAGGAGAATCTGAGGCTTCTTGTTTTGGCACACCAGAAACCTTTGTTTAGGCAGAATTTATTATCTTGGTAGGGTAGGAACCAATATAGTATTATGGTTAAGAGCGCTGCCTAATCTCAAATGCTGGTTAAATAACTATGTGACCTTAGACAAATTACATCACTTCTTTAATTTTCAGTTTCTTTGCCTGTAAATTGGAAACAATAATTGGTTGTTATGAAAATTAAATGACTTGATATGTGGGGAAGTACTACCAATAGGGTAGGACTTGCAGCATTATATAGGTATTTCTTATTTTTATAGTTACGCCATTTTATAGACTACAAAACATTTGTAAACAAACTTCTAAAACTACAGAAGTAAAAACAGTAACCCACCTTATATCCCCCAAATTAACCTTCTATTGAAGTTTACTTAAGGAGAGCGAAGAAGTGACGATAGCATTTGATGGAGCTGGACACCTCATTCCCCAGAAAGAGATGCCTTCCACATGGGATTGTTAGTACGGATCATCAACCGACTGATCTAAAATGAGCTAGGATATAATCTCTGGACATGTCGGAGAGAGAGTTGCTAGACTAGATTCACAGAGGCAGGAAGAGCCACTCTAATGTGGTGGCATCATTCTATGGGCTGGGCTTCTAAACAAGATGAAGAGGAGATGTTAAGCTGAAACTAGCTCTCAGCCCCCTCTGTCAACTGTGGATGTAATTGTCAGCCTCCTTACACTGTGGTGCATTCCCTGCCAGGATGGCCTGGACCCCAGCACCCAAGTAAACCTTCCTTAGATCAGACCCCGTTGGACTTTTTGCTCAGGTAGATGTATTTTCAAGGCAAATGATATTGGGGAAAAAAAAACCCACGCAAAATAGCCAGAACAACCCCAAAGAGATCCATATTTAGATACTTTGAGTTATGTCTTGCCTGCTTTTTTTATCATAAATATGATAATAATAATTATTATTGCAATTAAAATTTTTGAGTTCAATAGGTGCTAAGTTCCTGTCCCAATTGCATATATATATATATATATATATATATATATATATATATATAGTCCTAATATATAATAACTCATACAGTCTTTGTGACAAAGATTGTTATTTGATGCATGAGACATTGAGAAGTGCAAATGTATTCATCTCTACTTTTCCCAAGGGCCATACATACCCATCATGTAGTATTTATTGAGTCAAATTTATTTGTAGGGTTATTATCAGTTTCTAGCAGAATTTATGCAGTTAGATTTTTTTTTAAGCAGGAAGAAAATTTGAGAGTTTATTTAGAGGAAAAGCATTTACAGCTGCCTTGCCTATATTTGTTCTTGGTATTTTGATTTCTGCAAAACCCTGAGAGTTAGTAATTACGAACAACATTTCAAATAACCTTTTGAGGCAGCATCTGAGGTGAGGAAGAAAATGTTGAATGCGATTTAAAATTCTGGAACTCAGCCTGACAAACAAACATAATCTATTTAAGATACACCAGTTATATTTGGCTCGGGAAAGCATTATTGTGGATATTTTTTTTCTCCCTACAAAGATTTGATTCCTAATTGTGTTTACCTCAGGACAACATTATAATTGCTTTTCTGTAGCAAGCATATCTCAGCTGATGAGGGCAGTTACCAACATTACTGGGCACTTCTGTAAATGCCCGTAGGTCAGTCTGTGGTGAATGGGGGGCTTTGAACTCCTCAGAAGTATAAAACTTTGCAAGACTACTCACCAGTCATTAGTCTTGCTTGTAGTAAAATGTGTGAAGGACAAAGGGGAACTGAGCAATGGAAATGCCAACAGGAAAGACATAGATGACAGAAAACCCAGCAAAGATACATCAGAGAAACCATTAGCAACAACTGGCCATGCAGGCAAAAAAATAAAAAAAAAGCAGTTAATTTTTATAAGCAGCACTTTGTTCCCTAAATTGATGGATGAAAAAGCAGACATCATATTGTAATGCACCGAGTCAATCACGGAAAATAAGAACAGAAGGAAAAAATATTTTTGAGCAATGTTTCTTAATTTTGCCATATTTAAAATTTAAAGGGCCAGATTCATGAAATGATTATGACTATATTAAATCCTTTTCTAAATATCAAAGTGATGAAATGGGGCATTCCTATTCCTTCCTCACTCAATTTGGTTATTAAAAATATGAGCCTGGCCATGACCTTACTGAACTTGTTTTTTATTTTTCCTTTGTGTGTATGTGTGTGTGTTGGGATAGGGAGCACGTGTATGGTACGTTGTGTGTGGAGCTTAGAGGACAACCTCTAGTTCTTGTCTTTGCCTTCTTTCTTGTTAATACAGTCTCTTCCTTGTTGTTTGGCACAGAGCCTCCAGGAGTTTGCCTGTCTCTGCTGCCATCTTGTTCCAGGGGCACCAGGATTATAGATATGGCTACAGTGCACAGCACCCAGCTTTTACATGAGTTCTGGGTGTTTGAACCCAGGTTCTCATGTGTGCATAGCAAATGTTTTACCCACTGAGCCGTCTGTTGTTATCTACAAGATTCCCTCCATTCAGCAAACATTCACTGAACAGTGACTATGTGAATGGTAACTGGGGAGAGAAAATACTAAAACACTAAAAAGCAGTCACACACAGAAATCATCATGCAATTATCAGTATTTAAAATGCTACTGTGTTTCTCAGAATAGCAAGGAGGACTTAATCCAGACAGTGTGTTTGGAGAACATGGGGGGAGAAGGTAGCAAGGAGGACTTAATCCAGACAGTGTGTTTGGAGAAGATGGGGGGAGAAGGTAGCAAGGAGGACTTAATCCAGACAGTGTGTTGGGAGAACGTGGGGGGAGAAGGAGAAGAAAGAGGAAAAGAAGGAGGGAGAGGAGAAAAGAAAGTCTCTCTGAATATGTCACACTTTGGAGCACAGATAGGACACAGAGAACTAGGAAGGTGAGGCCAGTGATGAGAAGGCCAATATTTGGTGCCTATGAAGTTATTACAAAGCATACAGTTGAGTGTTGGGTATATAGCTTAGTTGGTAGAGGGCTTGTTTGGCATGTACAAAGTCTGATGCATAATGCCTTTTAGTAAAGATATGGCAGAAAATCAAAGTAACACCTATAAATCTTAACACTGGACAGAGGATCAGAGATTCGAGGTTATCATTGGCTCTGTGGTGAGTTTGAAGACAGGCAGATCAGGCTAAACAAAACCTTGTCTTAAAAATAGTAAACCAAAAAGAAATAAAAGCAACCCTGATTATTTCTAGTGTGACTGAGTGGAGGGATTCAAATGAAAACAGAAATTCCCCAAAATAACAGCGGAGCATGGGCTGGCACAGTGTTTTTATTTTCGTGTGTTTCCCTGTTTAACAAGAGGGTCCCATGACGAAATCGTAGTATACGCTGGTTAGATGGACCAGCATTAGCCTGATGGACCGAGTTCCATTTTCTGAACCCAGGAAAGGTGGAGGGAGGGAGCTGACTCCACAGTGCTGCCATCTGGCCTTCACATGTGCATTATGACATGTGTGCTCTGCAATTATACACAGAATAAAAATAAAAACGCTAAAAGTTCACGAAAGATACAAGGGGGATGAACGTATTTCTTTTATTTTGTTTTGAAGGTGCCAAGAGAGAAAGATGTGTGAATTGAGATAGGTAGAAGGTGAACCATGAAATATCAATTGTTCCCTGCAATAGAGCCAAGTCAGGCTCCTGCTGGACAAACAGGTAGTGCCTAGAACAACTTCTGAGGATGGTGGAAGTTAAACAGTATAGAACCCAACTCCTCCTACACTCAGACGACAGACTGAGGAAGAATTCACTGCTCTTTCAGCAACAAATTCTGAAACTACACTACACTGTGTTTGTTGGTCCTTTCAGGGTTTTTTTTTCCCAATGTCGGGAATAAAGGGTTTTCACAACTTTCTGTGCTTGATGCTGGATTCTGTAAATATCCTCTGAAGAAGTCTGACATTAAAAGTAAAAATTTAAAACTTCATGGGTAAATAAACCACACACACACACATGAAAACTGTATGGGAGGCAGCACTCTGCATGGTTGGAGGCTTTAGATGAGCCTACCATGATGCTCACGGCTTGTGAGGTCACGTGGTCTGAATTCTCAGCTCAACTTACAAATCACATTTTCTTCAGAGCAAAAGATCTCATATGCAGGCTTTAAAATTACATTGGGATATGAAGAGTTGGCCTTTAATTATGAGAACATTTCCCTGTAGTTTCCTTTTTGGAAACAACTTCCTGGTGAGATGGTTTAATGGCATAACAGGAAGACTGAGTTGTCACTCATTTAGAGATATGTATGGATTATGATTTGGCTGCGGATCCTAGATAGAAATATGCATTTTATGATTTCTGTTTTCATAAAGTTAGCTGGATTAAGTGGGAAAATCCCAGTATGGAACATGGCTGCCTTGACAGGCTTTTTGTACTTAGAAAATCAAAGGAAATACACATGCTACTTTCTCTGCCAATTCTTAATTAGTAAATTATGATCTTCTAATATATTAACTTCTGAGGGTGAAAAAAATCACTCGATCAGGAAGCTCAGAATATTTGAGGTCTGCTTTGAGTCAGTAGGGTACTAAAGGGTTTTATGTTGAGGTCTTTGATCCACTTGGACTTGAGTTTTGGGCAAGATGGTAAATATGGATCTATTTGCATTCTTCTACATGCAGACATTCAGTTTGACCCAAACTATATTTTGAAGATATTGTCTTTTTTGCCAATGTGTATTTATGGATTATTTATAAAAATAAGGCATAGATTTACATGTATAGATTTATGTCTGGGTCTTCAACTTTCATTACATTGATAACATGTCTGTTTTTTTGTCAATATCATGCAGTTTTTATTCCTATAAAACTATAGTACAACTTGAAATTGGGAATGATGAGACCACCAACAATTCCTTTATTGTTAAGGATTGTTTTAGCTGGCTTGGATTTTTGTTTTTAAATATAAAGTTGAGAACTCTCCTTTCAATGTCTGTAAAAAAAATTATGTTGTAGTTTTCATGAGGATTAAATTGAATCTGTAGATTGCTTTTGGTAAGAAACACATTTTTGCTATGTTAATCTTATGATTCATGAGCATGGGAGATCTCTCCATCTTCTGATATCTTCTTTCTTCAAAGACTTAAAGTATTTCCCACACAACTTTTTCACTTGCTTGGTTAGAGTTATCCTGAGATACCTTATATTTATTTTTTTAAATATTTATTTATTTATTATGTATACAATGTTCTGTCTGTGTGTATGCCTGCAGGCCAGAAGAGGGCACCAGACCTCATTACAGAATGGTTGTGAGCCACCATGTGGTTGCTGGGATTGAACTCAGGACCTTCGGAAGAGCAGGCAATGCTCTTAACCACTGAGCCATCTCTCCAGCCCTGATACCTTATATTTAAAGCTATTTTGAAAGGTATTGTTTTCTTTATTTCTTTTTCAGCTTATTTTCCATTAGTATATAGATGGGTTACTGATTTTTGTAAGTTAATTTTACATCCAGCTACTTTGCTGAAGATGTTTATCATCATTATGGGTTCCCTGGTGGAGTTTTTAGGGTATCTATCATCTGGAAATAACACTACTTTGATTTCTTCCTTTTCAGTTTATATCCCCTTGATCTCCTTCAGTTGTAACACTGATCTAGCTAAGACTTCAAGCACTATATTGAATAAGTATTGGGAGAGTGGACAACCTTGTCTTGTTCCTGATTTTAGTGGATTGCTTTGAGTTTCTCTCCATTTGATTTGATACTGGCCATAGGCTTGCTGTAGATTAGCTTTATTATGTTTAGGTATGTGCTTTGTATTCCTAATATTTCCAGGACTTACATAATGAAGGAGTATTGGATTTTGTTAAAGACCTTTTCTACATCAAATGAGATGATCATGTGTGTTTTTTCTTTCTGTTTGTTATATGGTGGATTACTTTTATGGGTTTTTGTATATTAAACCATTCCCGTATCTTTCAGATGAAGCCAACTTGATCATGGTGGATGCTTAAATACAAGATGCTCTTTCATTTTAATTATCTCCCAAAGGAAGAAAAGTAACAAATAAATTTGAAGAAATGCTTATGTAGCTACATAGTATGTAACCTGCTTCAAGCTCATTTGAATATTATCTCTTTCTTCTTAGAGAGTGCTTTGTATACCGTTTCCTTTTTGAAAATCATACTGTATTACTCTATATTCATATTATTCCTCATTTTCATCTTTTAAATCAGGTCTATCTGGACATTTTCTTAAAGCTTTCGTAATTTCAAATCTAATGGACTCTTTTTCAGATCATATCTCACAGTTTCTCAAATAATTTCACATACTATCTGCCTTTTGGGGGATCATTTGCCTTTCATGGTTTCCTGAACACTATTTCTTTCTGTTTTATTTTCTCTTTTTTGGGGGGCTTATATTTTGTTATTTTGTTTTTACTGAATCCCTTAAAAATTAAAATGAAAAAATTATATGCATAGGTGTTTTTCTGCAGGTGTGTGTACTACATGCATGTAGCGCCAAAAGAGGCCAGAAGGGAGCATCATATACCTGTAACTGTAGTTAAATTCACTGGGAGGACCCCATGTGGGTGCTGGAAACTAAACCCAGCTCTTCTGCAAGAGCACCTAGTGCTTTTAACCACTAAACCATCTCTCTGGTATCTCATTTTTATTTATAATGTGTGTGTATGTGTGTGTGTGTGTGTGTGTGTGTGTGTGTGTGTGTATGTGTGCTATCCTTGAGTCCAATGCCTTGAGACAAGAAAATGTGGCTGCTTAACCTGAGTGCTGGGACCTGACCTGCTCTCAAGAGCAGTGCGTATTCTAATGCTGAGGCATCTCTCCAGCACCTGTCTTTACATAATTCTTAAAAGTTAATAATCTTTAAGGTCCCATCTATCACTGTCTTCTCTTCTGTCTCATTGTTAAATCTCAGAGTCACCATGATTCCTGGGTGCTGAGCAAGTATTTTGCCTTGATGATCAACACTTTGTCTTCATCTAGCTCACCTGACAGAAGTGAAAAAGTTTGGGAGGTTGGAATGAAGACTTGTGATCTTTCCCTCCCTGATGACCAGGGTTAGGATTGGAATCATGAGAACAACTCAAAAGCTGTATCTGTTGGAGATAACCAGGAAATTCACATCAATAAATACAGTGTAAATTCTAGCAAATACTGTAGATACAGGATAAGTGTTTTCCTGTTTAATGGAGAGACGTCTGTCTTAGTTTCCTTTCTGTGGCTGTGCTAAAATACCCTGACAAAAGCAGCTGAAAGAAGGAGAGGATGATTTTGTCTCATAATTCCAGAGTCAGCTCACCATGACCTGAACATCATGCCAGTGTCAGTTCACCGTGTGTAATCTGAGGTTTCTCTTCTACCTGGCAATTCCTGAATGACCACTCAGGCTTTATATTAGCTGTAAATGTTTGGCTGTTTGCTCAGGCTTATTACTAGTTAGCTCTTACATTTAAATTAATAAATTTCTATTAACCTATATATTGTCATGTGGCCATGGCATTACCTTATTTTCTACATGTCTTGCTTTCTAGGTGGCTGGCTGGTGTCTCCCAGACTCTACCCTTCTTCACCTGTATTTCTGCTTGGATTTTGTGCCTGGCTCTATCCTGCCTTGTTATAGGTCAAAGCAGCTTTATTTATCAACCAATGAGAACAACACATATTCACAGCATAGAGGATCCCACAGCATTTCCCCCTTTATGTCTAATCAAAAAGTAAGGTTTTAACTTTAACATAGTAAAATTACATATAACAAAACATTTATCAAACAAGAATTATAGTTATAATATTTAGTCTATTTATATTTGGAAAATTAAAGAAAATACTCTATAATCTATCCTATCTTTATGTGTCTGAATTTTCATATATAATTTATATTTTATTGTGACTAATTTATATTTTATCATAGCTAAAGAACATTAAGGTTATAACTATGTAGTCTTCAACTCCATCCAAGATCCCAGAAGCATATAGTATTACCTGAGTAAAGAGGAAGTGCATTGCATACAACTTCAAAAACTCTAGAAGTGACAGAGGCATCTGGCTGCCTGGCCAGTCACCCAGTTTTTTTTTGTAGCATTCATCTTTAACCTACAGATCTAGAGTATCTGGCAAACCTTTCAGTGAAGCAGGAAACTTGAAGGACTTTCCCACCTACAGTGACAAAATTAGTCAGTCACTTTCTTTTGTGTCCTGAAGAATGTCTGGCAGTTTCTTTTGTGAAGCAGGAACTCTGAAGGACTGTTCCATCTTGTTTTTGCAAAGTTTAGCAGTCATTTTCCTGTGGGTCTGTCTTACATATTTAGTTTATACAGCACACTGTCAAGCAGTCCAGGCAAGAGCAGTCTCTTGCCCAAATGGCCAAACTTGACACACTGAAGGCAAATTCCATAATGAGTTGCTTAGATGCCCATCATCCTCTTTGCAGTAATTTGTGCCCGAGAAGTAGACATGTCTCATTGTCAAGAAGTATTAAAAAAAGTTCTTAAAACATTTTTAATGCCATATTCCAGTTTGAAGTATTTGAATATTATCTACCTAATTGAAATATATCTTTGTATACCTAGAAAACCTAACTATTATTACTGTTTGATTATTATTGATGACTACTAATATGTATTTTAAATTATATATTATATTTTGACATGTATATCTATATCATATCCCCTTTCTTCTTTAGAAAGAGATTGACTGTGACCATTAACCATTTATAGCCAACTCCTCTTAAATGAAAATAGATATTTATAAACAATATTTTGGGAATTTGGGCATAGTTTTTTAGGCTACTTCCACTGATTGTTGGGTACTGGTAATCTTACGGAGACTGATGTGGGAGTCCCCTCTGTGTGCAGTGATTACCATTAATGAATAAAAAAACTGCTTTGGCCTGTTAAGAGGGCAGAATTTAGGTAGGTGGGGAGGACTGGACTGAATGCTGGGAGAAAGAATGGTAGATCCATGGCTGGAGGTAGATGTGCTGAAACTCTACCAGCTTCTCAGGTGGTGAAAGTCTAGCCTAAAGCTTATAACTCAGTTGGAAGTTTGAGACTGAGAACTGCATCAAACCTTTCCTAGAGCTCTAGAATGCCAATGCTTGCTCTTTGGCATGTAGTTTTACTTAATTTTTTTTTTTGTTCTTACTTAATGTACTAGTTGCTCAAGGGCTCTCTGTTCCACAGAAACTCTTTTTTTTTAATTTATTTATTTATTAAAGATTTCTGTCTCTTCCCCGCCACCGCCTCCCATTTCCCTCCCCCTCCCCCAATTAAGTCTCCCCCCAGCCCGAAAAGCAATCAGGGTTCCCTGTCCTGTGGGAAGTCCAAGGAACCCCCACCTCCATCCAGGTCTAGTAAGTTGAGCATCCAAACTGCCTAGGCTCCCACCAAGCCAGTGCGTGCAGTAGGATCAGAAACCCATTGCCATTGTTCTTGAGTTCTCAGTAGTCCTCATTGTCCGCTATGTTCAGAGAGTCTGGTTTTATCCCAGGCTTTTCCAGACCCAGGCCAGCTGGCCTTGGTGAGTTCCCGATAGAACATCCCCATTGTCTCAGTGTGTGGGTGCTCCACAGAAACTCTTAAAGGAGCCATATCTGCCTTTTTCCACCTGTATCTCTGCTTGGATTTTCCGCCTGACTCTATCCTACCTTGTCATAGGCCAAAGCAGCTTTATTTATCAACCAATGAGAACAACACAGGATTCCACAGCAGCCATCCTGAAAGTCATGCCAGTGTCAGTGCATCATGGCCCGGAAGTCATGTCAGCATTATCCACTGTGGCCTGGAAACCATGCCAGAGTACAGTGCACCATGGCCTGGAAGTCATATCAGCATCATCCACCGTGGCCTGGAAACCATGCCAGAGTACAGTGCACCATGGCCTGGAAGTCATATCAGCATCATCCACCGTGGCCTGGAAGCCAAGCCAGTGTCAGTGAACCATGGGCTGGGAAGCCATGCCAGAGTATAGTCTTCTATGGCCTGGAAGCCATGCCAGCCTCAGGGAAGGCACAGTAGCGGGAGCAGAAGGATTATTAGTTGCCTCACATCTACACTCAGGGAGAAGAGGGTGATGAATGCATGTTCCTGCTCAGTTTCCTTTTTGTGTTTATACACTTTAGAATCCTGTTAGAGAATAATAACCACCCACAGCATGAGAGTTACTTGCCAAGATAATCCCTGTAGGCATGGCCAGAGTCTATCTCTCAAGTAACTCTAGTTCTTATCAAGTTGGCAGTTGAGGTTTCTCATCACATTATAAATATTTTATATAAGGTACATTTAATGCAATAACAACAACAACAATATCAACAATACTATTATAACTTTGGTTATGTAACTTTGGTTCCTAATGATAAAAAAAATGTTTTTCTAGATATTAACTTTGTAACTTTGCTATACCACATGAGAACCTCACAAAAACCTTTAGATTCTAGAGGTCAGTAGAACATCTCAGGTTCAACTAAAAAGTACTCTCAGGAGAAGGTGTTTCCAAGGGCTTCTCTTCTCTTCCCATGTATAATGACGCTGCTTGTCCACCTCTGAAATATTTTTGGTTATCTTGAATGTCATTTTCTATTTAGGGAAACTTCAAATGTTTTCCTTAGTCTTTTGCTCTTTCCTCAAACGGCATACTAGCTTTCTTTTTATATTTCTAACATTTAAAATTAAAGATTAAATTAAACTTTAAACAAGATTAAACTTCGAATTGAAATTCATTAAAACAAATCCGAATTTTAAATGAAGCTGAAAGTTAATTAAATAAAATGCTTTGATGAAATTAACAGGAGATTTAAATTTTAAATTCACCCCAAAAGAAGCAGAATTAGTTAAAACCATCACAGCTCACATGAGACTAAAGATATGATTTCTTATAAGGAGTTAGGTTATCTCACCATGATTTGAAGCAATTTACAAATTTGATTCTTCATGAACATATAATAATGGTGAGAAGAAATGGCTGCCATAGACCAAAGGAAAAGATGGGCACAAATTGAACTGACTAATACTATGTGATAAGAGATCAGTGCTCTCTCACCTGAGCTCAGATTTGGGCAGCCTCACCAGCCAACCTTGCTAGCAGATACCCCATCACTCAGGTGCAGATCCCAACCCTATTTCTCATTCTTGTGTGGCAAGCAGTTTACCCACCAAACCATTTCTCCATCCCTCTGCAGCCTTTAAAGCACTGACTGTTTATGCCTTTATAACTCAGGTGTCGTAAGCTTCTCTGGCTGAGATAATTTGTTTCTCAGATGTGTATATCTATTCCTGGGTGTCTCAGAAACTCCCTAAAGTCAAGGTGTTCAAGATCAGTTGGTACAGTCTTTCTACCCTTCCCTCACTCCAACTTGCATAGAAGCTGATGGTCTTCAGAGTTCCTTAAGGGTATGGTGCCACTGCCCAGACCTAGAATAACTGATAAAAAGTGGGTTCAACTTGGGGGTCAGAAAAGTGAAACAGCCAGCTACTGGCTCTTACCTCTACCTCAGTCTGAAATGGTGATCCTGCCTCCTGGAATCTCAGAATGAGACTTTCGGAGAGCTGTCTCCCCCTGTCTAACATTCCTTTCTAGAACTGGGATTCAAGGAGTGCACTACTACTGTCTGGTTTCTAAGGCAAACTGGTGTGCCTACTGGGATTAAAGGTGTGGGTCACCACTGCCTGGTCTGTAAGGCTGACCAGTTTGGGTTGTTTTACTCTCTGATCTTCAGGCAAGTTTTACTTATTAAAATAAATATCACTATAGTAACTGAGATAAGACCAGTCTGAGAAATAGCCTGGATATTTCTTTCTCCATCTCCAAACTCAGTCTGTCAGTGGTCACTGTTTATTTCTCTTCATTTTCCAATTTTCATCATTTCTCCCCATGACCAAGAATCTAGCCCAAGCTATGATTATCTTCTGTGGAAGCTGTTGTAATCACCTACTCTATTACTTACCTTACATGCAGTGAAGATGGGATTTTCACACTTAAAAGTGTAAAATGGAGGTCAGCACACAGTAAATGCATGAAAATCAACAAAACCATCACACTTTGTCTCCTTGACTGCCTGGTTTCTTTAGGTTTATATATCTAATACTTTTTAAAAAATATTTATTTATTATGTATACAATATTCTGTCTGTGTGTATGCTCAAAGGCCAGAAGAGGGCACCAGACCCCATTACAGATGGTTGTGAGCCACAATGTGGTTGCTGGGAATTGAACTCAGGACCTTTGGAAGAGCAGGCAATGCTCTTAACCTCTGAGCCATCTCTCCAGCCCCTATCTAATACTTTTTAAAACGATCAGGTACGCCACTCTCTTATTAAAATCTCTTTAATGGCTTCCTCTTGCTCTTAAGACTTATATTTACAATATGGCCTATATGCTTTGGTCCCTACATACTTTTTTATGTTCTGTGACCATGGCCTCTGATTTTTCTGGAGCTGGAACATTTCATGACACTGCATTCTGGTGTGGGAAGTCCTTCTGTCTATGTGTTGCTTTTATTGGTTAACGTATAAATCTGTTTCTACCAGTGGTTTAGCAGGATAGGGCTAGATGGAAGTTCCAAGCAGATATAGAAGAAGAAAGTAGGCAGAGTCAGTGAGACGCCATGTAGCCGCCAGAGGAAAAAGAAGCTAGCTGACAGCATGAACCTTGCTGGGAGGCCATGAACCTCATGGTAAAATATAAAATAATAGAAATGGGTTAATTTAAGATGTAAAAGCTAGATAGAAAAATGCTTAACCTATTGGCCAAACAGCATTGCAAATAATATAGTTTCTGAGTATTATTTCGTGTCTGGGCAGCCGGGAATGAACAAGCGGCCTCCCCCCAACAGCACTCCCTGTACATTTGTTGTGAACTTGCCTGCATGTGCCTCTCCCTGCATACCCCAGCACCCAGTGTCTATGAGACACTTCTTCATTTTTTTTTTAAAAACTAGACTATTTTTAGAGTAGTTCGATATTCTCTGCAACATTGAGAGGACTACTCTCCCCATTCTCTTCCTAATTAGTCTCCAGACCTATCCCATCTACTTCCTTTGCTGCTGACTCTGATAGACCCATATTTTCTTCTTTCAAATACTACCTATACTCCGTGCAAGCAATGTCTTTGTTGATTCTGCTTATTATTTTCTTCCTAAGAGCTAATCTAGTGCCCAAAGTAAAGGATGTCCTCAGTAAACATCCATTATTTTGTTTAATGGCATATATCACAAAACCTTATATAGTCTCCTAGTAAAACACAGATAACCCCCATTACAGTTTTCTAGGCACAAAACAAAATAGCATGCCTGTTTCTGCTTGACCACTCAGCATTGCCTGCTTAGAACCACTTTTGTCCAGTAGCCCTTACACGAAGCCATAGACTTCGCGCTGAGTTCACACATTTATGCAACTACAATTTCTTTGCTATAATTATGAAAATTTATCTATATTTTAACATGTTGGCAAATTTATTCTCAGATCTGCAAAGCTCGTTTTCCTGAACCAGGTTTGTAATAACTGTGATGCACATTGGCCACAAGGGGGCAGAGGCAGATAAATATTCCTTTTGGTTGGTCTCTTGAAAATTTGACAAAGCATTTGAGGCATTATTTCTTCCTTCGGTTTCTCTCTTCATTTGCTATTCAGTCTAAAGCACAGTTAAAGCACACCGTGTCAGCCCCCCTCATGCAGCACATGTCTGTCAAAGCACAGACAATCGGCATGAAATGATTTGTCATTTCAGTACATTAAATTATTTTTACTGTGACAATGGCACGAGACCGCAATAAATTGCCCACTGAAAAGCACCATAGCTAGATTCCGTTTTTGTCTTATTCTTGTTGCCCCTCTCTCCAGACACACATGTCCATACCTACATGCATATGTTGGCTGAGGGGAAAGGAGCTATTAGAAAAAAAGAGTCGTTTAGGAAGAATTAGGGAATTAGTGTCACAGAAACGACAACTGGTGCATTATAGAACACATTTCTGCAAGGCGGGCATCCCTAATATTTTCTTGTCTGTTGTGAACTGAAGATTTTCATCCTCATGATGAGTGAGAGAAACACATCCCGTATCTAGTTTAGCCTCGTCCTTACAAGTATCTTGGATGTGACTTTATGTCAGGGATCTAAGTATTTGACTGACCCCGTTTTATTGATTATTCTGGCATTTTTGTCTCTGTAGCTGAAGAAAGAGCCCATTAAATTTAGAGTTGAATTTTAAACATGTTAAGCTTAGAGATAATGATAATGAGATGATTTATGTGCGAACAGATGCCTTAGTTGGGGGGAAGTTTAGAAGAGAAAGTTATTTTTAGCAACAAAATTAACAGCATAGAAAAAGAATGGAGTTGCTGATGGGGATCAGGAACCTGAAATGACCAGAGATGAGTCATCTGTAGTGATGTTGGGCATTCTAGAACCTGCGTAGTTTCCATCCGAACTCATGTGGGTCTGTCTTTTTTGATATCTCCGCATCGCCTACATTCTGTTCCCCTGACCTATTTCCTCCTTGGAAAAGAATCTTGCTTTTCCATATGCCTTTGTCTTTCCCCTTGCTGGCTCTGTAACTCTGGGGTAACACCTCCTTTCTGTTACTCCCATTTGTCTACAGGAAATGCAAATAAGTGGATATAGCTGACATTATCTTCTGTCTTAAACTCATGGAAGATATTATTAATAGATTATATGATGGCCTTCATTCCCAACAAATTTAGTCTTGATGTCCTCACCATAGCTTCCCAGAAGATCTCAAATCCTAATGCCCATTAATTACAGTTGATGTATGAGAGGTTTGTCATTTTGGAGACCAAGCCTCATTGGTAGCTAAAGTAAGACCAAGACTGGGCAACTTTGGAGAACATAGTTGTTTTCATTTGAATATAAAGGGGTTAGAGGATCAAAATGAAAACTTGTCCAAATATGGCTGTATATAGATGAGTCATTTAGTCTGAAGGTAAGAAAATGAAATAACTCAAAACATCATATAATTATATCAATATTAAGTCAGGCTGAATTGGAATATCAATCTGTATGTACCATGGGGAAATATATGTTTATTTTGTTTCTCGTTGTATCCAAAGCTAACATGGGACAGGTTCTCAGTAACACTGTTCAGCAATGAATGACGAATGATGGCAAATACTGTATTCCATGCCACAGCATTTTTCTACAACATGAGATAGACTTGAAATGTACACTGGTGACCATTCTGTACAAGAGTCCTAGAGGAGCAAAAGGAAAAGTTGTCTTTGAAGGATAACAACTTCTTCAAAGGTATCAACACAAAGACATAAGTAGCAAGAACTGGGGAAACCTGTGAGGGAGCTTTCTGGTCTACTTTGTTTTCAAAACATTAAATCACATAACTCAAAGAATTTGGAAAAAGGAAAATGTTATCTTGTGTCAATATGAATACTCTTAAGCAGAACCTGAAATAGTAGCCATTAGTACTCTTCAGGGAGTCAATCCACGTAAGAATAGTTCAGCTCTTCAATTTTTGAGGAGAAATATTTCCAATGCTTCCGACAGTATGAAAGTTTCTGTTTTGAAAGGTCAGGGAAGTCACGGGCTAATTCCTCTCTGCAGGGGGATCCTAAGCTAAACACAAAAGATTAAAAAGTCGTATTTGCATGGCCATGAGAAAGAAGAGTGATTTAACTTTGAGGCACAGCAGCAATGACTTCTGGGCCATCTGTGTACATATTATAATAGAAACTAATTTTATCATAATATAGTAGAGGTATTGTCCAGTCCAGCAGACTTGTCCATCTGTCCTTGAAGGGAGGAGTGAGAGTTAAGGAAAAAATAGATGAGAAATAGAACATAAAGTCAGGAGGGCATCCAGTGAGTACTGTGATCAGCCCCCTGTTTATTACTCAAACTTCTTATTTACCCCAATCAAAAGGGGGAAGGCAAAAGCTTTCCTCACCAAGATACAAAGAACAAACAAATGTTTTTAATACCTCCTTAATACCCAGAACATCAAGTAACCACATGCTAAACAAAACATCCTGTTGACTGACTTTTGAAGAGTAAGGCATTCAGTACCCACACCTTTGGTCAGTCATCTTGTCTAGGCAAGACACTCAGTAGCCACACCCTAGGTCGAAACATTCTGCTGTATAACCCTGAAGGAATAAGAATGGGTCTGAACTCTCTTACCTTTATGCAAGATGGAACAGATCCACTTCTGTGGGCCTCCATAAGGTATGAGGAAGGGATATGGAGGGTTGAGGATGGGAATTCAAGGTCCTCCTCAACTTTGAATACATAGCAAGTTCCAGATTAGCCTGGGTTCCATGAGGCCCTGTCTAGAAAAAAAGAGGGTAGACAGCATGACCCAAAGAGAGCCAGACGGCGACACTGAGTGTGAGGGAGAGATGGAGGGCTGACGGGATAAGTATTAATCAATCAGGTGCTTGGATGCTAATCATTGATATATGCTAGACGGAGTCTTCCTTAGATTCTTCCTCTACCTGAGCTACTCATTAGCCCGTCATGCCATGACAACAGTGTCATCCGCTAGTTTTCTGTGATACAGTAACCACTGCCTACACATGGAAGTGCACACCCAAAGTATGAGTAGTGCAAATCAGAAACCAAGCCTGTAATTCTGTTTAAAACAAGTAATTAAAATGTACATATCAGTAAGTCCATATGCCTAGAGGCTACTGAATTAAAAGACATAGGCCTAGAAGAATAAATGTTTAATTAAGGTATGGCAGGTTTTTGTTAGATGAGCTGTTGATGATTTAAATTAAGATGCTAGAGGAAACTGGGGAGAGAGATTGCAGAGATACAGCATGGAGCTTTACAATGCGTGAGACTCCCTTCTGTGCTGGACTCTATGGGGGTTGTTCACGGCTATGTCAAAGACCGCCTGCAAAAATGCTGAAAGTGAAGATTCTATCTTATATTGTAAGTGTAACATCAATTATTGAAATGGCCACAGTGGAAACCAGGTTAGAAGTACACCTATCGTATTTTACTAGCTTGTCCTGAAATTTGAGTAATTAGAAGAGAATTTTGGGTGCAATTATAAATGTTGTGATATGAGCCAAGATTAAAGTTATAGTGAATGTTGTATTCTAATATCTGTCTAGAATTTCTGAGTTCCTCATGGACAAGGCTAGGATTATTTTTGACTTTTAGGTGGTCCTGGCTGGCCTGGAACTCACTATGTAGACTAGTCTGGCCTCAACCTCACAGAGATCCACCTACCTCTGTCTCCTCTTTCCTTGGATTACAGGCATGTGTAATCATGCCTGGTCTGATTTTGTTGTTGAAAAGGGGTCTCAACTTCCTTACTCAGGCCCCCGAAGATCTGGGGTTATAGGTGTGTGCCACCATGTTCAGCTCACAGGTGGTTGAAGTACCACAAAGGTTGGGTCAGATGGTCCAAGCTGGTCAAGAAAGAATGAAGAAGCAGAGACACAAGCAAGCACACCTCAGCATCAATCCCCTCTTTGCTATTTCCATTAGAGGGGCTGACTTCTAACAATATTCTTAGCTACAGTCTCATGTGTTTTCTCTGCAATAATGCTTGCTGACTGATCTAACCCTCGTTCCTCATATAACACATGGTGAGTGTGAATCAGGGTCATTGCTCTGCTATAATAGCTTTGGTAATAGATAGTGCTTTGAATGAGAATGACCTCCATAGTCTTACATATGGTTGAATGGTGTCCAGTTGATGAAATTGTTTGGGAAGAATAAGGAGGTGTGGCTTTTTTGGAGGAAGTTTCAAAAGAATCGTGCCATTCCCAGTGTGCACTCTGCCTGCCTTTTATTTACTGATCAAGAGGTAAATGCTCAGCTGTTCCTTCTGCTATACTTTTGCATCATAGACTCTAACCCCATGAAATCCCAAGCCCAATTAAAAACCTTCTTGCATAAGTTGCCTTGGTCATAGTGTTTTGTCATGGCAATAGAAAAGTGACTAAGACAGCATACTTTTCTATACAGAAATATTTATTTTTCTTTTAGTTTATTGAGATTGCAGTAGTGGTGTCTACAGCACCTTGCTGAGCAGGCAGCTGGAGCTTATCACAGCGTTAATGACAGGATAAAAAACGGAAAGCCCATTCATCTGCTGGATATGAGCTGCAGTTATTTGTTTTGTGTGCCCTCTTTTTTTATGTAGATAGACCTGGATAGAGAACCAGTTCTTGTAAATGCTAACCCAGTTTTCTAAACTATTTATCTTTTATCTATGTATGCACATTTGTCAACACATCAAATACATACAAAACCTGTAAACAGCCTGTGACTTAATCGTTTTTAATTTATTATATTTTAGCAAATGTATATATTTTATGAATTTACCATTAAACATTTGTCTTTTCTGCATTTATTTTGTGTTCCTTCTTAGTTTAGGAAATATTTGTTTTATTCTTCAAAAATGTTTGAGGAACAAAGCAGAAATTCCTTGAAGTCAAACCTTTGCTTTTGTGCCAGATTGTATTTTTTATTTAAAACAAGTGGGGTAATGGGAGCAATGGGTATCTTTAGGGTCCGAGAGAGAAGATTAGCCTCTTCAGACTGAGGCCAGGGAAAAAAATAATGAATCCTTAAACAAGTCTGGCCTGCTTGATCACACTTTTTAGAAGTGGAAAGACTCAGTGGGCTGGTTCCAAGCCATGGCACTTCCATGTCTAGTGGAGTTTACTTTCTTTGTGCAGAAGTAAGCCAGTGGGCAAGAAAGTTTTCTTCCCTCAATTGCTGATGGTGTGCTGTCCAAGATAAGCAGGCACCAAAGAGAGTGACTTTCCAAAACAAGGCAGGACAGTCATTCAAAAATCCTGCTGCATAGAAAAGTCTATCGAATATTCTAGGCCTATAGGGCAAAGATGGATGCCCCAGCGTTACAGAGGAACCTTGGGTGACTGTCCAGGTAGCCAGCTGTTTTTGTCATTTCTTACATTTTTTGGAAGTCGCTTGCTCAAATTTTCTACTTACTCAGTTAGTATTTCTTTCTTGGTTCTCTGAGGGAGTTGAAGACTAGATAGATATAGTTTTCCTTGTTTATCAGACTTAGAAAAGAAATTCACTAGAGAAATGTAAAGTTTATAGGGTTGAGAGACACAAAAAGATAATTTTGAGTTGGTAATGCAAGTTGGAATAGAAAATGAATTAGGTGCAATACTCTGGACTGACTAAGCCAGGATAGATAATTGAGTATTTTCTCTGAATTTATCAAATGCAAATGGACTAGACATTGTTGATATACTTATTGCCTGTATATATTGTATATATAGTTTTTCTTATATTAATTATAACCTTTTTTTGTTTTAGCTAAAAAAAGAAAAGGTAGTGATATTTTGTTTTTGTTTTAACAAATAAAGCTTGCCTGAAGATCAGAGTGCAGAGCTAAGCCACTAGAAGTCAGGTGGTGGTTGGCCACACCTTTAATTCCAGGGAGTCCCATGCTTTAATCTCAGCACTAGGGAAGTGGGGACAGGAAGAGATATGGCTGGGCCAAGAGAGGAATATAAGGCAGGAAGAGATGAGCTAAGACGCAGTCTGAGGTATGGTGTAGACAGTCGCAGCCTGAATATGCAGTCTGATGTGCAGTCTGAGGACAGAATCGTCCTTTTGGTCTGAGGTTTCCATAGAGGTAAAAGGTCTCTCTTGTGGCTGGCTGCACTGCTTTCCTGATCTCTCAGCTTTCACCCCACCCTCCCATAGCTGACTCCAAATTTTTATTATTAAGAACAATTAGAATTTGTGCTACAATCCTCCTGTTTCCCCAAGGCCCCCCTCCTTCCCTTCTAACTTTTCTCTCCCCATCTCCCCTTACCCCCATCCTACGCCACCCCCAAGATCCCAATTTTCTCCCCAGCAATTTTGTCTACTTCCCTTAGCCAAGAGGATAACTATATGTTTTTCCTTGGGTTCACCTTCTTACTTAGCTTCTTTAGATTCACCTATTGTAGACTCCGTGACCCTTATTTATGGCTAGAAACCAATTATGAGTGAGTACATCCCATGTTCATCTTTTTGGGTCTGGGATACCTCACTCAGGATAGTGTTTTCTATTTCCATCCATTTGCATGCAAAATTCGAGAAGTCATTTTTTTTACTGCAGCGTAGTACTCTAATGTGTATATATTCCATACTTTCTTCATCCATTCTTCCATTGAAGGGCATCTAGGTTGTTTCCAGGTTCTGGCTATTACAAATAATACTGCTATGAACATAGTTGAACAAATGCTTTTGTCATATGATAGGGCATCTCTTGGGTAAATTCCCAAGAGTGGTATTGCTGGGTCCAGGGGTAGGTTGATCTGGAATTTCCTGAGAAACCGAAACACTGACTTCCACAGTGGTTGCACAAGATTGCATTCCCACCAGCAATGGATGAGGGTACCCCTTCCTCCACAGCCTCTCCAGCAAAGCCTATCCTTGGTGTTTTTGACTTTAACCATTCTGACAGGTGTAAGATGATATCTCAAAGTTGTTTTGATTTGCATTTCCCTGATTGCTAAGGAAGTTGAGCATGACCTTAAGTGTCTTTTGGCCATTTGAACTTCTTCTGTTGAGAATTCTCTGTTCAGTTCAGTGCCCTATTTTTTAATTGGGTTAATTAGCATTTTAAAGTCTAGCTTCTTGAGTTCTGTATATATTTTGGAGATCAGACCTTTGTCTGTTGCGGGGTTGGTGAAGATCTTCTCCCAGTCAGTAGGTTGCCTTTGTGTCTTAGTGACAGTGTCCTTTGCTTTACAGAAGCTTCTCAGTTTTAGTAGGTCCCATTTATTCAATGTTGCCCTTAATGTCTGTGCTTCTGGGGTTATACATAGGAAGCGATCTCCTGTGCCCATCTGTTGTAGGGTATTTCCCACTTTCTCTTCTATTAGGTTCAATGTGTTCTGACTGATAGTGAGGTCTTTAATCCATTTGGACTTGAGTTTTGTGCACGGTGATAGATATGGGTCTATTTTCATTCTTCTACAGGAGGATTGGGATAAAGGAAGGTTGGACAGGGAAGCATGGAACCACAATTCTTAGTTAAGGGAGCCACTTTAGGGTTGGCAAGAGACCTGACCCTAGAGGGGCTCCCAGGTGCCCAAGCCGAGGTCCCCAGTTAATTCCTTGGGCAGCTGAGGATAGGGAACCTGAAATGACCCTATCCTAGAGCAATACTGACGAATATCTTGCATATCATCATAGAACCTTCATCTGGTGATGGATGGAGATAGAGACAGAGACCCACACTGGAGCACTGGACTGAGCTCCCAAGGTCCCAATGAGGAGCAGAAGGAGGGAGAACACGAGCAAAGAAGTCAGGACCACGAGGGGTGCACCCACCCACTGAGACAGCGGAGCTGATGTATTGGGAGCTCACCAAGGCCAGCTGGACTGTGACTGAAAAAGCATGGGATAAAACTGGACTCTCTGAACATGGCGAACCATGAGGGCTGATGAGACGCAAAGGACAATGGCATGGGGTTTTGATCCTACTTCATGTTCTGGCTTTGTGGGAGCCTAACCAGTTTGGATGTTCACCTTCCTAGACCTGGATGGAGCGGGGAGGACCTTGGATTTCCCACGGGGCAGGGAACTCTGACTGCTCTTTGGACTGGAGAGGGAGGAGGAGAAAAGTGGGGGGAGGGGGAGAGGGACGGGAGGAGGGGGAGGGAAATGGGAGGCTGGGAGGAGGTGGAAATTTTTTTTTCTTTTCAATAAAAAAGAAAAAGAAAAAAAAAGAATTTGTGCTACAACTAATAACAACTGGGATTAGAATTCTTTTCAGATTGGTGGGATTTTCATTTAAATGGATTAAGCAAGGATTTGAGAGAAATTAATGTAAGGGAAACAAAACTTTTATTTCTTGTACATCACATCTGGATTTGAGGATTAAGGTTTGCACCTGCTGACATTCTAGCAGGAAGCACAAATGTTAAGCAAATAATTATTACTCTACGAAGGGAGAACTCAGTATTTGAGAACTATTGTAGAGTACAGGTTGATTTGGAGTGTTTGTAAGCAGGATAGATAGGAAGAAACTGGTTCTCAGGGATCTGGCATTTCATTTGCTACCTCCAGAATAAATAACTTAGCTCGAAATGCTGGTTAGTTTTTGTCAAAGACACTAACTAGAGTAACCTCAGCATGTCTGTGGGACATATTCTTGATTAATAATTGATGTGGAAGGCCTTGCCTACATCGGTGCAACCTCTTGTGTCAAGTGGTACTGGGTTGTTTAAGAAGCTAGGTTGAACAAGCCATAAGCGGTATTCCTCCATGGTCTCTGTTTCATTTCCTGCCCCTAGGTTGCTGCCCTACCTTCCATCCATGATTGACTGTAACTTGTAAGATAACAAAACACAACCAACCAACAAACAACCCCTATCCTCTTCCAATCTGCTTTTGGTTTGTGTTTTATTAAAGCAACAACAACAACAACAAAAAACAAACAAATTAGAATACTTAGTTAAGGGGATGTTGGAGAATATTGTATAATGAAAACATAATGGAGAAATGTCTTGAGATGGAAAAATGTTTGGACCAGTCAGTGTGGCTAAGGGGAAAAGGCCAAAGAAGAGGTAGAATGCAGACTGAGTCAGCTTCATTAGCCCACATTAAGCAATCATCATAAGTGAATGTAGAAAACCACTGAAGGACTTTAAATTGAGTGGGATAAAGGTTGGAATTTTCTAAGGTTAATTATGGCTCCATGTTGGGGAGCAAATTAAATAGTGACAAGTAGGATTTAGAAGACAAATTGGTTTGTTTTTTTTAATTAATTTATTTATTAAGGATTTCTGCCTCCTCCCCGCAACCGCCTCCCATTTCCCTCCCCCTCCCCCGATCAAGTCACCCTCCCTCATCTGCTCGAAGAGCAATCAGGGTTCCCTGACCTGTGGGAAGCCCAAGGACCTCTCACCTCTATCCAGGTCTCCTAAGGTGAGCATCCAAACTGCCTAGGCTCCCCCAAAGCCAGTACGTGCAGTAGGATCGAAAACCCACTGCTATTGTTCTTGAGTTCTCAGTAGTCCTCATTGTCCGCTATGTTCAGCTAGTCCGGATTTATCCCATGCTTTTTCAGACCCAGGCCAGCTGGCCTTGGTGAGTTCCCGATAGAACATCCCCATTGTCTCAGTGTGTGGGTGCACCCCTCGCGGTCCTGAGTTCCTTGCTCGTGCTCCGTCTCCTTCTGCTCCTGATTTGGACCTTGAGATTTCTGTCCCGTGCTCCTCTGTCTCTGTCTCCTTTCATCACCTGATGAAGGTTAATATTCATGAGGATGCCTATGTGTTTGTCTTTGGGTTCACCTTCTTATTTAGCTTCTCTAGGAACATGCATTATAAGCTCAATGTCCTTTATTTATGGCTAGAAACCAAATATGAGTGAGTACATCCCATGTTCCTCTTTTTGGGTCTGGCTTACCTCACTCAGGATAGTGTTTTCTATTTCCATCCATTTGTATGCAAAATTCAAGAAGTCCTTGTTTTTTACTGCTGAGTAATTCTCTAATGTGTATATATTCCATACTTTCTTCATCCATTCTTCCGTTGAAGGGCATCTAGGTTGTTTCCAGGTTCTGGCTATTACAAACAATGCTGCCATGAACATAGTTGAGCATATACTTTTGTTGTATGATAGGGCCTCTCTTGGGTATATTCCCAAGAGTGGTATTGCTGGATCCAGGGGTAGGTTGATCCCGAATTTCCTGAGAAACCGAAACACTGCTTTCCAGAGTGGTTGCACAAGTTTGCATTCCCACCAGCAATGGGTGAGTGTACCCCTTTCTCCACAACCTCTCCTGCAAAGGCTATCATTGGTGTTTTTTATTTTAGCCATTCTGACAGGTGTAAGATGGTATCTTAAAGTTGTCTTGATTTGCATTTCCCTGATCGCTAGGGAAGTTGAGCACGACCTTAAGTGTCTTTTGGCCATTTGAACTTCTTCTGTTGAGAATTCTCTGTTCAGCTCAGTGCCCCATTTTATAATTGGATTGATTAGCCTTTTACGGTCTAGTTTCTTGATTTCTTTATATATTTTGGAGATCAGACCTTTGTCAGTTGCGTTGTTGGTGAAAATCTTCTCCCAGTAAATATAATTGGTTGGAGTAGAGCATAGCATGAAGGATGGTGAGAAGCTTATAAGAAGGTATTTTTAGAAGTAGAACCAATAGAACCAATGACTAATGTAATAGAAGACATGGAATGGGGTGCAAAGAATTGGAAGGCTTGTTGAGTTTCTAGCTTGAGAAACAAGGCAGAAAAACTGAAATTATGGAATTAAGAAACCTGAATATATTTTGAGTTTTCTTTTTAGCACAATGCATTTGATTGTGAGTTTTCTGTTCAGACAAGACTGCTGTCTCTTTAGAAACTGTCTTGGAGGGTGATAAGGATGCAGGTTGATGGTGAATGTCTGAGTTAGGCAATTATAGTGATGAGGAAAGGACTGGAGTTTCAACATTGGGATGGAGGATTTCAGCCTTAGAGCAGTACTTCTCAGCCTTCTTAATGTTGTGACCCTTTAATACAGTTCCTCCTACAGTGGTGAGCCCCAATCATAAAATTATTTCATTGCTACTTCACAACTGTGATGTGGGATTTCCCTCTGTATGCTGTGAATAAATAAATTGTCTTGATCCCGTGATAGGGTAGAATAGAGTTAGGCGGGGAAAACTAAACCAAATGCTGGGAGAAAGGAGGCAGAGTAAAAGAGAAGCCATGGAGCCACTGCCAGAGACAGATTTGCCAGAACCTTGCCTGTAGGCCATGAGCCTCATGGTAAAATATAAAATACTGGAAATGGGTTAATTCTAGATGTTAAGCTAGCTAGCAATACACTTACGTGATTGGCCAAGCAGTAATTTAAATAATACGGTTTCTGTGTGGTGGCTGGGAAACGAACAAGTGGCCTTTCTACAACAAACTGGTGATCCAAAGCGTGCTAGCTACATCCACACAAAAATTAAGATGTAAAAGCTAGCCAATAAGAAGTTAGAGCTAATAGGCCAAGCAGTGATTTATTTTGGGGCTAAGCAGCCAGGAATTAACAAGTGGGCTCTTACTACACAACTGTACTTTTGATACTGTTATGAATTGTAATGTAAACATCTGTATCATCTGAAGGTCTCAGGTGACTCCTGTGAAAGGGTTATTTGATGCCAGGAGGTTGTTACCCACAGGTTGAGAACCACTGCCTTAAGGGCACAGAACTTTCCTTTGTCAGTGTCTGGCAGAGTTTGTTCCATGTTTATTCTGACAATTCCTTCTCAGACCAAAGTAGTTATAATGAGTGCTATACTTTCTAATACTGATGAATTAAAGGTAGATTATTTTATTTGCTCACATACATTAAAATAAAGTTTTAAAAGTGAATACAAATGAATTTGAACAACTGCTACTGGTGTTTAAAAAAGAATAACTTTAGAGGCTAAGGGTATATCTTAATTTGTAAAGTTCTTGCTATAACAAGTAAAAGACCTAACATCAAGCCCTAGACCCTGAGAAACATCTGAGGTTAACCTTTGACCCTCATGTGCACATTGCCCTCACACGTATGTGTATACATTCACGGACACACAGAACCTTAATATTTTGACATCGCCCCCAATAGCCAGAGATCAATTTTAATGCCAGAAAAATTCATTCTGATTTCCAGAGGCCAAGAACCTGATAAGGAAATGTTTTGAATGGACAAATGCAGCTCTTTGAAAGTGGGACCAGCTCTCCAGGTACTGAGTTCTTCCTTCTTGTCAGATATATTGGGACCATAAGTTATTAACACAAACAGGCCATCTATCTGTCATGATGGTAGCTCCATTCACACAGAAATTCTCCGCAAACATCTCCATGCAGAAACCATGAGCCAGGTGAATAACTGTGTAGTTGGAAGGGTCTTCAAGTCCAGATTGTAATGGCAGTGACTGACAGCATAGCTGTCCCTCTCTACTCTCCGTATTTCAGAAGTTCTTAGTGCTGAGATGGGCACTTGGTTTCTTGCAAGTTACTCAGCGTCCCTTGGACTGAAGACTTCTGAATCATCAGTCCTGTTTCTGAGCAAGGGGTCACAGTAGAGGTGGAGTAATCATGGAATTATACATTCTCCCTCAAAAAAAGGGAAATGGGAAGGGAATAATTGCTTCAGGAAGGTGGATAAGCAATAAGAGATTATTAGGGAACGGATTCAAACTCCTTGACAAATGGTTAATGGAAATCGTTGTCTGGGTACCAGTGCTTTGAGAGATTGTGGGGTCTGTTTCCTTGAGGCATTTTGTATACTACTAATGACATTTATCTTACTCTGTTTTGCATTACGGTTAAATGACAACTTTTCTTTATTTTGAATAAGTATCAAACTTCAAATAGCAAGGAGAAAAGAACTAAAGCATTTTTTTTGTGCCTATCACAGCTGGCAGCATTTGGGCTGAATTAGCTTACAAAGTTGCTTGCAGCAGGGAGAAACATTTGGTTGGGGGAGATTTTTTTTTTTTAAATGGAAAGAAGAAAAGACCATGAACAAGGAAGCCTATTGTTCCCAGCAATATGGTCCTCCTTGTGGCCTTGTCTCTAAAGACACTTCCTGCCTGTAGTAACAGCTGAGAAAAGGCTTCAAGTGGGCAGAAATGGGCACCATGTGTAGTTAGAGAAGACAGTGTGACTTTGTCAAGCTGCTAACATGTGTCAGGCTTTATTAGCTAGCAAGTGGTGGAGAAGCTAGTCTGCTCAGTAAATAGCAGCAGAAATGAATAGGGGAAGTGTGTTGGTTTTCAAGGGGGCGCTACAGTCTTGTCGGGTGTCTGTCGAGTGAACGATCGTGCATCAGTTTCTTCTCTTGTGATAAAATATCCTGATGAAGGGCAACTTATCAGAGAAGCAGTTTATTTTGGTTTACAGTTCCACAGGGGTAGAATCCATCATGGAAGACAGAATGCAGGAGCACGAAGTCATATGATCACATTGCATCAGCACTCAGGAAACAGTGAACATCAAGGGCCCTATACCCGCGTCCAATGCTCGAAAGCTCAAGATCCTGTCTCTTTCTTTTTTTTTTGTTTTTTTTTTGTTTTTTTTTTTTTTCGAGACAGGGTTTCTCTGTGGCTTTGGAGCCTGTCCTGGAACTAGCTCTGTAGACCAGGCTGGTCTCGAACTCACAGAGATCCGCCTGCCTCTGCCTCCCGAGTGCTGGGATTAAAGGCGTGCGCCACCACCGCCCGGCCAGGGACATCCTTTCCTCAGCAAGGCTCTGCCTCCCAAAGGTTTCCTCATCGTCCCAAGCAGCACTGTCAGCTGGGGACCAAGTGTTCTGATACATAAGTGTATGAGGAGCCTCTTGCAAACTAAGCACACAATGTGAGCACTGCACGAATGTCAGCTGATGTCATTACGGTCCAGGGTGGTTAATAAGCCCAGGGAGGGAGTATGGCCAATTGGATCATTTAAACAATGGCTGCCTGGGGAAAATGAGCACATTCAATATGCCAGGAAGTTTTCTGGGTGCTTTATATGTTATCTCCCTTTAGATGTCATACTGCATATATGTGGAATTAGTGGCATATCTGTGTTAGTAGTTTTCATATTGCTATGATCAAATACCATGACGGAAAGCAACTTAAATAGGCATGTTCTTGATTGCTAGCTGATGTAGGAGGGTACATAGATGGGTGGGCCTGGACTGTTAGAAAGCTGAGCACGATCCTGGAAGGAAGCCAGCAAGTAGCATTCATACTCACAACCTCAGTGAATTCCGCTTTAGTTCCTGCTGCCAGGTTCTTGCCTGGGGTTTCTGCCCTGGTCTGTAACCTATCAGTTGAAATAAACCCTTTCCTCCCCAAGTTCCTTTTAGTCAGTACTTTATCATAGAAACGGAGAAGGAAATTAGGACCAAATTTAAATTAATATATAATGTTCTAATTTTTTTATAGGAATCAATACTTCTATATTTGTAATTCTGGTGCATTAATGTCTTTGAATCTTAATGCATGAATGAATGCATTGCACTGTTAAGGCTCTCGTTCATATCTAAGTCACATCAAGGATCTCAATACAAAGGAGGAATATTGTGCAAAATGTAGCTACAGTTCAGTCTACACTATTATGATTTTAAAGACTTGAGCTCAGTCCTACTACCCGTATTACAACTATCCTTGTAATTGGGCAAAACTAGCTAGTTGACCTACATAGTACTGAAAAGCTCAAATAGTTAAGATTTGACAATACAAAGTGACAGAAGCAAGAAAATACTTTATTAGGTCAGGAATTTGCTAGGTACTTCACATAAAGGTGCTGGGAAATGACATCAAGTCTGTTGTGTGTTTTTTTACATCCTTATTTATTTGTGGAGTAGATTTCAGCTTACATTAAAATTGATGGGCAAGAGATTTCTCATATAGTGTTCGACTGCAGGCTCATGAGACTCCATACTGTCAATCTTCCAGCAGACATAAATCTCTCTTCATCACACAATTTGATTAATAAAGGACAATTTGAAAGTTGAAAAGGAAAGGTTCTAAAGAGCATCATGATGTAAACATCAAGAAGATAAACCTACCTTTCTCAGTAGAGCATCTAGAGTCTTCTGTGCACTTGTTCCTGGGCTCGAGGGCAGGTGTCTCATGCTCTCTTTTCTTTTAGGCTTTCAACATAATTCACATCTCTTTCAGTAAAGTTCATGCATACCTACCCCTCCAGAGAACAGTACATGACCTGGCTGTTTCTGTTTTAGACCACACTGAGAGAAGGAATGAAGTGTGGGGGAGAGGGAGGGAGGGAGGAAAGAGGGAGAGAGAGAAATTCTGTAGAGCTTCAGCGGTTGAGGGAACAAGAAGGCCCTTTACTGTGGTAAACTCATTCCCAGAAACAGAGTAAAGCCACATCTGTTTGGCTTGCTGCCGTCCACTTTCTCCTACAATGAGTACCATGTTAAGCATATTCCCCAGCTAATCAATTCTGCTTACTTAATCAGCATTATGAAACCTTTTCTACAATTTTTACTTTTTCTTGGTTTTACTGAAAAGTGGTTTCATACAATATATTCTGATCATGATTTTTCTTTTTCCCATCTCCTTCCAGATCCTCCTTGCCTCCTAACCCACATAACTCCATGCTTGTCCGTCTTCTCTCTTTGAAAATGAAGCAAGCAAGCAAGAAAACAAAAACACAAACTAACCAACCAACTAACCCATGACCACTACTATCACCAATGAGAAAAAACACCAACAGGAAACACATTCACATGCCCCCCCCCAAGTGTGCCTGTACATGCACATGTGTGCAACACACACACACACACACACACACACACACACACACACACACACACACACACACACACAGAAACCAAAATATACAAGCAAAAGATAAATTTGTATAAAATATCTAGAGAATGCAATTTGCAACAAAAGTCTATCAAAATGTCATTGAATTCATTTTGTGTTGGCCTTCTACTGCTGGGCATGAGGCCTATGCTGTAGTATGGCTAATATACTCTGTAGCATGAGTTCTAATAGACCTTAATAATAAAGGCCTGGAGTCAGATATTGTAGAAAATGCTGAGAGATAAGAGAGACAAAGGAGTGAAACCACAGCCACCTCACCTCTCAACTTCTCAGCCAAAAAGAGACTGAGTTCCTGTTTCCTCCCATCTTATCACTTCCTCTTGCTGCCCAGCCAAATTACTTTCTGTCTGTCTGTACAGCCCTCCAGACCTCTATGGTTAGCTAGTGGCTAGTTCTGCCCTCTTATCTTCAGGCAAGCTTTATTTGTACAAACAAGATATCACCATAAAAACCAGTGAAACTCCTCTGGAGAAAATTAATTTTTTTTCTTTGAAAGCAAGTGTCAAGTGTAGAATGCTTCTTGGTTAGGGGTGGGAGTTTACCTCCATCTCCTGCTCCATGCTGGGACACGATCTGGCTTGAACTTATGCAGGTGCCTTGGTGCTGCTGTCTCAGGAATTGCATGTGCATCTGTCATGTTTTGTATGGGAGGGGTTGCTGGGAAAAGCACTATTAAGGCCAGACGACTACAAGCTCAGTGGGCAGAAGCCCTAGGAGCAGAGCGGGGAGACTAGGCACAGGTGGAGGAAGTTGGGAGGTTCCTATCAACTTCTGCTAATTCGAGATTGGTATTAAAGAGCAAAGAAACTCAAACCTGCTGTATTCCTGCTGCCATCTGTGGTTCTGCTGCGGCATTTAGGAGAATAAAAACACAGGCTGGAAAATGACCAAGACAGAGAAAAGTCCCAGAATTCAGGGTTTTCCTTCTGGCTAAAAGGCTGAGCTTTTTTGAAAGCATTTGAATTCCTTTTTTTTTTTTTTTGCCTGTCTGAGCTACAAAGCCTCACTCCTAAAATCCAGATGGTGCATCTTATACTGGAAGCAACCTTTGTGAGTTAATCAGGCCTCATTTCCTAAGCTTCTCCAAGAGTCGGATCATATAAACACTGATAATTATTGATTATCTAACAAAAGGGAGAGAAAGGCAAATTAAAACTCTGTCTAAATGACTGATTGTTTAATGAGATCTCAGGTGTTCTTGTTAGCCCCAGTTACCATGGGGATTATTTAATGCTGAGAGGGAGTTCAGAGTACCAAAGGAGGGTATGTGCTTCTGGAGTACCTACAGAGAGAAGCAAAAAACACAATGATTTGCATTTTGAAAAGGCAATGCTTTCTTACAGCATACCATCTGTACTTAAGCATCTTATACTTAAACTAGCCTTTAATGGCTGAGCCATCCCTTCAATTTTAGATTGTCACTTTATTTTGTATATTTTACAGATATAATTCTAACATGAGTTTTCTCCTTAATCTCTAAATTCTCTCAGAGATGAGTCTTCTCTTTTTCGTGTACCTTCTTTCTGAGAGGATTTTCATTCAGATTACCTGTCTATAAGATGTTGATTCCCTAATTTATATCTCCAGGTGAGTTTTCATCTCTACCTAGATGTCCGATCGGCATTTCACACTCGCTGCACCCCAAAGTGCCATTTGTTATTTCATTCCAAAGGCTGTCATTTAGTTAACACCCATCCTTTCAATTCTTTTGGCTTCTCAGTTTCAAATGTCACTGTTATATTGACCCCCCCCCCCCGACACCCATATATACATGATATCTAGTCCACTTTACCGATTCGTTAAAATGTATTTGGAATTTGACTACTAATCACCACCTTCATGAGTTCCATCAGGTTCCAAAACATCACCATCTACCTGAACTACTACAATGGCTCCCTGTCAGTGTTGGGGGGGGGCGTCTGCCCTTACTCTTCAGCATTCAGGACAGACAGAATGATTATGTTTTAGTGAAGTCTTGTCCTTTTTCTGTTCAACAATCTCTGGTGGTTCTCACCTCAGAATGATGAGCATCTGGCAGGAGTTCTCAGACCTGATTTATACCAAGACCTGAAATTACACCAAGGTCTGAAATCACACCACTGGGCAGGGATGTCTGGGTTTACTTGTGAGTCTGGCTGCTCTATAAAGCATCTAAGTTCATGACCGTTGGGTTCACTTGCCTGCTTTCTGTGATCTGGGTGCCCTCAAGAGTAGAAGGCTCTGGCATATTTAGCAGACTGAAACAGGTGCGGGATTTGAAATGTTGGGAAGATACCAAGAAACAAATACGTTCATTGTGAATTTTTATTTTTAAAAGGAGTGGCTGTTACTCATCTCTCCACACACCAGTGCAGTAGGGACAGGAGTCTTATTGATGGAGTTTGGGATGCTGTACAGACTGTGACCTTTAGACCATGAGAGCTTGCTACAATTGTTAGATGACTAGGGTGAGGGGACCAGCCATAGTGGGTGCAGCTGGGATAGTTTATTACTCATTATTGCTTAGGATCAAATATTAAGAGAGAAGGCTTAGAACTTCAAATACTGATAGCAATCTAGTAGATTATCACAGCTCTCTTGAGTCTATCAGTGGAAGAGAAGGAAGGATGAGTAAGAAGAATACTGTTTATCACTGTCTGCTGTGCTCATCAAGGAAAACAATATACAGCAGATGATTAATTCAATCATGAATGAGCTTACTCACCAAACAAATATTTCCCAAGTGTTTAGAATACACCAGCTGCTTGAGGATGGGTGCTCTACCTTTAAAGCATCTTTTGTTAACTATTGAAGGGGTTGAGGGAATGAAAGTAATATGGAAGCCCTCAACACACAGTTGATTAGAATTAAATCCACTTTATGACAAACAGTCTTTTAAACCTGTAGACTGTTGTGGGGAGGAACAAGGGTATGCCACAAATAGCTAGGATCACATTTTATTCTTGAGCTATTTGAACAGAATGGAAATATTTTATGTAAATTTAAAGCATGCGGCTTCCAAATGATAACCCATGAGGCTCTGAATAAGAATCATTTCACTTCATCTTCATATGTTTATATTATTTTATTCATTATTGATTTATATGCATCCTAGTCCATAGTAATTTAGGATGACATTAAGGAAGTACTTGAAATATATACAAGTGAGTAACTAATAGATATTGCCAACACAGCAAAAAAAAATAGAATTAGAAAATAGATAGCATAGGAAGAATAGGAAAAATTAATAAAAAATTCAGGAGAGGCAGATACAATTGTAGCAGAACAAAAACATTACTGAGTTGCCAGGGTGTCAAAGTGAGATGGTTTGTTTCCATAGTTTAGGATATTTGCAGAAGCAAATTCCTTACAGAAGACTTTACCTACTCTTTTCCTCCGCCCCTAAAGGGGTCGTACGAATGAGAATGGCTCCCATAGGCACCTAGGTTTGAATGCTTGGTCTGCAATTAGTGGAACTGTTTGGGAAGGATTAGGAGGTGTAACATTGTTGGAGGAAGTTGAGTTACTGGGGGTGGGCTTTGAGGTTTCCAAAACATGCCATTCCCAGTCAGACTCCGTTTCTCTTACTGTGGATCAGATGTAATCTCTCAGTTAATGCTCTAGCGCTCTTCCTGGCTGCTGCCTTGCTCTCAGCCATGATGATCATGGACTAACTTTTGGAAGCTGTAAGCAAACCCCAAATTAAAAATTTTCTTTGATAAGTTGCTTTGGTTATGATGTCTCTTCATAGCAATGGAGCAGTACTAATACATTATCCTCCAAGCTATTTTGAAAATACTGTTATTGGTTTTGAACTAATAGGCTCATTTGGAGAGGGATTTGTTTTGGGATAAATTTTAGCCTTGGCTGTCACCCACATCTAATTTAGATGAGACTAGCAGGTCTTTTGAGTCCTAATAGACAGTTAGAACTTTGGTGGTGGTGGGGTACTGGATTGGAATGAATATATTTTGTGTGCGAGAAGGACATGTATCAGGGGAGTGGGTGGAGCTCTATTGCTTGACCATGAGGTTTAGTTGCCATTGTAATAGCATTACCAGGTGAGACCTAGATTAGTTACTTGTCTGGTTGTAATAGACTACCTGAAGAGAAGTGATTGTTTATTCTGGCCTAGAGTTCAACTAGAGTTCAAGAGGATACATTCCATCTGGGGAAGCATGGTAGCAGAAGCGTGTGGCTGGGTGGTCACATTGCATCCACAGTCAGTAAGCAAAGATCAAAGAGGGCTTGCATTTAAATAGTTATATCTATAATGATTTAATTAGTTAAAAAGACTTAATTTTAGAAGAGTTTTGGATTTATGGGGGAAATAAATATACATAGTGCAGACAACTCCCATATACTAAGTTTATCTTTGTATTATATCATGTATCTGTTAACATTAGGGAAGTGATATTAACACGCTCCTATTATCTCAAGTTCATACTTTGTAAACATTGCCTTAGTCTTTACCCAGTCTGTTTTCTGTTCCAACTTTGCTTCTAGGAAACTGGATTATATTTAGCTGTCGTATGCTTTAGATTCTCTCTCTCTTTTTTAAACATTTATTTATTTTTATTATGTTCTGCCTGTATATATTCCTACATGTCAGAAGAGGGCACCAGATCTCATTATAGATGCTCATAAGCCATCATGTGGGGGCTGGGAATTGAACTCAGAACCTTTGGAAGAGCAGTCAGTGCTCTTAACCTCTGAGCCATCTCTCCAGCCCCTTAGATTCTCTTGAGTGTCACAGTTTCTCAAGTTTTTTTTTGTTTTTAATGACCTTGGTACTTTAAAGAGTTATGGCCAACAATGTGTTCTTCTACTGGAATCTGATGTTTTTCATATGATTGGAAACTTATGATTTTGGGACGGTGAAGTGCAAAGGCAAAGTTTCATTGCCATCTCATCTTACAAATGATTCAGCAAGATGTGGTAGAATTCGCCTGCTGGAGAGGCTGAAATAGGAGAAAAACAAGTTTAAGACTAGCCTAGGATACATAGCTGGACTCTGTTTGGGGTAGGGGTGTGAATACTAGAAACATAACATTGCCATTCACGTGACCTGGCTGAAGTGGTTCACCTCAGTCTTCTTCACTGTACAGTTATTCTTTGTGTCCTCTCCCCATCCCTACCCTCTTTTTTTCATTGATATCTCTCGAAATAATGTCAATATATGTAGCCCACACTCTCATATGTCTTCCACTTGAATGTAAAGATTAATTTTTACTCTCTTGGGAAAGGATTACGGGAGCCACGTGAATTATTTGAAATTCTACTCCAGAGAATAACTGTTGCTTATTTTTCATTTATTTATTCAGTCAATCATATATTTATATCAACTTGGACTCATGAATATTTATTTTATATGAGAGTTCAGAATGCAATACTGTTCACATTGCATCATTAGTCAAATTCCTTCAACTTTTGTCATTAGGAATTCTTGGTTGATTCCTGGTTGACATATCCTTGACAACTCCTTGGTTGACATAGCTTATCATTATGTGTGTGTGTGTGTGTGACAACTCCTTATTAGCTAGCCACTTAAGATGCTTCAGGAGAATTCTGTGTATTTCCTGTCGTAATCTTAGGAGCTGTCAGTTCTACTAACTAGATTTATGTTTGTTGTTAGAATAGTATTTAAAACAAAGGTCTACAGGCAACTGTGCTTGCTGCTGTTGACTGCTGTTGCTTCTGGTATTTGCTAGTATGTAGAAGTCTGGATATATTTATGTATGAACATTTCAGTATTTAAACATGTGTGTAAATATTTCTCTATGCTATCAGCCTATGTTTTGCTAACATGAATACTGATGCCTTCTCCTCTAATCCACTCACAGAAATCATCTTGGTGTCTTTTTCCATTTTTCTAAACTCCTGTTCCAACAGTGAGGAAAATGGGTTTCAGTGTAAACTTTCTAAATTGTTAATTCCCATCATGCACGCATCCCATGTATTAGATGGGATGACTCATACCCCTGTATGAGACAGATTTAACACCCAGAGCACACAGCTTATGCACTTTTTCTTTAGTCATAAGTCTTAAGGACTCCTTTCCAAAGGCGCAGTGAGCGGCAGCCTGCCAACTGCCCACTCCTTCTGGTGAGGCTGCTCCTCATTTGCACTTCAGTCAGATCACGTGATCATGATCTCTATTCCATCCTGTGAGTCCAGCCTTTGAAACCATGCCTTAGATTTATGTGATTTGCATCCATCCTTTGCTTAATGAGGTTTTGTGGGTCTTCAAAAGTGTTGTCACACGTCCATAGTGGCAGTGTCCAGAATAGGTTCTTTGCCTCACCTCCTTCATCCTTCTCTAGGTCCCTTCCATTTCTTCCACAGCAACCACTTTTTTTTTTCCTGCTTCCTGAAGATTTAAAAGAAGGAATTCAGTTGATGTCAATGGAAATGTTCACACACAGGGCTTTGTGCGGATGTGAATTTTGAAATAAGCTGGTTGAATACCCAGGAGAGTGATCACCGGACATCATAGGTGATTCTGTTTAGTAAGAAACGGATGAGCTTCCACAGAAATTACGTTGTGACGAAGCATCAGTGGTGATCAACTCCACCAGTATGGCATATCTGACAGGAATCCACATCATATTTTACTAGAACACCCATTTTCATAGGGGCGTGAAGACATGCATGATTCGGACTAGAAGGTCAAAGTGATTTTTATTTTTGCTCCTGTACAAGGATATCATTAACTCCTTTCATGTTTCTTTCAACATTTTTTGTTGTCTGGTTTTTGTGTAGCCTGAAAATGACGTGCCTAGGAATAGTAGTTTTACATTGGTTTATTGCTTTGGCGTTTATTCTGGTTTGTGTTCTTTGAGCTTCTTGTATTTGTAGTTTTTTTTCTGACACTAATTCGAGGGAGTTATTATCCACTAATTTTTTACATGTTTGATTCCTTCCTTCCCTCACCTCCCTACTGGTGTTAAATTCTAATCGCTTCTCTATTACATTTACTGGAGTGTCTATAGTTCCGGGATGTTCCTGCGGCTTTTTAGCACATATTAATTGTACAGAGTAAAGGAAGTGGCTATGACATTTCCATACGTGCATGGCATGGGAACTCCTTCTATATATGGGTTGTTTTATTGGTTAATGAATAAAGAAGCTGCTTTGGACTGTGATAGGGTAGAATAGAGCCAGGTGGGGAAGACTGAACCAAATGCTGGGAGGAGGAAGGTGAAGTCAGAGAGAATCCAGGTAGCACTGCTGGAGACAGACACTGGACAGAACCTCGTCAGTAAGCCACAGATTAATAGAAATGGGTTAACCAAAGATATAAGAGCTAGGTGGCAGCATGCTTAAGTGACTGGCCAAGCAGTGATTTAAATAATACAGTTTCTGTATGAGAATTTTGGGTCTAGGAAGCCGGGAACGAACAAGCAGTCTCCTCCCCCAACATATGCATCTAATTCAATTTTATGATACTCACGCCTCATTTTACTCTTTCTAGATTGTACATTACACAGTGTTACAGCCTAAACCCTTCCGCTTTTATTCTTCTTTCCAATTTTATTTTTTATCTACTCTCCCTGTCTTCTCTTCCCACATCTCTAGCTACTCTTTTACCTTGATGCCCTGCCCTCTTTTTCCTAGCTTTCACCTAAAGGAAAAAACAAAAAAAACAAAAACCATGATACATATTTTTGTGAGATGGGCTTATTTCCCTTAAATATAATAATTTCAAATCCATTCATTTTCTGCAAGTGATGTAACTTGATTTTTCTTTATGACAGAATCAAACTACATTATATACATACAAAGCATTTTTCTTATCCTTTTTTCTCTTGATGTGTACCTAGTCCCATTTCATATCTCATCTATTGTGAACAGTGCTCCCATAAGCATGGGTGTACTCCATTATATACTGGTTTCAGTTCTTTGGGGGATATATACATAGAAATGGTATGGATTGATTATAGGAAAGTTCTATGTTTCAACAGTTGAAAAAACTGATTTACACTCACACTAGAAGTGAACAAGTTCCCCATCTCTACCCTTTCCAATATTTGCTATTGTCTGTTTACTTGATGATAGTTCATCTAGAGTGAGATGGGATTTTAACATAGTTTTGATTTGTTTTTCTCCTATGGTTTGCTCTTAATTCTTTCTTGGTTCTTATTTTCTATCTCCTCTTCTGTTTGTGGCTTGTAGTTGTTTGATGTAGTCTTGCCATGTAGTCCCGGCTGGCTTTGACCTCAAGAGTCTCCTGTCATCTATTCTTTCCTCTTTAATCTCTCAATATATTTTTTTAGCGTACTACACAGCATATTTTTTTTATAAGAACCACATGCTAAAAATAAATAAAAAAATTAAAAAATAAGAGCCACATGCTAGCAGACTACACTACAGCAACAACACAGCACCCTTACCTAGGCCCTTCTGTTCTCGAAGGCTGTTTCCCTTTACCAGTAGAATGCTAAGGAAATTAATCAGAGTTATTTAAAACTCTCTAATGTGATAATTATCTGTGTCATATTCAAAGTTTGGTTATAATACTTGCTGTGTTTTTCTTGTGTAACAGCATGTGGTTTGATATCTTGTTGAGGAAAAACTTTGTTGTTGTTGTTGAAGAAAAAGGCTCTGTGAAGTGGTAGGAACGGAGGTCATAGGATTTTAGTCTGAAGTTTAAGTAAGTCTGGCCAAATTTTTCTCTAAAGTATGCGGGGGAGAAACATTTTATATATTGTGATTAAATTTCTGGGTTTTTTTGTGCACCTGATTTCTGGGTTATGACCACAATCATTGCTCAGCTCTTTTACCCCCTTGATTGACACAGTAATGCTATGGGGAGCTGGGAATAAGAGACATGTCTTCCTTTATGGATGCAAATATGTTCGTAAGAGCTAGTAATTATATTTTGAGCATATGAAGTTTTTGCTAAAAATGAATAATTTTCCCAGAAGTAAGAAAATGTTTGAAATTACTCAACCATTACCGGCACACACTATCTTCCCATGTTTTAAAGAAAGAAGGGGCAGAAAGTAACGTGGAAATTTTATATTTTGGCATCCCCCTTCGTTGGTTTGGCTACTTTGTTTCTATTTTTAATTAAAATATAATTACAAGAATTTTCTTCTTCCCTTCTTCACTCTGGTCCCTCCCATGTATTCATCTATCCCTGACTTCGTCTCAAATTCATGGCCTCTTTTCCCTTGTTACTGTTACACACACACACACACACACACACACACACACACACACACACCTTTTTCATTACGTTTAGTGTACTTGTATGTATATGATTTCAGGGCTGACCATTAGATAACCAATTAGGGGCTCATCTTTGGGGAAGACTATTTCTCCCACTTTCAGCATTTTTTAATTGCTTATAGTTCTTTGTGTAGGAGTGGAGCCCTATGAGATTTCCATCTCCCATGTTAGCGTGTCTGTTGCTGTTATATTTGTTCAAGTCTTGTTTAGGTAGCCATCTTGTTGGTGTATTATAGTGGGTGAAACTTCCCTATCACTTCTAATCTCACAACAGAGTTTCAGTTCCTCTGGTTCTTATAATCTTTTTGCTCCCTCTTCCATAGTGTGCTTTGAGCCTTAGATATAGAGTTGTATTACAGATTTATCAGTTGGGTTTGCCACCTCACAATCATTTTTTCTTTCATTTTTACTGACTGTGCTTTCTGTAATACACTCCTTCTTTTGCAAAGAGATGATTCTTTGATGAAGCCAGAGAACTATACTTATCTGTGGGTTTAAGGAGGGGTATTTAGGATGCTGATTTAGGAGTTATGCTAGTTTAGTAAAGTGACAGTAGTAGCTTCTCCTTTAAGACTATGTCCTCGCTTACCACGGCTTGGCTAGGTTTCCAGCGCCTGGCATAATCTTCCTCCTGTTAAATAAGCTTTAAGTCTAATTAAAGAGTCGTTGGTTACTGCCAAGATATGAGAACTCATTGTTACACCTTTAGAGTTATTGTGTATGCGGGTTGTTGTGGTTCATAGGCATCACAGTTGGGTATGACTATTGGTTTCCTTCCTTAGAAGCTTGCATAGCACCTTAAAAACTAATCCTCAAGGAGGAGGCATTCAGGACAGATCTGGCTGGAAGATTTTTGAGATAGTTTTTCACCACTTTTTAAAATTCTTTTTAGAACTCTGTTCAGATCTTTAGCATACTTTTTGAACAGATAATTATTTTTTCTCCTTTTTTTTATTTCTTTATACATTCTTGATATTAATCATCTGTTACATATATGACTGCAGAGGTTACTTCTCATTCTGTGGGCTTCCTATTTACTCAATGTTTTTTCTTTTCTTTTCTTTTTGGTTTTTCAAGACAGTGTTTCTCTGTGTAGCTTTGTAACCTGTTCTGAAACTCTGTAGACCAGGCTGACTTTGAACTCACAGAGATCTATCTGCCTCTGTCTCCTGAGTGCTGGGATTAAAAGTTTGCACCACCACCACCACCCAACTCTGATGGTTTCTTTAGATGTTCAGAAGCTTTTTAGTTTTATGAGGTCCCACTTATTAATCATTGCTCATAAGTCCAAGTCAAATGGAGTCCTAGACTTGTATTTCTTGTACATCTTGTACATCTTGCCTTCCCTCCTCTCATTTTTATAAACAATGAAACAGTTCTTGAGGGTGCTGAAGAAATGGTTCAGTAGGTAAAAGCACTCGCTGCTCTTTCAGAGGACTAGAGTTTAATTCCCATCACCCATTTTAGGTGGCTCATAACTGCCTAAATTCCTGATTCTGAGGAACTAATGTCCTCTTCTGGCCTCTGTGAGGACCTGCATGCATGTGGCATGCGCACACACACACACACACACACACACACACACACACACACACAAAACCATTTGCAAAATTAAAAATTAGATAGATCTTTAAAATAGTTCATAAGAAAGAGAAAGTTTGAAGCCATTTAAATATTATATTGTACACACACACACACACACGCACACATATATATATTATCCATAACAACTAAGAGCAAAGTGGATCAAGTCGGTGAGTTTGAAAGACATCTGGCATCCCATTGATAGGCTGCATCTCTGTGTGCTTACACAGGGTTCACTTTATGCAAGTTGCTGGTTTAAGCACTCTACATATGCCTGATCATTTACTCATATAGTTTTATAGCAACCATATAAAATGCTACATTTCATTTTATGGATGGTGAAATTTAGGAGTATGAAGGTAGGTTAGCAAGATCCAGGATTGTGCATATAGGTGTGGGATGAGGCACTGACTCAAGGAGCCTGACTCTGTTGCCCATCTGACAGTGTTTATGAGCTCCTATACAGTCCTTTGATCATGATGTGCTAAGTCTCACATAAACCAATCCTGCATTGTCTATGTCCCCCCTACTGTGAACTGGAGGTTTCTACTGAATCCTCATCTGAGGGACTCCCTAAACAAATGATACAGGGAGAAGACATTTATTGACTCGTTAGTTCATCCCATTCCTAGCAACCTTCACCTCTCTTTGAATAATATCTTAGCAGACTTCTTAAAAAATATTTTCAGACTCTGGTTTTATTTATTTATATACTACAAAGAAGGAAAATTAATTTTCTCTTTTACCTTGCTCTTTCTCTCTTTTTTTGACAAAAGGTCACACATCCTAGGCGGGCCTCCCACTCACTATGTAGCACGTGACCTTGACCTTCGGGTGCCCCCACTTCTGCCTCCTCAGTTCTGAGACTGTAGGCATCCACCACACCCAGTATTTATCCAGTGCTAGGAATTGAGCCCAGGCCTTTGTGATGCTCTACTATATCCTCAGCCCTTATGTTTTCTTTGTTAAAAGTAACCCTTAATCCTTTCCATTGTACTCAGCAAAATGAATTTGTGAATCATTTTCTAGAATTCTGATATGACACATCTTTTTAAACTACTCAGTCTATGATATTGGAAACACTTTCAATCTAATAAAAATGATGGCTAACATTATCTGTGCCTTATGTATTAGCTTATCATAGCCTTCATAACTATTCTGTGGGGGTATTAGTATTATGCTCAGTCTACAGATGAGAGAGGTGAAGATCAGAGAGACAATGTGACTTGTTCAAGTCACACAATCAGGATGTAGTGGTACAGAGTTCTGGATATAAGGAACACTGACTCCCAAGACCCTAGTGTTCTAATATACCTTAGCAGACAGAAGTGCCCCTTTCACTCCATTGCAATATATACAGTTTTTTTGTTAGTTAAAGGGATTGATGTCTTGTTCAAGTCTCTATTTCTGTGATAAAGCACAGTAGTTAAAAGCAAGTTAGAGAGGAAATGGGTCTGTTTTTTCTTATGACTCTCAAATTGCTTCCATCTCTGATTGAGGTTCTGGTGGAAACTCAAGGCCATAACTTAGAGGCAGGAACTGAAGCAGAAGCCAGAGAAGAACTCTGCTTACTGGCTTGCTACTTATGGCTTCCTCAGCCTACTTTATTATACAGTCAGAACCATCTGCCCAGAAGTGACACTGTCCAATGTGGGGTGTACCAACATACATCAATCATTAAAGAAAAAGTGTCCTACAAACTTGCATACAAGCAATCTGATGTATGCATCTTCTCAATTGAGGTTCATCTTTCCAGATAACTATAGCTTGTATCACAGTGACAAACAAAACAAAAACAAAAAACAAAACAATAAACCCAACAACCAGGATAGTTGTTGGTATTGCCAATTATAGAATGTTTGCTTCCTGAACACAAGGGAGATGCTAATGTATTTAATTCCTATTGATGTTTTGTGTGAAGTGTTGAGTCATAATCTATAGTGCCCTAGAGAAAATCATGGATACAGCAGGCCATGTATCTTTTGCATTGAGTTCCTACTGATATTCTGTGTGAAGTGTTAAGTCACAGTATAGAGTGTCCTAGAGAAGTTCATGGATACAGCAGGCTCTGTATCTCCATTTCTGGGGAGCCTGTTTCTTATGTCATCTAGAGTACTTGCCATCTGTCACTCATCAGTCATAGTTAATGTGATGTCACTGAAGTTTATATCAACCTGATATTATATAGGGAGCATGTGGTTGGTTAACCTCCTTCATTTTCTGTCTTGATAGAAGGAGGCAGCAAAAACAAAAACAAACACAGTGGTGCTCTTGCTTACTAACCCTTACCAAGTAAATGGAACTTCTTCAGAGTTTGCATCTTTAGGGCTGTGGACTAGAATATGTTCAGCAAATCAGAAGGCATATGTAACATGTCTGGGGCTTCACTGATATTCTATACTAAAGAATCAAGCCTGGGATAGCATCTGTAACTTGGGATAACATTGGTTGTTTCTGCTAACTCAGTGTCAATCAACAAGATCCATTTGACCTTTTCACATTATAGATGAACAAATTAAGTGACGACAAGTAGAGATAAGACCTTCTGAGTGAGTTCTCATGTCTATTTTTTTTGTATTTGTGTTTAAATGTGTGTAGAGATGCTTGTGTGTTCAAATGTATATATGTATTAGGTGTGTGTGTGTAGGCTGGAGAACAATTCATATGCTATTCTGCAGACACAGGCCTCAGACAGTGTCTATCAGTTACCTAGAACTTGATGAGTGGACTAGGCAAGTTGACAAGCCCCAGGGACAGGCTTGGGTTGCAGGTGTGTACCACTGTGCCATTTATTTTCTGAGCGTTCTGGGGATCATGCTCAGTTTTTATGTTTACACAGTGATTGCTTTACTGTCTGAGCCCTCTTCCCAACCCTTGGAAGTCTTTGGCCATGGCAGCAGCCTATTCTTCTCATTAAGTGATTGATAAAAATATGTCGATTCACTCTCCTAGCTGAAGAGCCTCGTTATGATGGTTACCTTCGATTGTTAGTTTCATTAGATTAATAAGCATTTAGAACATTTATAAGACATACCTTTGGGTTTGTGCATAGAGTATTTCAGGGGTAGCTTAGCTGAGGAGGTAAGATCCACCCTGAATGTGTCCCAGAAGACCAGGAGCCTAGGAGCTGTGATCTCAAAACAAAACAACAAACAAACAAAAAAACAAACAACAACAAACTGTGGAAAAGGAGAATCCCAACAAACACTGTCATTCACCTCTTCCAGGTTTATGACTGCAGAAGCAATGTGGCTAGTTGTGTTATGCTTGTACTGTCTCGCCTTCCCCACCGTGATGAACTATGTTCCCCTAGACTGTGAGCTAAAACAGATCTGTCTTTATTGAGTTTTTTCCAGATATTTTGTCATAGCAATTAGAAAAACAATTGTTATACCCAGAGAACACTCTGTTTTAACAGATAATTCCTTAAGTATTAAGTGAGAAAAATATTTTAAATTGATCGAACATACCAGATTCGATTTTCTTATATCACCCGAAGCTTAATAAAGAACACGAGGGGAGAGAGAAATAATCCTGTAAAAACATGTAAGATTTGGCTGATGAAACTCTGATGAGGACTCATGGAAAGCTTTGTAAGTTAGCAAGCCTTTAGGAAGCACCCAGGATTTCCTGAAGGTTTTGATAAGAAAACTGAATACTACTGATGAGTACTATTTTAGTGATATGTGTCCTTAATGAGCACTAATTATGGACTATACATGTTGTTTACATTCCTCAATTAATCTTCTTATAACCCAATGACTCATAGGCTATTACTACGATCGTGTCACAATCAGCAACACAGATGTCAGGAAAGCAATAAGCGACTTGACTCAATTTTTGTTTCAAGCTGATTAGTAATGCAATTGAGATTCAAACACTAGCAAGTAGGAGTCATACCTTGACCCTTACAACGTTTCTGTTGACAGTGACATATGCCCAGTGGAGGCTGTAGTAATTCAATGTGGCTAGCATGGTAGGTTAGGCCTTTATGATGGAGAAGAATGGACTTGAGGAAGTCCATGAGGATATGGCCCTCGGACTGGCTGGGCATTAGCTGAAAGAAGTGAAGGTAAACTAAGGGCTTCCAGTGTTTTGGCTGATTCCACCTTCCCATTCCATTTTCCTGCACACAAGCATGTGCTGCTATACTGTTTCCTGTTTCTAAAAGTAAATTCTTGGAAGGCTATATTAAATAACAATAATAAAAATTCAAAACATTATACACAACTGCAATACAACATATTGCTTAATATTTTCTCTTTTCTAGTTTTTATTAATATGGATATATCATTTTTGCATAATTATAATCGAAGAACAGATGATACTTTTCTTTTTTTCCTATTAACATGTGAGCATTGTTCTATCTAGCTCTTTCGTTTTTTTTTTAAGTTAACCATTTTAATGTTTCTCTATAGAATAAACTAGTCAAATGTATTTAATCACTTCATTTCATTGGTCGCTTAGGTTTTATCTGGTAGTTTTGTTTGTTTGTTTGTTTTTGTTTTTTGAGACAGTCTCATGGAACTCGGTGCGGCATTGAGCTTTCTGTGTAGCTGATCGCGACCTTAACTTCTGATTGTCCTCCTTCCACCTCCTAATTGCTAGGATTGCAGGTGGGTGCCACCACACCTGGCTGGTTTACTCTAGTGTTTGTGAGCATAGAGAGAGAGTAGTAAAACAAGTGGAATCTAGTCTAGTGGTCGAGGTGTGAGTGAGTCCTAACTTCATTGTTTACAAGGCTTAAGCCAGGTACTTGATGTCCCTATTTCAACTGCAATGCATTCAGAACTAGCAGGGTTAGAAAACATGCTGGTATTGTTTAAGATAATCATCAATCTGACTACAGGACAAGGCCGGTTTGGGCACCCTCTCCTCTATTGCTTGGGTCTTAGCTGGGGTCATCCTTGTGGATTCCTGGGAATTTTTCTAGAGCCAGGCTTTCTAAAGTCAGGTTTCTTGCTATCCCCATAATCAAGATATCTCTTTCCTTGCTCTCATATCTGTCCTTCCTCCATCTCGACTATCCCATTCTCTCAAGTTCTCCTCAACCTTCCCCTTCTCCCCTAGAACCTTCGTCCAACAATAGATGGAAACAGAGGCAGAGTCTCACATCTGAGCACTGGACTGAGCTCTCAAGGTCCAGTTGAAGAGTAGAAAGAATGAGAATATGAGCAAAGAGATCAAGATCATGAAGGGTTCATCAACTCAAACAGTTTACCTGAGCTAACAGGAGTTCACTAACTCCAGCTGGACTGGGAAGGAACAAGCATAGGACCAAGCTAGTCCCTCTGAATGTGGTTGGCAGTTATGTGGCTGGGGCAGACTGAGGGGCCACTGGCAGTGGCACCATGATTTATCCCTACTACATGTACTGGCATTTTGGGATCCTATTCTCTTTGACTGTATACCTTGCTCAGCGTAGAGGTAGTAGGGAGGATCTTGGACCTTCCACAGGGCAAGGTGCCTTGCCCTCTCTTAGGATTAGAGGGAGGTGTGGTGGAAGGATGTGTGGAGGGAATGGGAGGAGGAGAGGGAGTGGGAATTTGGATTGATATTTTTTTTAAAAAAATCTAATAAATAAAAAAAAGAAAACATTTTGGTCTCTGTCTATAGGGGAACATAAGATGTAGTTCATTTCCTTAAGTACATGGCTAATAGCTCAGTTCAGCCTACAGTGATGACAGCAGTCTTTCTCTCACGTAGTTGTTGTGAGGTCTGAAGGAAATAGCAGCTGTAAAGTTGTTACAGTTGTTATTTATCCTCACAATACCTGGCATATGGTAAGTGTCCTCACCGCCTCTTTTATTATAGTATCTTATTGCTGTGTTTTCTAGTACTTATGATGTCCCCAAAGCTCCTAGCTGTAAAAGGTTATCCATCTGCTGATTGCTTTATTAAGCATTAGTCATTTTAAAGCTACTCTAAAGTACTGGCATTTTGAAAGTGAGCACTGCTGGGGAGACCTTGTTTCTGTTTACTGAGCTCCCTCAGTGCAGTCAGACTGGGAATTGTGCAGTGGGAGGTATCTCCATGGGTGTAACCAGAGGCTCCTTGTTTGTGATTTAAATCACAGAGGCTTAGTGTCTCATTATTTATTCAAGGAGAGACAGAGGGAGGGAGGAAGGGAGGGAGGGAGGGAGGGAGAGAGAGAGAGAGAGAGAGAGAGAGAGAGAGAGAGAGAGAGAGAGAGAGAGATATCGCATTTGGTACAAATGTAATCTGATGTCATCCAATTTTGTGCTCATAGAATGAGAGAATACTTTTACTTTGTGCAAAGAGATACTAACATCTGTTCTCCCAGAACATCACACTTCTAATAAAATCCTTGCATTTGCTCTTTGAAGTTTACTTAAGTCTGCTTGACTGAATTATCATGTTAATGAGGATGGCTCCCTTGGGTCATTTAGTGTAGTTATGTTGGTTTTAACTCTTAAATTATGAGTCACTGTTGTCACTGCTTAAAGCTCACAGAAAGTCACCTATTAATATAGCCAAGATGACATTTAAATGAGAACGATGTTACAGCACAAATTTTATTCATTAGTTATGCTAGAATCTTTCAACATGAGGCCGCACATGAGACATTAGTTACACCATCCTCTGTAGCTCATTTTTATTTAAGATTTTAATAACTTTTCAAATTAAATCCTACCACTAATGTGTATACAATTTTGTGGAGATGCTTAAGCAGTAGGCTGGCCCTGTATGCTCTAGACTGCACAGGAAAGACTGGTTCCCATGTACTCTTTGGCTTTCTCTTGGTTATTTTTGTATGTATCTGCGGTGATGTTATAGTTTATTAAGTTTTAGTATATACATATTTTTGTAATAAGGCTACTTATATATAATGAAACACATATGTTATGAATCTCACACAAACACACACTCATGTATCCAAGAAACCATCACTCTAGAATGACGAATGTTTCCAGTTTTCTCTAATATTTCCCTGTAACCTTTCTAATCCCTTTTCTGTGGCCTCCCTGCCTCCACCCTCATCTTCAAGAAGCTACTGATCTGCATTATTTTCACTTAGGTTTTATTTTTGCTTCTAGAGTTTTATACAAGTGAATTCCTAAGTTTACACTTTTTTTTTTTGCTTAGCACCTTTCTCTCTGAAAAATTATTTTGAGATGCATCCATATGGAGTGAATATTAATAATGTATTGTTTTGGTGGCTGAAATTTTTTCATTGCATAGACATACTGGAATTTGTTTATTCATTTGCCTGTTGCTAGAGATTTGAGTGATTTCTAATGTCTGGAGTGTTCATTATTTTCCGAACACTTTGAAACAGTTTATTCTTGAAGTAGCAATGTTTTCAAAGGCACCCAAATTTTGATTGTTGGTTTAATCGAGTTTTTTTTTTCTATTAGAACTAAATACAGGGCTGGGAAAGGAGCTGATATGAAAATAACCTTAAGGATGACCATGGTTGGGGTGTCCCACTACTATTACAACGGGACATATTCGGTACTTGAAGTGGAAGAGCAATCGAGGAGATACAGCATGGTAGCAGAGACAGTGTGATGAGGCCATAAGGAATGAAAGAATCAGTTCTTCAACATCTGAGAGGAGTTGCATAGGACAGGTAGAGCCATGGAGGGGAAAAGCAGTATTTCAATGCCAGAGAGAAGCCATAATAGGAGAGATAGCATCCATGTATATATAACAGGATGAGAGGCATGGTGCCTGGTTTTATGTCAATTTAATAAAAGATATTATCATCTGAGAAGAAGGAACCTCGACTAAGAAAATGCCTTCCCAAGATCAGGTTGTAAGCAAGCTGTAGGGCATTTTCTTAATTAGTGATTCATGGGGATGGCCCAGCCCATTTTGGATGGTACCTTCCCTAGTCTGGTTGTACTGGGTTCTAAAAGAAAACAGACTGAGCAAGTCTTGAGGAGCAAGTCAGAAAGTAGTAACACTTCATGGCTTCTACATCAGCTCCTACCTCCAGGTTTCTAGTCTGTTTAGGTTCCTGTGCTTACTTCCTTTGATAATGAACATGGATAATGGATGTATAAGCCAAATAAACCCTTTCCTTCCAAGTTGCTTTTGGTCATGGTGTTCTGTCATAGTAATAGTAATCCTAACTAAGACAAAGACATTTCAACGTCCCAGTGTCAGCCTATCATATAGTCACTGACCTTTCTGATCGTAGAATCTATAATATAGCAATATAATAATATCTTTTTTAACATCTTTAATTTAATCATATTTGCAAAGTCCTTTTTGCAACACATATTAGTTATTATCTCATTACTGTGTTCAAATGCCTCTTAAACACACACACACACACACACACACACACACACACACACATCTTCCTTAAGGAAGAAGTGTTGTAGGGAGGCAAAGTAACACAGCTTCACAGAGTTAAACAAAAGAAATATAAAAGAATGCAACACATCTTTGCATCATTAAACAAATGTTCCACAGCATAAACTAATGTAACATATCTTAAACTAGTATTTAACTACAAAATTGTGACTTGCTTTTCACTCCATGTTATATTTTGAGATATCTCCACAGTTTTTCGTTAATTAACCTAGACTGTTAGGTAGTATTCTGTTGTATAAATGCACCACAATTCATCTTTTTCCTTTTGGTAGACACTGGAGTTCTTTCTAGTTTCAGGCTTACAGAAGCACTGATGGAATACATAACCTAACACATTATCCATGTAGTGCTTTGTCCAGGACTTATTACTAAATGCTATACTATAGGATGTATTTCAATGAAATTTGATTTGATATTGTCAAATTTCTCTCTAAAGTGTTAAACTAATTCATATTTCCTCCCCAGAAGTCAAGATGTGGTTAATTCAGTTTGTATTCTATGAATATCAAAATGGCAGACTCTTGTGTACTTTAAAGAACTTTCCAGCCTGCCATTCTGAGTTGACTGCCTTACAAAAGATTTTTTTTTTAGCTACAGTAATTTTTCCTTAAATTTATTGTTATGCTGCATTGAATTGACCTCTAAAGACAAGCAGAAAGACATGTAAGTTATAATTCTATGCCAAATGAAGAACAGGGATAGTCAAGGGAGGCGGGGAGAGGGATGGAGTGGGAGAGCAAAGAAAGAGAGATCCTGATAGAGAGAGCTACTATGTGGTTAGGGAGAAACCTGGTGCTAGAGAAATTCCCAAGAAGCCATAAGGGTGACCCCAGTTAAGACTTCTAGCAACAGTGAATAGACTGCCCGAATTGGCCTTCCCCTATCTTTAGATTGGTGAATACCCCAACTATCATTATAGAGCCTGCATCCAGCAACTGATGGAACAAGATGCAGAAATCCCAGCCAAGAAACACTCCTAGCTCTGGGAATCCAATTGAAGAGAGGGAGAAGGGAGTATATGAGCAAGAGAAGTCAAGATCGTGATGGAGAAATCTACGGCGACAGCTGGACCAAGTGCATAGAAACTCATGAACTCTAGACTGACAGCTGTGGAGTCTCCATGGAACAGAACTAGGTCCTCCATATGTGGGAGACAGTGATGAAGCTTGGACTATCTGAAGGGTCCCTGGCAATAGGACCAGGTTCTGTACCTGGTGCATGAGCCCATTCCCTATGGTGGGATGCCATGTTCAGCCTTAATGCATGGAGAGGGGCTTGGTACTGCCTCAACTTAATTTGCCAGACTTTGTTACTTGCCGTGGGAATCCTTACCCATTGAGAGGAGTGGATAGGGGATGGATTGGGGAGGGGAGGCAAGAGGAGTTGGCAGGAGGGGTGGAAGAGAAACCTGTAGTTGGAATGTAAAATGAAATTTAAAAAAAAAAATGTCATCTCACAAGTTAAAAAAAAAAAACCCAGAGACTGTCACACATTTTCTAAAACTACATTATGTCAAAGCTCCTACAGGGTTGATTTACTGATTAGAACTTGGATATTTGCCAAGAGTTGGTGTCGATTGCCTTGGCGGGCCACTTAGTCTAGGGTTAGTAGCCCGCCTGGCAGTTCAGTTATTCCAGGGTCCCGGAGAGGCACTACCTGGAAGATATGGGCTAGGAGACAGGAAGAAGGCCATGCAAGGTTTGTCAGAGCCTCCGTTTATTAGGGACGAGATACAACCTTTTATAGGGTAAGGAGTTGGGGGGATGGGCACAGGGTTCTGGGCTCTTGCCGCGTGGTTCACGTTGGTCACATGGTCCTCGTTGGTCACGTAGGCAGGAGGTTATCTTCGGTCAAGTCACAGTAGGCCTGGCTCACCTAGCTCCCTAGATAGTTTGGAATGTGGGGTGGGTTCCGCTAACAGATAGCTCTCATTAACAACCAATTTGGGTGTGGGGTAGGCTCTGTCAATAGAACCATTCTTAACACAATTAGGGGTGTGGGGTTCTCTGCAGACTCCCCAGGGTGATGGTTCCTGTAATTTTAGGAGGAAATTGGCTCCTGACAAGTTGGAATCTTATAAAACTAGAGGTCAAGTTCTTTTGGGCTATCTTTTGTTCCATATGTATACATATATGTATGTATGTATATGTCAGTGTAAAGATTCAGAAGGCAGAGGGAGACTAGAGTCTGTCCTTTAACAGATGAGATTGTGCTTATAATCACATACACCAACAGGGAGCCTCTCTCCTGTGGGAAATGGAGGGGTCTGCAAGAGGGAAAAGCCTGCTGGGACTCTGTGTAGGAGTGGGGTTGAGGGACTTGGGAGCAAGGAAATTGTTGTAGCTGTAGGGTGCTCAGTGCTTGCCTTGCAGTCTTTCCATCCTGAAATTGTTTGTCCAAGGTGAGTCCGACTGTCTTGGGAGATAAGCTTTCTTAATGGACACTTTTTTCTGGGTTGGATAACAATAGCTGGGCATGGTCACCTATAATCTATGGAATGAGATTCCATAGGAATCAGCAGCCTCTGTGTCTGAGCTAACATTCCTCATTTTTTAACTGGTAATGCCTTTGAAACGTATTAGCTTTACAGACCACTAGCTTTCACCATCCTAAAAACTAAGAATATCATCATACAGCCCCCAAGATCCACAACAGAGATTGCCCTGCTCTACTGTAATCCATCTCCCTGAAATTCCCAGCAATGTTAGTGGGACCTTGCTCCTGCCTTCCCTCAGTTTTTCTGTCCTCATTATCTCTTGTCTATCAATAAGAAGAGACCTATAGAGTAGAGTGTAGAAGACAGAGTTAATTACAAAACAATAGGAGGCTCTCTCAGCTGAGAGTGAACCACCTGACAAAACAGTCTCTGAAGAAGAGGGGACAGAGACCACCATGGAGAAAAACACTTTCAGGAGTGAGAGCAGACAAGCAAAGGTACCACTGTGTCAATTTCTATTTAAAATCTGCAGAACAAATGGCTTTCCTTAGGGGTATTATCTTGTCCAGGTGATTGGCATCTCCAGTAGCAGTAACTATTAAGCATGGTGGGAGGGTGGATGGGGGTGTGAGGTGTATGTATGGCAATAATATGAATAATATGGCTTTCTTTCTTTCTTTTTTTTTTGATTTTCGAGACAGGGTTTCTCTGTAGCTTTTTTTTTTTTTTTTTTTTTTTTTGGTTCCTGTCCTGGAACTAGCTCTTCTAGACCAGGCTGGCCTCGAACTCACAGAGATTCGCCTGCTTCCGCCTCCGCCTCCTGAGTGCTGGGATTAAACGCATGTGCCACCACCACCCAGCAGCTTTATTCTTTATCAAAGAGTCTCTCGGCTAGATAGTGAACTTTTGATTTGTGGGGGAGGACAGGATGTCCAGTCTCCATACAGGGCCAGATCTTTCAAACAGTCAAACAAAGGCTGAAGCTTTATTTTCAGGTTTAATAAACTGACCGTGAGGGAAGGCTTCATCCGCAATGACCTCCAAGAAGCCTGCAGATGTCTTATGAGCTACCTAACAAATATATTCGGAAACATGCTATGATTTATGAATTTCTTTTCTTCTGTAACTGTAAAAACTCCCAAAAGCTATTTATAACTTTGAAACATGGAGGTCCTTATGCTCAAGTGTAATCTCTGAAAAAACTAGGAATGTTAAACACGGAGAGATGTCTCTTCAAGAAAAGAAATACATACCATGTTTTCCACCCCGAAGGCTGGAAATGGATGTGGTCAATAGCCTGGTGACTTCCGTGCTATCTGTATAGCCAGACCACATCTGGCTCCTCCAGACTCTTGTCTCAATCAGTCTATAGTGCTAACTCCACCCAGACCCTCATCGTATACTTTGTTTACCTTGAGCCTGCTTTCTCAGTTAATCTATAGAACCCATCTTTATGGACGATTCCACATGTACAAAGAGTTTTGGTGTAGTTGTGCCTTAAGCTTTATTGTGCACACAGGCTTGAGTTAATCATCAGCAACAAACTTTTTTTTTTTTCTCAAATCTTGCCATGCTTAAGTGTGCCTGATTTAAACGAGCCAGTTGTCAGATTCTCGGAGTTTGAACCAACCCTGGCTGCTGAGTCATGTTTAATCAGACTTCCTTCTTGCGTCACGTGAATCGACACTCGGCTGGCCTTGGTGTTTGCAGAGATCCCCACAGAAACATGTTACATTTCAGGACCACCGTCTTTAGTTTAACAATCAGATGTCACTAGCAGTTTTGGGGTGAAAGCTGTGTTTTCTGTAGAAGGAAATATACGCTTAATATTTCTTTGTTTTGATGTTCCAAGCATTATGTGTATCATATATAAATCTTCCAACATTCCTGTTCACTGTTCATTATTGTAATTGGGTCTTTTTGTTGGTTAATGCATCACCAAATGCATGTGATAGCAGTCATCTGTCACCTACTGATGCACAAGTAGTTATTTTCAGAGTGAATGAATCTCCATTTTGCAACCTGGATTTTTTTTTCCTAGTCCATACTGTAATGAATTTTTCTTTTCTTTTTTTCATTTTATTTTTTTATTGATTTTTGTTGAGCTCTACACTTTTCTCTGCTCTGGTTTTAAGCATAAGCGTGATTCCATCTGCTTGACATCTACACTTGCTAGATGGCGGCATGAGAATTTATATGTGTGTGCTCTTCTGCAGAATCTCTGTCCTGACATCCTGGCAGCTGACCATGAACAAGAATTCACAGTTCAGGGATGGTAAGCACCATGGTTTGCCTACCCAGGAGCTAGTCTCTATGTTTAAAATAGTGTGAAAAAGGTCTTAGATGTCTTAGATGACAATAAATACTTCTAAAGAGCTAGGGACAAGAAGTGGAGCAAAGTGATCAATAGGCTTACAAATTCCAACTTAACATCAACTCTGAGATTATGTGAACAGCCCGGCAAAGCCAGTCAGATTCAACAGCTCCAGCACTTCGTCTTAGAACCATCCATGGAGAACAGCCTTCTGTCTCCTTAGGTAAAACGAAACATCTAAGAAAAATATGATTAAAATGATATGGAATACTACCCAAGCTTGATGTTTTAAAACAAAGTTGTTTTAAAACCATTTCAAGATCCTGACAGTGGCTATTTCTTTTGACAGGACACACACACACACACACACACACACACACACACACAGCTCTGGTTAAATCTTAGATCCTGGATCCCTCTACTCCATCCATTTATCTTGGTTTTCTTTTTTCCGTAACAGATTGTGGTGCTGGACAGTGCACTCCATATTCATTTGTAGCTCTCATCTTCCCTGTTAAATGTATGTTTCCTGGAGTCGTACCTTTTTCTTATTGGGCTACCACTGTATGCCTAGAACTAAGGATATAAAATCTTTCTGAAGTCTACTTTAGAGACTAGGTGAATCAATTAAAATAACTCAAGATGGCAGTAGGTAGACGGCAAAGATCAGCATGATGCATAGTGCACTCTGAAGAAAGGGAACGAAGTCCTGCACAAAGATGGCTAAAACAGAACAGCATCTGCGTTAACATAAACATTGGTTATATCAAACAAAAACTCACATCATTTTGGTTATCTTGGAATAAATTCCTTGTACGTACATTTCTCCCCTGTGGAGATAGAGGTTTATATAGTTTTGGATATTATCTTGAGGTTGCCAGGGGCACTATATGTTTTACATGATCAGTTACTCCATTTAAGAAACTTTCCATCATCATTAAGAAGAAACAACCCTCAGAGACCCTAGATGATGTTACTGGTGATTATAAATATAGTTCTGTAAACTATGAGGTGTAATGACAAACTAATGAGGCAAGGAAGAAATGACCTGGCCATTTTGGCTGCAAACGATGAAAATTTCCAGCTTACTATTTTCCCCTAACTTTATAGAAAAACTGTTTGTGCTGAATTGAATTTAAAATGCTCCATTTCAACTGACTAGAAATGTGTAGATGGACATAGCAAGAAGCCACAGAATATAAAAGAATTATTAGCAAGGGGGAGGTTTAAATGAGCACTATAAAGATGATCTTAAATATGCCTTTTGTCTATTTGCTTTTAATCTCCTTTGCTAGAAAAATCTAAATGTAAATACCAAATAGCACGGGAAAAGGCCCCTTTAAGCAGTGCTGTTATGAACTGAGATACACCCTCTAAAGTTCATACACTGGAGCTCTGTTTCCAATGAGACTGTACATGGAGTATGGAAGTAATTAAAATTAAACATGCTCATATGAGTGTGACCCTGATCCGGTGGGATTTGGATCATTTGTTTTAAGATTAGACATGGAAACAGATTGTCCCTTTTTTGCCCCACCTCTCTCCTTCTGTTTGTCCTCCCTCCCATCCCTGTCACTTAGACCTCACAAAGAAACCAAGGCAGCCCCACAAAGAAATCACTTAGTCTCTACCTTAATGTTGGACTTCTCAGCCTCTAGAATTCCAAGAAAGAAATTTTTGTCATTAAAACTACCTAATTGCTGATATCTTATTATGACTAATACGGAGGTCATATACATTGGATATGAATAAATAGTAAAAGTATTGCATCCCATACTCAGTTCACAAGAAACGTCACAATGCACAACTCTAAAATATTGCATTTATTACAAGTCCATACCTACATACCCCATGGACTATAGGAAATATCGGTGTAAAATAAAATGTTTAAAGAAGAGAATTATTTAATGCCTCAATCAGCATTGTTGTGTAACAATTCCTGAAATGGAAAGGTTTGAAACAGTGTTATTGATTTCACCATCTGAGTTAAACCTTCTGGTGCATCTGAGTCCAATCAATGGCTCTTCTGCCTTTGATTGGACTGTCTTCACACATTTAGAGGTCACAGCTGGAACAATGGGACCATTTTTCATGTGATTTCCCAGCCTCTACAGATGGGCCCAGGCTAATTTATGTGGTAGCCGCGTAGGGACATATTTTCAAGAGAAAAACAAACCATCTAAGTTTAGAAGTGACAGTCTGTCACGAACACACACACACACACACACACACACACACACACACACACACACGTCTTAGCAAGAGCAAGACACACGGGCCAACCCAGATTTAAAGAGAAAAGAAATAGCTTTTTTTTTTTCATGGCAATATCAGCAAAGTCACTTTGCAAAGATCATGGTTATGGAAGGCTGTTCATTGCGGCCTTCAGTGCACTTGATCTACTTTGGAGAACCTGGAATAGAATTTATGAAAACATCACACAAGTTGAAATAAAGGTGGGAGGTGGGGGCCAGGCTGGGCTGCTTCAAGGTTGACATTCCTTAAGCATAACAATCATGGTTTAAATAATAATTATACACACAGAGGCGTTGGAGTGAACAGATTATTTTAATTTTCTTAATGAATGAAAATTTGCCACTTTAAAGAAAATTTAAGTGTGTAGGACCTTAATTGTATAGCCTTGATAGGAAGATGTTCACCATCTGAAGTAAATCAATCACATTGTCCTGAAATCTGCTTAATTTTCCCTTCCTATTGTACGAACACATCCTGTTGATAATTCTCTTTATGGAACACGTTCTCTGCACAGCCACTCTGCAGATTCTGGTGAAGTAGGAGGCTGTTAAATGGCACATGAGAGGCAGGAAAGAGGCAGCTGCCTTTCCTCAGTCTGACATTCATGAAACCCCCGAAGTTCTTAAACACTGAGATGAGACTTGAGTTTTAGGCTAAAGAGAACAGAAACAGAACTTTCCCTGACAGCCCTTTTGAAACTAGAGGAGACAAAAATCAAAGAAGAATGAATAGCCTTTCTTTGAAATTTTCAGCTTTTATTTTCTGGCTTGACTGTGCTTAAGCAAAGTGACGTTACATCCACGCATTTTATTTTACATGCAGTAATTTTGTAAACTACAAGAAATTTGTCATTCAACAAGACAGAATTCCTACTCAAAGCACAAGTGTGATACATCATGCTTTTCTTATAGTCTTACATAAGCATGCAATTCTTTTATTCGGTCACATTCACACATAACAAAATGTGTTCCTTTTCCGTAATTACAGGCAGTTTCTACTTTGTGTAGAACATTTCCGAAGCGGTGAAAACTTCAGCTTAGCCAATTTCGTGATACTTCCACATCCCTCGGAGTGCACATGAGTTCCAGTGCCACGTGTCCTGCAATTCTGAGAGGAGACATCTGGCAGTGTTATCAACTATGGACTGTAAAGTCCACAGGGATGCCCAGCATCACGCCTGAACCTCAGCTGGAGCTCACAGGGATGCCAGCATCACTCCTGGCTCTCAGCTGGAATCCACAGGGATGCCCAGCATCACTCCTGAACCTCATCTGGAGTCCACAGGGATGCCCGGCATCACTCCTGACATCAGATCTCTTAGGTCCAAGAGAGTCCTCTAAAACGACAGTGCCACTGAGAATGCCCTAAATGACAGTCCGAGCTCAGCTCAGGCTCGACTCTAAGTAAATAGAAGAATCGCCAGCAGATAAACGCTAAAATCAGTATTCTCCAGAAATCATGTGAAGCCAGTTTATGCTTGTCAGGGAAAGTCATTACTTCCGTTCTCTGCCCCTATAGTTGTCTGCTGAGGCATCTGGCTCCCTGTTAAGGCAAACAAGAGGGCCACAGATCAAAGTCCCCATGGCTGTTCTTGCCTGTCACCTTCTCCCACTATTCTAGTTCCCAGGTAGTTCAGACTTCCGGGTAGGTTCCCCTTCCCCATATCACACATCTTTAAACCTTGCTAGCCTCCCCCTCTAGCTCCGTTGCAGTTTCGAGTTCCCCAATTAACCTTTCTTCCTACCCGTGGAATGTTCCAGTTCCGTTGTTTACTGTTGCCCCACCTACAAGGCCTTGATATCTGACTTAGAGTTGCTTTGTTCTTATCTGAGAAGACCCCACCCTGTTACCCGAGGATAACAGCAAAAGTCTTTGGTGGTCAGTGATGATGATGATAGTGTTGGTGATGATGATGGTGGTGATGATGATAATGATGAAGGACAGAAATGAAGAAAAGCATTGGCAAAAAGTCATATATTTATTAAAAACTAAAGAGAAAGCAAAATAGTCTACTTCACAGAGGGAAAGCAGAGATAAAAATCCCCCTCATTTCCAGCCCGAGAATATTTTAATTACTGAAAAGAAAGAGGAGAGTTATCTACTGAGTACTGCACGTTGAGTCTTCTGCGCATGCACTGCACTCAGATCTTTTCTAGCGTGACCCTGAGATCCAGTCTATATGCATTAGCTCTGAAGTGTTGCGTGATGTTCCCAAGTTCACTCTAGGGCAGAGAAGTCTACTGAGTTTTACTGAGTTTTGCAGTCAGATTTTCCGTGTTTGTTCGAGGGAGTTTGTAAGATGTAAGGGGGTGTTTGGGAGTGGGGGCAATTCCACGGGTGGACTTCTTCTGTTCCCAATCTTCCTGTGATTCACAGCCGTGCTTATCTGACCTTACCTTCTGCCTCGATCATGTCTGACGGCTCTGACCATTACCGTTGTGCTTCTGTCAGGTGCAAAATAAATATGTTTTAAGGCTGCAGTGTGTGGAAATCCTAGTTGGTTTGGCATGAGGTCCTGCACTTGGCAGAGATGTTGCTCAACAACTACAGCATTTACAGAGTTGGCTCACGTTTCTTTAGTCTCCTCACCTGTCTCCAACTCCTGTACTATAAAAGGCATTGAGTTTGTGTGTGGTTTGGATTGCCTCTTTGGGGATGAGTCACTGAAACCCAAAGAAGGACCGTTCACCTTGGGCCACTGACATCTGTACTTACCACTTTTCCCTCCCCTTAGAAGATCTCTCCCAGTGGCATGTGGGTAGAAGGGTTGCTCTTTCTTGCATTTTCTACACCCACCCCCCTAATATTATAGACCATTTGTACTTTTTTAGGCAAAAGAATTGATGTTTGATTTACGTTGGGGATTACTAAAACCAAGAGTTGACTCATAAAAAACGAGGTGTGGACCTCCTTTTATATTTAATTCTACTGAAAATATGCTCAATAGGGCCAACGAGATGGCTTAGTGGATAAAGACACTTGGCAACAGTGCTGAAGCCTTAGTTCAATTCCCAGGACCCACACTGTAAAAGGAGAGAACAAACTCCAGCAAGTTGTCCTCTGCCTTTCACAAGTACAACACACACACACACACACACACACACACACTCACACTCACACTCTCTCTCACACACATTCACATTCTATTTTTCTTTTTTAATTGTTTTTATTGAGCTATATATTTTTCTCCACTTCCCTCCCCTTTTCCCCTCCTCTTCTGCCCTCTCCAATGAACCCCACACTCCCAATTTACTAAGGAGATCTTGTCTTTTCCTACTTCCCATATAGATAATATCTATGTGTGTCTCTTTTAGGGTCCTCTTTGTTGTCTATGTTCTCTGAGATTGTGAATTATAGGCTGTTTTTTCTTTATGCCTAAAAGTCACTTATGAGTGAGTATACATTATATTTGTCTTTCTGGGTCTGGGTCACCTCACTCAGTATGATGTTTTCTAGATCCATCCATTTGCGCACAAATTTCAAGATGTCATTTTTTTTCCACTGTAGTACTCCATTGTGTAATGTACCAAATCTTCTTTATCTATTCTTTGATCGAGGGACATTTAGGTTGTTTCCAGGTTCTGGCTATGACAACAATGCTGTTATGAACATGGTTGAGCAAATGTCCTTGTGGTATGATTGAGCATCCTTTGAGTATATAACCAAAAGTTGTATTGCTGGGACTTGGGGTAGGTCATTTCTTAATTTTCTGTGAAATTGCCATACTGATATCCAAAGGGGCTGTATCAGTTTGTACTTCCACCAGCAATGCAGAAGTGTTCCCTTTACCCTACATTTCTCCAACATAAGCTGTCATCAGTGTTTTTGATCTTGGCCATTCTAACAAGTATAAGATGGAATCTCAGAGTTGTTTTGATTTACATGCATACTCTGAATGGGTAAATGTAATAAAATAATTTAGATATGCTATTTCTCCATCTTCTATTTTCTAATAAAAATTAGAAAGACCATTTTATTTATAAACAGGTTGAAATATAGTTCTCTAAAGAGAAAATGTAGAAAAGAATCTCTTGTTTTTCTTTTTTCTGAGTTTCGTTCTACATTTTCACAACTAACAGTCTAGCACCTGAGATAACGAAAGGTTGAAGAGGAAAAGGAAGTAGAATGGGAGAGACTACTCATTTCTAATTTAAAATGAAGACTCACAAATACAATGATAATTGTTTGCTTTACACAGAATTCTTTTTCCATTGGAAGATGCATCATTTTCTTTGATAGAGCAATCAAAATTACATCATGATGAAATCATCCATAATGTAGGTCAAACTTGATTCAATTCCATGAAATGCTTCATAGTTAATTGTATAGCGTGTTGTTGACAGAGGCGGTGAACAGCCTAATGCTTCCTGGAAATGGGATCTGACTTCTTAAATAAATGGACCTCTTTAATTGTACTGTAAATATGTTTGATATGGTGTTGTTTCCCATGTAATAAAATCTAGGAATATTTTATTTATAAACAGGGTCAGAAGTAGTCCATCCCTTGGCTGCCCATCTATTCAGTTGGTTTATAAATGTATTGGAAGTGAACTGATACTCCTTGCCTTTTTCTGCTACATAGCAGCAGGACCAGCCAGTAGATTCCACAAACAAACATGATCTGGAAGTTGTTACACAGACTACGTATGGGTTGGTGGTTACATGTGCATTAATGTCTATTAATCTTTATTTTAAGACCAAACACAGAATTTTCTTTACTCTGTTTTAATATAAGTCAAAGTTGATGAAAATTAAACCCCAAACTTGCCAGGGTTCAGAATGTATATACAAGACCAATGAGTCTTAGATGATAGCAAGTGCTGGGTATTTCCTGTGCTTTCCTCTGTCTTTTCATTGATTCAGGCCATGTGAATTGTGTGTGTGGTTCAGTGGTCAGGGGTAGAACACTTCCTTAGCTGCTGCTACCACCAAGGTATGCGTGACACTACTGAATCCTGGTTATTGTGCTGTGTTGTTTGTTGATGTGGTTCATAGGTATGATAGCACTGAATGCTTAAAAAACAAAACTGTAATGCCTATTACATTTGGATGTGAAACAGATCATAAGTTAAGGGGTCTTCAAGAAGAATTTTGTTATAAATTTTAAGATCTACCTTACTGTATTCAGAATCTATCTATCTTACTCTATGTATTATCTTGTATAATCTTATGATGAACCTATGAAATTGCTGTCATTCACTGCCTCTCTTTGATGTGATAAACACAACCCTAGTCTGCAGTAAAAAAATTTGCTTTTATCTGTTTTCCAACTCTGTGTTCTTTAATGTTACTCCAATTTTGCACAAGAAGTAGCCCAACTGTTTTCATGAATGGATGAATTGCTCAGTTATTATTGTTTTGGTACCATCTTGGGCAGAGACCCCAGGCGGCAGCATTACACAGAGGTCAACATTTTCTAAAGCAGGTCATTAAGAATCAGAAAACATTCAAGTTAGCACCATGGTGGGGTGGAGGAAGGATCTAAAGCAGGGAGAGAATCAAGGCAGGGAGCACTGAAGAAATAGAGCCTTCAAAACTGGATTCAAACAGGTCACTCAGGCCTGGCCTTCATGAAGCCAGCTAGCTTCATGCTCAACTCGCACTTGGGACTTGGAGTTACTGCTAATGTTCTATCTTGCCTGACCTGGGTCTTGTTCCAAATGGGATGTGTTAAACAAAATGGTGAGTCTTCATTCAGTATTCCACAGTAACATGTCTGACTTACAGCCATAGAATTTCCATGAATACCGCTGCTTGATCTAATGTTTATCTCTCTGCCTTAACCATTCAGCTTCCATTTTCACTAAACGGTATCAGCAGTAACAGAAGGTTTACCCATGCAAAAACTTTCCCAGGCCATCATTTTTACTTCAAAGTGCCAAATTAATCCAACTTCTTTACAATGTAACTTTGTAACTTCTCCTAGTAGACACACAATTTGATACAACTCTGACCTTGATATCTAATCCCGAGGGACATGTAGACCTTCTTAAGAGTTGTATTTGTTTATTTAACTCTAAACATCAGAATCCAAAGTTAATTAAGAATTGTGAAATTAAAAAATTAGTCTGGGGGCTAGAGAGGTGGCTCAGATGTTAAGAAACCTGGTTACTCTTCCAGAGGATCTGGGTTCAATTCTCAGTACCATCATGGATGCTAACAACTCTCTGTAAATCCAGTCTCAGAGGATCTGAGATCATTTTCTGGTTTCTCTGGGTACAAGGCATACATGTGGTAAACAGACATACATACATGCAGGCAAAACACCCATACACATAAAAATAATTACATTAAAAAATAATTTGTAAACTAAATTTGAAGACATTTCTAACATTTCAAAAATGCCTTCTTAACCTTTTTTTGGTAGTTGTTGAGGGGTCTTATCTATCCCAGACTGACCTAAAAATCTTCATAACAGAAGATAACCTGAGACTTTTGATACTTCTGCTTCTCTCTTCTGAATCTTGGGATTTCAGGCACATTCCATGATGCTAGTTTATGTGGCAATGAGTATTGAATCCAGGACCTTATGCATGATAGTCAAATATTTTTATCAATGGAGTCCATCAAATGATTTTATTACACGACAAAGATCAATTCCTATGAAAATATTGTCTTAAGATTTTTCTCCTTAATTACCCTTCCCCTGTAATCAGATTGATGAGTACCTTAATTGTCACCATAGGACCTTCATCCAGTAACTGATGGAAGCAGATGCAAAGATCCACAGCTGAGCACTGGGCCAAACTCCTGGAGTTCAGTAGTAGAGAAAGGGAAGAGCAATATTATGATCAAAGGGACCAAGTCCATGATGGGGAAACCCACAGAAACAGCTGATCCAGCCAGTGGGAGCTCACTGACTCCAGACTTACAACTGGGGATCCTGCATAACAGTGAAGTAGACCATCTGAATGTGGGTGACAGTTGTGTGGCTTGAGCAGCTTGTGGGGTCACTAACAGTAGAATCAGTATTTGCTCCTAGTGCATGAACTGGCTCTTCAGAGACTATTCCCTATGGAGGGATACCTTGTTCAGTCTAGATACAAGGGGGAGGGCCTTGGTCCTACACCAAGTGATCTGACTTTGTTGACTCCCCAATGGAGGCCTCATCCTCTCTGAGAAGTGGATGTGGGGTGGGGTAGGGAGAAGGTGGGGGGAGGAGCGGGAGGTCAGGAGGGAGAAGGAATTGGGATTGGCATGTAAAATAAGATTGCTTTAAAAATAGAAAATAAAAAAGATAAAAAGATTTATCTCATATTGTTTTTAAACATTAATACCATAGGTATTTGAAAATAGATTACTATTACTAAATTAACAATCTAGCATACTATTTTATTCCTTCCATTTCTTCCTCTTTGAAGAGAAGAGCTGTTGTGTTGAAGCTGTTTTTCTTTTCAGTTTCATATTGTACATTCATTTTTAGAAATACATAAAACAGAAATTTAAGAGAAAGGAATCATAACCATCCTATTATTATCTTGTAATTGTAGACACTTACAGAAGTCTGGCTATCTCCTCCCTTCCAGAGATAAAACAAAGCAAAGGACCTTGGCTGAACTCTGAGCCTTACATAATTAGCATGGGGATTTTTTTGCTATAGAAATGAAGGCATTTTAAATTATTGTTCTTGCATAAGCTGATATTTTAAATGAAATTTGAAAGTTGCAGAATCACAAATTCTCAAAACACAGCAATCCAAATATAAACATAATCCCAGTTTTTTTTTTTATTTCCTATTTTCTTCAGGAGCTTCCACGAACAATTATATTCTGGAAAGTCTTATGATACGACATATGTTTGAGAAAGTATGTGGGTGTCTCACGGTTGAGTGGAATTTCTACTGTACTGCACGACATCACAGTCAGAAGAATTCCGGTAACTGTCAAGAGCATTCATTCTTGGCCTTGCCTGTGTGCTTGGCAAGCTCAGAGTTTCTGGCTGTGTGAGGATGATGAAACTCTGAGACTTTATTGTCTTTGTGATCTACTTAAGGCTTAAAAGATGGAGGAAAAAAAACTCAGCATGTTGTTTAGTTTAAGACTTACAAATTGAATCCACTGTCCTTTAAACTTAGAATTCCATTGCAACTTTCATCTTTTCCATGTATCTGGAAGTAGTAACCATCATTAAGTTGTCTCAGAAGAATCTCTTTGTGGATGTTCCCCACGTGATCAGTGAATACACAGAGACCAGGATGGCCAGTTTTGTTTGCCTGTTTATTTAATTTTTGATGGTTTGTTTGTTTTTATAATGAAAGAAGGGAAAGTACATGGCTTCTGTCCACATTAATAGCAAGATCCGGGACTGGCAAGGTGGTTGAGCTGGTCTTAAAGGTACTTGCCACCAAGTCTGATGATTTGAGTTTGAGCCCCAGAGTTCACATGGGGAACTGACAAGGAGAGAAATCACTCTCATAAATTGTCCTCATAAAATGAAGCTCATAAACACACACTGTGGCATGTATATTGCTACTGGCACCTACTTACAAAATAGATGAAGAAATGCAAAAAAAAAAAAAAAACAAAAAACAAAACAAAACCTGAGAGTGATATTGCTGAGGTAAGTCCTTACAGTATGTTTTCATATCCTCAACTCTAGAAGATAATCTAGTGTTCTCTGTTTAATAGTATCAATTTCCACACCTGTAAATGAAAGATACTCAGTAGGAAAAAAAAAGAAAAGACGAAAAGGCCATAGATGTGGGGAGGTAGCTCAGTTAGTAGTGTTGATGGTGCAAGTGTGAGGACCTTCCTGACTTTGATTCCTAAACCCCACGTGAAAAGTGTGGGGTGTGATATCGTCCAGCTTGTTATACTGACTCTGGAGAGGTGGAGACAGGCAGATGTCTTGGGTTCACTAGTAAGCTCTAGACCAGTGAGGCCATTGTCTAAAAAACTGGGTGGGCGACATCTGCGAAACAACACTTGAGGATGTCTTCTGGTATCCACATGCATGCACACACACACACGTACTTCCACTTGTGTGTGCACATGTGCACATGTGAAGAGAGAGGGGGGGAGAGAGAGAAAAAGAGAGACATCAAGTCATTAATTCCTGAGAAAAACATTCTGTTGTTTAGGCAGTGAACCCAGCCTAGACCAAATATCCTGAAGGCAGCCACTCCCTAGGTCAAAACTCCTATTTCAAAAGAATGAGCAGAAGTATGCTAGAATTCTCTGACCTTTGGAGAGAAATGGAGAGAGAAATATAAAGAGAGAGAGAAATAGAGAAAGACCTTTAGACCTCTGTTTCAGGGATAAACTATTGGAAGTCATACATAGATCTGCCTGCTATAAATCATGCATGAGATCTTCATGCATGATGGAAAGACAATCACAATCACCCAAGAAATGTCACTAACATCTCTTCAACAATCACTGACTCTTGAATGAAGTTGAATTTTTTAAGTGGCTTTTATAAAAATCCACCAACAAAAATCCCTAATTGGTAAGAGTAAGAAGGTTATTTCACATGAAAGAAAATCCTTTGGTCTTTAAGTAGAAAGGAAAATTCTCTTCAAAGGTCAAAATCCTGGATACAAATTGAATAATGAAATGTGGCATACAGTCTTGATCAAAACACTAATTGCCAACTTTGATGTGCTTCCTCCGCATGGAGAGTCCCCTGAGAAGGCCTTGTGAAAGCATCAAAGGAAAGAAATGTGAAGAAATTCTCTTTTTTGTCTGTTATCAACAAGTGAAAAGTAAGTATGGCTAGACCCGCTATAAATGTCCTTAATTGGATCAGTTTATATATGCCTAATTATGAAGATGTTGAGAAAAAATTCTCATGTTGGAATTACATTAATATTATGTATAGGCAAAATATATAATATAAATATTCAATACTAAAATACAAAAATAAATATATAATATTTATATATTCAATGTGTGTGTGTAATGCATTTCCCACTCTCATCTCTTGAAGACGTCTCACTTCACTTTGTAATAAATTCTATCTTCTACACTAATTGTTGGTCTTCTGTGAATTCTGTTGATTGGGACTACAAATGTCAGGAAGTCAAGTGAGATTTTGATAACTGTTACTTGCAAGGAACAGTTACTTTGTTCTATGTGTATCCTATCTGTGACAAAGAGATGCTCACATTTCCCCAGGAAGTCACACAACACCTACAAACGTGAATGCAAAGGCTCAGAATTCGGAGGTGTGGAAAGCAAGAGTGAATCCAGGCCCTCAGTTGCTTTGCAGAGTTTCCAGATCACACCTATGAGTCATCATTTCCCATTGAGTGCCAACTTTGTAAGCAAGACATCCCCAGATATATGTTCTGTTGCTGGGAGGCTGAAGATAAGGTGCAGTGTGTGTTACTTAGAGCTGAATACATTCTCTAAGTAACTTAAGTATGCAAGAATGCCTGCATTCTTACTGACCAGTTTTTCATTAAGATGTTTAGATGATTTCCCACATCACAAGCTCTCCTCCACCAACAAAATATATGGCTTCATTTCTGTCTACAAGCAAAGAAAACCAGCCCACAATTCATAATTTCAGAGAACTTAGACAATATGAGGACCTTAAGAGAGACATACATGCTTCTAATCTACATGGGAAGTAGAAAAAGATAAGCTCTCCTGAGAAAATTGGAAGCATGGGGACCATGGGCTAGGGTTGAAGGGTAGGAGAGATGAAGGGAGGGAAAGCAGAGAAAAATGTATAGCTCAATAAAATCAATAAAAAAATTTCAAAAAAACAACTACTTTCTGTCACAGTTATAGAGGCATGTGAGTGCCACTTAAATATTAACTTGTTCTCTTTACATATCTGTGCTTCCCACATTTTCCAGAATTCTGGGCTATAAACCCTTCCCCCCCAAATAAGCTGGTCTTCCCATAAATCACGAATAACAGTTTTTTATCTTCCAGCAGTTACAAGGAAAACAACCTAGATTTTTTATTCTTACCTTTCTTTTAGTATTAAAAAAATCTCTCTGTAATATAGTCACTGTGTATACATGTACTGTGTGTGTGTGTGTGTGTGAGAGAGAGAGAGAGAGAGAGAGAGAGAGAGAGAGAGAGAGAGAGAAAGGGAGAGAGAGAGAAAGGAGAGAGAGAGAGAGAGAGAGAGAGAGAGAAAGGGAGAGAGAGAGAAAGGGAGAGAGAGAGAGAAAGGGAGAGAGAGAGAGAGGAAGAGAGAGAGAAAGGGAGGGAGGGAGAGAGAGAGAGAGAGAGAAAGGGAGAGAGAGAGAGAGAGAGAGAGAGAGAGAGGAAGAGAGAGAGAAAGGGAGGGAGGGAGGGAGAGAGAGAGAGAGAGAGAGAGAGAGAGAGAGAGAGAGAGAGAGAGAAAGGGAGAGAGAGAGAGAGAGAGAGAGAGAGAGAAGGTGCACCCGGTGTATGTGGAGACCAGAGAGCAACGGTCGCGAGTCATTTTTCTCTTCCCAACATGCTCAGGGGCTCCTTATTTATAACTCACTGAAAATCTGTTTGGGTGACTTTCTTTCACAGCTTTCTCTTTTCACCCATTTTCTAAACTTTAATTTTATAACGCAACTTGACATAAGTGCATGACTAAACATACTTTAAAATACACTTGGTTGCCAATGAGATGTTGATGGAGAAAGTAGCTCTCAATTGCACAGACACATTTCACATTTGGGCTTAATTTAGAGCATGGATAAGGAATATAACGCTTGACTAAATTTTCTCTTTGTCCTTAGTTATGTAACCATCTATCAACCCTGGGAGGGATTTGTCTGCATGAGTCCTCTTTCCCTTTAAGTTCTTCCATGTTCCTGGTACCAGGTTGCCCTTTGCCTTTTGCACCAGAGCATATAGGTGTTACTCATCTTTCAAGGCCTCCTGTAGTTGGAAGTTAGGATTCCTTCCAAGGATTTTTCAGTTAGAACAGAAATCATTAATGAACAAAGAATCAGGCCATATTGCATTTCTCGAGGTCAAATGATAAACTGGTTTTAAGCTTCCAAAATTGCCATAGGGGTGATTCCTAAGTTTTCTTTCAGTGGATGCCCAACTTCTATCCTAGTTTTGCCCTGTGGTGGTTTGAAGGAGAATGGTCCCTGTAGATGTATAGATTTGACTACTTGGTCCCAGATGATGGAACAGTTTGAAAGGGATTAGGCAGTGTAGCCTTGTTAGAAGAGGTGTGTCACTGGAGAGGGCTTGAGGTTTCAAAGGACTTCTGCAACTTTCGGTGTGTTTTCCATCCTGCTTGCTGTTTTTTTCTTTTTTTAATTATTTATTAAAGATTTCTGCCTCCTCCCCGCCACCGCCTCCCATTTCCCTCCCCCTCCCCCGGTCAAGTCCCTCTCCCTCATAAGCCCAAAGAGCAATCAGGGTTCCCTGCCCTGTGGGAAGTCCAAGGACCACCCACCTCCATCCAGGTCTAGTAAGTTGAGCATCCAAACTGCCTAGGCTCCTACAAAGCCAGCACGTGCAGTAGGATCAGAACCCCATTGCCATTGTTCTTGAGTTCTCAGTAGTCCTCATTGTCCGCTATGTTCAGCAAGTCCGGTTTTATCCCATGCTTTTTCAGACCGGGGCCAGCTGGCCTTGGTGAGTTCCCAATAGAACATCCCCATTGTCTCAGTGTGTGGGTGCACCCCTCGCGGTCCTGAGTTCCTTGCTCGTGCTCCGTCTCCTTCTGCTCCTGATTTGTACCTTGAGGTTTCAGTCTTTGCTCCAATGTGGGTCTCTGTCTCAGTCTCCTTTCGTCGCCTGATGAAGGTTAATATTCAGGAGGATGCCTATATGTTTTTCTTTGGGTTCACCTTCTTATTTAGCTTCTCTATTTTGAGATAATGTGTCTTTAGCTGTTTATGCCACTATGCTTTTGCTGATTTGCCAACATGGATTCCAACCCTCCGAAACTGTAGGCCTAAACATTTTCCTTTATCAGTTGCCTTGGTCAGGATGTCTGGTCCTAGCAATAGAAAAGTAACTAAAACACACAAGGATGTCTAAGTAGTGTGTTAAAGTGGAGCTGGCAGAGGCTTGTGGATAAAAGCTTTGAGTTCTGTCGGTTCTGAACAAGTGCAATTTCAAAGAGGGGGCAGAAGTTATAGGAGTCACTTGTGGAATGGAGTCTACAGGGGTGTTGTGAGGCGAGCACACAGGGTATGAGGTAGGTGAGGTGATTTGCACATGATAAAGCACTGTCCACATAATTATAAAGTCTACTGAATGAATGTTCACTCTGGAAGTAATTTAGCCTCCATTGCAAATCCCACAAATATCACCCATCCTTTCCAGGAAGTCCTGAGGTCTGTGGCACAGATGACATTGTGACTGGTGGGTTCAGTCCTGACTCTTTTGCTCACTGTGGTGGCATATTGGATCATTTATTTACTTTCTTCTATATCTCTCTTATCTAGTCTACAGAACTAGGACTCAATTTTAATTAATTAGGTTGATTTAAGGGTTTATAAGACTAGCAATTACAAAGTGGTTATTATGGTGCCTGATATGCATATTAATGGAATTCATTACTCTGAGCACAAGGAGATAATCTAATTCTTGGATTATGACTGCTGACTTTTTATTTTTCTTCCCTACACAAGGGTAACAGAGTGCCGTCAGGCACAGGTGCCTGGTAAGGACACATGCCAGTGTTGGACACTGCCTGAGACTCATCCTTAAATCTATTTTTTGCTACTTAACTTGAAGTCATTCTAATTTCAATTTAACTTATTGACCTTCTGTTCTTCCCATAGTCTGTCATAACTGAAAGGTGAGCACATTTTATAGATACTTTGATCTCATTTTTTTCTCCAGTGTCTGATATATGGCAACGATATTTGTACCTCTACTTATAGGGGTAATCTTGTAAAAAAGAAAGAATAAAACTAAACTTAATCATACAGTCATTCAACTTCAATGTAGGAAAGAACATAAAAGATATAAAATACATCATGCTTTGGATGTACTTAATAGATTTATGATGTGGAATAATGAAAGTATTCTTAAGATTTTGGAAGCTATAATTTCTATGATGAACATCAGTATGGTATATCGTATGAGAAAATTAAGAGGCAAATATTCCTTTCTTTCTTTATTCTATTTTTAATGTGTGCATGTGTTTGCGTGTGTGTATGTGTGTGCATCTAATTTTTGAGTATGTGCCTGTAAGTGCAGGTATCTATGAAGGCTTGAAGAGGGCATCAGACCTCTTGCAGCTGGAGTAATAGGCAGTTGTCAGCCGTCCAACATGGATGTTGGGAACTGAACTCAGATCCTCAGCAAGATCATCTAGTGCTCTTGCTTACTGAGCCATCTGCCCAGCTTCAAGACTCTTATTTTATATATATATATATAAACTATTTCTACAGTATATGTGTTACATTTGTTGAAGACCTGTGTTCACTTTTGTACTTACGTGTTAATGAGGACACTATTGAGGAGCTGATGTGGACAGAAGGTTTGAGACCAAATGGGTTTTGGGAGGGTGAGAGCAAATGAGAAAACCAATGAATTGTGGAGTCATTTCACTGATAGACATGTTACTGTGTGAGCAGGCTGCTACACATTATTTTTGCTATATGCACATGCTCTGCCTAGCATCTTTCCATAAATATATACCACACATTGAAGTCATTTATTAAATTGCTTTTTTTTGTTGATCAGTTAAGATCTAGGATAAATCATAAGGATGCAGCTATATTTGATCATCCTACTGAATTTCCTAGACCTTAAGACTTTTCTTCACCAATGCTTGCTTTATTTTCCTGAATTTAAGACTCTTGTAGATAAGCAAATAAGAGCAAAGCCTCTGTACCAGGCCTCGGTACTAAGAATCATTTACTTATTTTCTGTGGCTCCCTGTTCTTATTTCCTACCTCCTCATCAGCCTAATGTTTCCCTGCTCTCTCACCATACACCCCAGTGAAGCTGCTCTCTCTGAATCCCCAGTGATTCCAGACCGTCAAATGTTTCAACATTGGATAATAGCAACACAACAATGTTGTCCATACTGCAGGTGCAATAGGGATTCAAACACCAACTTTTTTTTTAACCAGTGGCTGCTCACATAGGTACATTTTGCCTAATACATACCCAAATGTCTAGATTCTCTGGACAGGAGGCATTCCTTCAGACCTGATTGGTATAAACAGTGGAGGCAGAGACATCACCATGGTAAGGAGTGGCTGGAACCCTCTTCAAATCTAGTTCCAAGACTCAAAGTCTTGTGAGAAGGTCTCACCAAGGTCTCAGGTCTGCATCCCTTAGCTTTGCTACACACTACCATAAGTATGGAATGACTTTATAAAAACATCGTCAGCAGCCTTCTGATTAAACCTTCTTTTCATCTGTTACACTATCATGTCAGATCTGATTTAATGGTGTGTCCCAAAGAAGCTTCTTCGGGGCCTGGCATGCAGTACTTTCTCAACGTATTTTGTTATTCACCAGAAACATGTATACAATCTCTCAGATCTTTGTCATCTTCCACAAGTCCAATGGCAGCTACCAAACCTCCCTCCATCTACCCTTGAGACACTCTAAACTCTGCTCTTCTTCCCATGTTTTCTTACATTTTCTGGATCTTTGGAATGGATTCTTCCTTCTACAGAACCCTTTCTCCCTTAGCCACCTGGCAAAGTTAAATCTCAGCTGGAGAGTGAGCTTCCGTTCTCTCATTCATTACCATGCAATTCAGGCAGGGATTACTATGTTGCTTTCATATCTACGATAGGGCATTATTTTAGAGTTTAAAGTTTTAATTTTTTTTGTTCATGCGTATGTGTGCGTGCATGAGTTCATGTGCGTGCTATGGTATCCGCAGATAGATTAGAGGATAATTTGAGTGAATAAGTTCTCTTCTCCCACCACATGAGTTCCAGGGATTGAATTCAGATCGTCAGACTGTATGACAAGCACGTTGACCCTCTGAGCCACCTATTTCATTGGTTTGGTCTCAGTACTTCTCAGTGTACGTGTCATGAGCATGAATGGAGAATTTTGTCTTTCGAAAGTCAGTTGTCACGTTGTCAGAATGCCTCAGGATGGTGTACTTCTTTACCAGGTGACATCACTACAGTCCAGAGGCAGATATTCACCTTCCTGTGCTCAGAAACCAGTCTCATCTATGTCTCAGTTAGTAAGAATGACTAGAGACCAAGATGCTAACTCCCACAGAGAAAACCTCAGGGAGTCCATTCTGTCAATTTAAGATGAAAACATCTGGGAAGGCAACTAGACAGTCACACTTTTCGGATACATATGTTCGATCCTTCCGGATAAGTGAGAATGAGAACCTGACCGCATGGGCTCAGAACAGGGAGAGTTATATACATCTTAATTGAGCATAGCAACACCAGGAGGAGGCATCTCAGTGTTACATGGGGAAGATAATCCTAAGACCCTCATGAAACTCTTCCCCTGATTGGAATAAGAATGATATCTGTCCCCTGCATACTGTATGCAACACTGTGTTTCAAAGTATTTAAAGGCCCGACCTCCCTTCATCTAATTGGCTTATTCTTTCTGGGTTTCATGCAATAGCTAAAATCATATTATACCCTGGAAACCAGTCTATTTCTTTAAGAAGATTTTAAAAGTCTCTGTGCATTGATTTCTAAGGGCAAAAATAACCCCATTTCTTTAATTATCTTTTTAAATGTAGATGAAGATAATTGGACATTGTTCATTTATTTTCCATGCTTTCTCATGCAGGAACATACAATCTTCTAACAGGGATGGTGATTCATCAGTTCTGGTATCATAGTCTTGAATCAAATCACAGACAAACATGTTACATAAGTATTTATTTTCACTGATAGTGGTGTGGGACAATGGTCTGCATTCTGTCAATTATATTTTAAATAAATGCTGATTGGCCAGTAGCCAGGCAGGAAGTATAGGTGGGACAACCAAACAGGAAATAGAGGTGGGTTAATGAGAACAGGAGAATTCTGGGAAGAAGCAAGCTCCTTCTACAGTCCTGGCCCAGCCACAGAAGAAGCAAGATGTGACTGCCTCTCTGAAAAAGGTACTGAGCCTTGTGGCTAACACAGATAAGAATAATGGGCTAAGCCTGGCGGTGGTGGCACACACCTTTAATCCCAGCACTCGGGAGGCAGAGACAGGCGGATCTCTGTGAGTTGGAAGCCAGCCTGGTCTACAAGAGCTAGTTCTAGGACAGGAACCAAAAGCTACAGAGAAACCCTGTCTCGAAAAATCCAAAAAAAAAAAAAAAGAATAATGAGCTAATATAAGATACAAAAGTTAATAAGAAGCTTGAGATACTAAGCCAATCAGTTTATAGTTAATGTAGACCTCTGTGTGGTTTCTTTGGGAATTAACAATTGTGGGAACCGATCAGGACAGAAACCCTGACAACAACGGATTTTAAAACATCTTTAAGCCCCCCCCCCCCTGCTGCCCCATGACCTGCCATCCTTCACCCGGACCGACGGGTCAGCACGGCTGTTCAGAGCGCCATGTAGGGTTCCTCTAGCGTGGCCACCATGAAAAAGGTGGTTCAGCAGCTCCGGCTGGAGGCTGGGCTCAACTGCGTGAAGATTTCCCAGACAGCTGCAGACTTGAAACAGTTCTGTCTGTAGAATGCTCAACATGACCCTCTGCTGACCGGAGTGTCTTCTAGTACAAATCACTTCAGACCCCAGAAAGTCTGCTCCTTTTTGTAGTCAGCTATCTTGAGGTTTCTTTTCTTTTCTTTCTTTCTTTCTTTCTTTTTTTTTTTTTGAGTTCAAAGGGATTAAGAGTTTATTCTGGGCCAGATGTGACTAACCATAGTACAGGAACAGAACAGACTCGGGCTGTCCCCCAGTGACCTGTTCCCTCACAGAAGCGATAACCACTTTTCCATAGCCACAGAAGTCATAAATCACAATATATCCAAAATACACCGAGGGGACCATCGTGCAGACAGGCAGGTTACAACCAAACAGGCTTATCTCCGTTGTGGGCCTCATTGGCTATCTGATAGCATCTTGAGGTTTCTTAAACCACTTTTCATGAACCAGTGGATATTCTGAAGTCTGTACAGAAGCTTCTCTAACACGTGCCATTATACACAGTCTTTACTTGTCAATCGTTAACATCTACCTCTCTGAATCTTCATGCATTTCTGTTTCACAAGGTTTAACTATTTTATATACACTGTCTGTAGCATACAATAAAACAGCATACAAATCTCTGGCCTTGTTATTGCTATAAAATGCAGTGTATTAGATTCAGTGCTTTACATTGGCAAGGCTTCTAAGAACTTACAGGCTATTGCGAAATTTTATTCAAGATTGGGAGACTTCCACTTTCTTTCAGCTAGTTGGGAACAGTGAGACCCCAGATCCTGAATTTCTTGTAATCCTCTGATCTAAGTGCCTACAGCTGCTCTGAGCACGAGACCTTCAGTGGTTCCTGATGGCAGGAGAGTGGTTTCTGGTGGGGTGTGGCTATCTCTATATAATCTGCCCCTGAACACACTAAAGGGGGCATTCTTGGGGAATTAAAAAAAATCTTTAAGAAAAAGTGTTATCTTTAAATGCATAATGATTTTAGTATTTTAGAAATATTGATTTTTTTCTGGTGTTCTAAATTCAGTTTCATTTTCAGGAAGAAATTGTTATTAGTTAATAATGCATTGAGATAAAAATGTTATAAGTAAGCTTATTAGCTTATAATTCATTACACTAAGATATTCCTATGCTGAAATATACAGTTACATGTTGTTATCAACAGTATAAGATTAGTTTAATAACTAATTGGAGATAAACAATTGTGTGTGTTTGTGTTTATAATCAGTGGTCCTCAAATTTTGAAATTTTTTGATTAAGGTTTTTAAATATCAGTAAGTTTTTTTTTTTAGCAAAGAAGATAATCAGTTATTGTAAATAAAAGGCTTGATTTCTGTAAAGTCTGACTGGATTACATAGAATATATGTAGAATGGATTACACAGACCACATCTATGTTCCAAAATTATAGCCGCTTTATAATCAGTTTATCCTGAAATTTTGACAGCAACATTAGACCTTGTCAGGTATCCACTCTGTGTGTGGTACCCATGGAGGCCCGAAGAGGGCATCAGATCACCAGGTTTGGAGTCCTAGGTGGTTGTGGTGCTATGTGGGTGCTGGTAATTGAAGTTGGATCCTCCTCAAGAGCTGCCAGTGCTCTTCACCATTGAGCCATTTCTGTAGCTCTCATAGAGGTTATTTTAATGCGGTTGAAATACAACAGTAGGTTGGGAAATATTAAATATGGCAGGCTTATTAGTTATGTTATCATTCTTTAGCTGGTGACATAAACAAACAAACGAAGAAACAGAAGTGGATAATCGCAACATTTGTTTACTAATCTGGGGCATAATTGGGAGATCAAATGGATATTTCAAATGGATGTTTTTCAGGATTACATGAGTGTCTCTTAAAAGTCAACATACATGAAGGCAGTGGGGCGTGTCATTGGAGAGACTGTTAGGAGAGACCTTAAAAGATAAAGACGTGGGAGTTAGTGATGACATATGTCCTTAATCAACTTCTCTCTTTAATTCTTTTTCTCTTATGGGGTGTGTGTGTGTGTGTGTGTGTGTGTGTACGTGTGTGTGTGTGTGTGTGTCTGTGTGTGTGTGTGTGTATGTGTGTGTGTATGTGTGTGTGTGTGTATGTGTGTGTGTGCGCGCGCGCGCGTGTGTGTGTGTGTGTGTGTGTGCGTCCAAAAGGCAGAGATTGATGCCAGGTGTTTCCTTGATCCACCTCTTAATTATTCAGGTGAGGTCTCTCACTGAACCCTGGGCCTGACTGTTCTGCTGGCCTAGCTAGCAAGCTTGCTCCAGGGATCAACATGTCTCTGGAATTATAGACTGGCTGGAGTAACTTCTTGACTTTTACAAAGTCTAGGAACTTCCAAATTCTACTCCTCCTGCTTGCATGGGAAACACTTTGTCCCAAGCCATCTCCAGGCTCCCAACTATCTCTTCGTTATTCTCTGCTTGATTGCAACGTTCTGGGCCCTGTGTTCTGTTGATAAGAACTGGAGGTAGAACCAAGTGCTAAAAATGACACTGAGGTGGTAATTCTGAACACAGCTGTTCAAATGCTCCGATGATGGTGGATGTTTACTTCTCATTTGTCTAATCTGGGATTGGCGGTTTCTGCCATTTTTATACCCTGCGCACAAATCGGTTCTGTAAACATATATTTTTTCCAGATTATTCCCCAGGAGGAGCAATGGGTGAAGGATGAAGCACTAGGCAGAAATGAATACTGCTGCCCATGTTATGGACCGGTCATCGAAATGTAATTCCACGGTGGAGAAAAAGAAAGGAAAGAATCTTTCAGTAGGAAATAAATCAATAAAGAGATAATAGTAAAAGGAAGAGGTGACATCATCTTACTCTCTTTTGAGCTCTCAGAGCTGCACTTACACACGTCTGTAGCATAATTTGCAGAGCTTAGAGCAGATCAAAACGTGGGACTTTTTGTACAAAACAACAGCTTCAAGTCAGCCAAACTGCACAGATTTGCACCTCAGGAAGCTGGTCCCGAGTCCCACAGACTTAGACTACTTGCCCAAACATTAGTCTTTGAGTCTGAAGGTTCAGAGTGAGCCCTAGAAAACGCCCGAGGTATTCGGTTGCAGCCAGTTTTACCATGCTTCCTGACAGCGTTTTCTACGACCCTGTGGGTGAATACCTGAAATAATGCAAACATCGCATTGTCATTGATTTTCCGTTTTCCAGGTTATCTGGAGAGCAGAGACCGTTTTGAGGAAGTTTAATGAGTTTTATAAAATATTTGAACTAGCATTTGGTAGACAATTTTTAAAGATTTTTAATTAGCACAATTGTGCATATTTATGCACATCTTAATATAAAGAATAATCAATGCAAACAGAATGTTCAACGTCTAAAACATTGGTTTATACCAAATGGCAAAAGTTTTTTTTTTTAAAAAATACTCCCTTCTTCTAGTTATTTGGAAATTAAAATAAAGAAGCTATCACTAACCATTTTCACTTAATGTGTGATGGAATCCTGGGAGGCCTCTCCTACCTGACTTCAACTTTGCATCCATTACTAACTTCTCATCTTGCATTCCTGTGCAGGTTTCCATTCATGATGCAGTTCAGAGCTTCTTGTAACTACCTCCTCTGAAGCTGTGTCACTCATGACATTCCTTGGCTGTATTAGGTGGTTCAGTTCTGGCCAAAATAAAATGCAACAGGTGACCAGACCAAGACTGACATGAAGATCATAACTGGCCACTATTTAGAACTTTCCAAAGATCCAGGGTGCTAATTTTCCTGTGACTTCACCTTTCCTTTGAGAACAGCTTCTTCCCTCCCACAATGGGACAAGACTCGCTTTCCGCTTCTGTTCCTTTCCGCCACACTTTGCTTTCTGATTTAACATGCTAGCTTCTGCTTAGCTGCCTGAGATGTGTCGCTGGGTTCTAAGAATAGAATTAGGGATCAACCCCATTATTATGTACTGAGAGTGTAAGAATGGGACCGCTTGGAGCAGCAAATTCACGTCTACAAATACAGTCAGCTGCTTTCTGATACAACTGTGCTCCCGGGAAACCCTGCATTATTAATCACAGTGTATGAGCAATTGATCAGCAGCAAGGAGCTTAGAATTGTGAATCCGTTTCAGAATCACAATTACACAGTTACTTTTTCCTCTAGGAATTTTCAGTGTTGTGAGTATTTTCAGCCTATGAATAATTCATATGTGTAATATACAAATTAAAGATTAATCAATAAAAAAATTAGATAAAAATTTCTGAGTAAGCTCTGTGCATTTTAGATGATGAAAACCAGAGAGCTTCTAATGACTTACCATTATCCAAAAGAAGGTTTATAAGTAATTGCTATGACGAAATGCAGGTTATAATGAGTTACTTTACAAAGGTATTGAGCCATAGTTGCTGAGGCTATTTACAACTGTCAGTGTTGACTTATGTAAAGAATTAAGAGCACATTCAGGTCAGCTTAGTCAACACCTTGCATCCTAACACTTAAAGATCCACATGCAAAGCTCGTGCTGGGGCCTGAGCTTCTGATAATTATGTGCACTTCATGCATTAACAGTGAAGCACCTGCAGGGCGATGGTGGCGCACGCCTTTAATCCCAGCACTCGGGAGGCAGAGGCAGGCAGATCTCTGAGTTCAAGGCCAGCCTGGTCTACAAGAGCTAGTTCCAGGACAGGCTCCAAAGCAACACAGAGAAATCCTGGTCTCAAAAAACCAAACCAAACAAAAAAATAACAAAACAAACAAACAACAAGAAGAAAAAAAACCAGTGAAACTCAGGGTAAGCATGCTGCTGCAGGCCTGTAACCCAGTACTCAGAAGGCTGAGGGGAGTGGAGCATGAGTTCAAGATCAGTCTCTTGTCTTAAAAATGAAAACTAACTAGCTAGCTAGCTAACTAACTAATCAATCAGGATGGATATGGTGGCACAGAATTGTAATGGCAGCACTCGGGGGGCTGTAGTAAGAGGATTACAGTTCAAGAACTGGCTTATATTTGGACAGGAGGAAGAACAAAGTGATAATGTGAAATTGCTTATATATGTTCATGCTGTTCCTTTAATGGTTGATCTAGCAAAATTATATTTTGCTAAGTCTTTAATGGGTAGAGTGTTACAGTATTAATAAAAAATAGTTTATAGAACATATGTAGGTATATTTATATCCTATTCATTTTAAAAGACTAGAAATACTGTAGAGGTGGGAATGTGTGTTATATATATTCTCCTGGCTGAATGGTCATACTGTAGAAAAGGGAGAAGTAAACACTGATATGGTGAATTTCCATGTAAGACTTAGCCTTTACAAAGGGATTCAAAATAGCTTTGTTTAGTTTAGTCTTCTCAATACTGCAGAGTTTGTGCTAGACACTAGGCAAGACAAGTGACTCACCTCTAACATCTTACATTTACCATAGTGGCTCTCAACCTGCTGGTCGAACTGCCCTTTCACAGGGCTCACCTAAGACGATCAGAAAATACAGCTATTTACATTATGATTCATAAGAGTAGCAAAATTACGCTTATGAAGGAGCAACAAAAATAATGTTATGGCCAAGGGTCACTGCAGCATGAGGAGCCGTATTAAAGGGCTACAGCATTGCATGGGGAGAGAATCAGTGCTATTTCAAGGTAGAAACGAGGAGAAATCTCAGTGAAGTTTGAAGTGTGCTGCCAGCTGTTTAGCCCCACAGCAGAACGGAGACATCGGTGATGAAATGATTCAGCGTAGAGTCAGAGACAGGTCACCGAGAAAGGAAATTTCAGCTGCTCCTTAAGGAATGGGTGGATTTACCGGGTGACAGCTGATGACAAACAGAACAGCAAGAGCCAAAGAACACATGAAGTGTAGCATTTGTCACGGACACACTGGTTATTCAGAAGCGGGAGCAGGCGTGTGTGGGTACAGCAGGGAACATCTGAGGGTGTGAAAGGAGCTGACTCATTAGTGCCTGGAAACAGTGAGCTACGGGAGCACAAAGTGCAAAGACTGAGCGAGATGAATCAGGAGCGTGCATTCTGAAGATGAGGCAAGCCGCTTCTGTCATTTAAATTCTACAGCAGGATTGGGCTCTCATTTCGTGCCCTCCTATCTATTTTTTCATTTAGCTCTATCTTTACCCAAAGAGGCTGGTTGCTCCCTATTTACACCGGAGGAAGTAGAAGTCACAGCCACTGACTGGTGCCTCAGAAGATGAACTATCATGTTCAGGCAAAGTTGAGTTTCAGCCTACTCACGCAACTCCTTCTGAAAGACCCCCAGAGTGGTGAGACTCTCACTCAAGTCTTGAGATAACACGACCCCCCAGGAACTCACGAGAGACCGTCCTTGCTGCAATCACACAAAGTTTATTGATAGGAACCAGTGCGCTGGGGCAAAACTCATTTCCCACGCAGGGGTAGAGGAGTTCGAAACCGAGTAGCTGGGGGAAGGGGTATTTAAGGGAAAAAAAACCACAACCCAAAGGGGTAGGAAAGGTATCATTGGAAAATTCTGAAAATACCAGTGATAATCACAAGGGGGTAACTCCCTGTTTTTCAAGATTATTCTCAAGATTGTAATCTAACTTTATGGTCAGCTAGTTCCTGGAACAGAGTCACTGAACCGGCTAACCTAGATTTTTTTTGGCTCTTCTCTTCCTGCTAGATTTTTGGCTCTATTTTTCCTGCTAGATTTTTGGCTCTATTCTAGAGCCTGCTAAAAGGGTCTGGATTTATCCGGGTCTTTCACTTCCATACTACTACAATGTCTTTCTGAGATGCTTGCAGGAGTCCCATAGTTGACCAGACGGTGGGGCTGTGCTACCTTCCCTCCCCATACACATAGCCCTTGGCCACCATCACCCCCACCCCATATCTACCATCTTCTCCTCCTCTACCATCACCACCACCATTCTACCTCCAATACCTCCACCATCACCCCAGATCTACCACTACCTCCCCCTCCAACATCATACTCTCAACACCACCACCTCCTTCTTCTTCCTCTTTATCCCCTATTTGTTGGTGGAAACCAATGAAGAGAAAGAGGATAGGCATGTGAAAATTGTCTAAGTTGAACTCCCCTAATGTAAGCAGCATTCCTTGCGGGAGTTTGTCAGTGATGGGAATGTAGAAATTCTCTCTGAAAGCCCTGCTTCTTTCCTATTGTAGCCCACAGCTGTCAGGATGTGGGGGGTGTTTCCTGAATAAAGAAAAACAAAGCAAAACAGAAAAGAAGAAAACAAAAAGGCCCCTTCCTGTTATTTGGATCCACATAAAGGTTGTTATCCCCAAACAGCTACTTCCTCTTCCTTGACAAAGAACTGATTTGGCAATCCCTGTGGTTGCCACACCACAGGCATTTATGATTGTGAGGAGGCCTTCACTGAAGTGGGTGTGCAAGCTCTCTGAATTGCCTGTCCACGAGTGTTCTCCGGGATGGATGGTTCTTCCCAAAGAGGACCTTGCTGTTCAGACGGTGAAGTACGACTGCACTGAGTTTGCGTGGTTTGCTCATTTCTTCTGCCTGCCCTGCTGTGCGGTCCCCACATGTGGTACTTCCTGTGGAGAGATGTGTGCCAACATCTGCCAGCATGTAAGATGCTGGGTGCTCCCTCACTGGACCAGATCAGTGTATTCCACAGCCTGTTCTGTTGAGATGGTTCCAGCTAAAGCCTCCATTTGCTTTCTCATCATGCTGGCAGTGATGACAGCAGGTTATTGTTCTCCCTGGTGGTGCCTTCTCAGGTTGCTTTCCACATGGTCAGACAGACTTGATTTATGTGGAAATTGGATCATATATATATATATATATATATATATATATATATATATATATATATATTTTTGTTTTTCGAGACAGGGTTTCTCTGTGGTTTTGGAGCCTGTCCTGGAACTAGCTCTTGTAGACCAGGCTGGTCTCGAACTCACAGAGATCCGCCTGCCTCTGCCTCCCGAGTGCTAGGATTAAAGGCGTGCGCCACCACCGCCCAGCTGGATCATATTTTTATCAGCTTCAAAATTGTACAAAAGAAACTCAGGACATTCTTCACACCCTTTATGGTGTGAGATGAATGCCTTCTTTTCTGGCCTAGCTAGACCTTGTCCATACCTTTGTTTAATTTGCTTATTAGGCACATCCAATTTTTATAAATGCTATTTCAAAAGCTTTTCAGTTACTATTATTGTGTGTGTGTGTGTGTGTGTGCATGCCCATGTGCAAATGAACATGGCACAGCATACATGAAGTCACAAGACAACATTGTGGGGTCACTTCTCTTCTTCCTCATTTAATTGGGAACTAAGAATCAAACTTAAATCAAAAATATTAGGATTCTATTGCCAACACCCTTACCTGTTGAACCATCTTACCAACCCAAGGGAACATTAAAATTTTAACTAACTTATTTTACCAGACAGTGATAAATGAACTTAGCAGCACTGGATCACAACTGCTCCACTGGGAGCTGGTGGTAGGGATAGGGAAGAAACTTGTATAAGGTTTTTGCACACTCACCCCCCCCCAAATAAATAGATACACAAGTAAATGAATAAATGTAAATAAAAATCCTCTTTCACATAGTATCAATACTTCATATTTGCTGTTCTCTGGTTAGCTATTTCTATTTCTAGTGACTGCTTGAACTTAGTTACCATATATTGTTAGTTACTTTACTGTCAGAGTCTCATTGAGGGTTGTTCCGTCATATGTCTAAAGAAAACATCACCTGAAAAATGATAGGTGAATTAATTAAAGGTTGGAAGAATCATTACATCTGAAGTGCAGGAGTCATGAAACTTTAGTAGAAGGTGAGGGTAGAGGACCCAGAGAGACATTATGTCTCCCCACCATGAACATCACCGATAAAGGCTCAGCGAAGGGACCTTGGTGTCTTTAACAAGATGTGTAGCCACTGAACCAGAGCCTCCTGCATATGTCAACAAATGACATCAGTGTTTATGTTATCATGACCTATCTCAGGAATCACTATGTTCCAAGTCAAAGATATCCTGTGATGATAAAGGACAGTTGTCAGACTGGAACCTAGAATATACATAATTAACAGGGCCATGGTCTGCGCCATGGTATGCTTTAATTCCTTACTAATCATAGAACTTGTAAAAGTTTTACTATTATAGAGATTTTATTAAAAAGAAATCTAGGGGATCAGAGAAAAATATAGAGCTCAATAAAAATCAATAATAAAAAAGAAATCTACTTTCCTTAAGCTAGTTTCCCCAAGCTCTTCTGGAGGAAAGCCTGGTATAAGCTGAAATTATTTGCTGACTTATTTTTTTCTTAGAACTCTAAATTTCCTTTTCTTTTCTGTAGTATAGAAACCTTGGGGATTTTTTTTCTGCCCATATTTTACTCCATTTGATCAGCAGAGAGAATGGCATGGAAGCAGTTTGATAGTTTATGGTCATCTCTCTTCATTTGGTGTTTTATTCTTGTGATTTCAGTTCCTTGTGGTTAGATGTGGTCCAAAGACATTAAATGAAAAGACTCTAGATCTAGATAATTTGCAAGCTTTAACTCGTGCGCTATTTTGGCTTTGTGCTCTCTGGAATGTGAACCGCCTTTGCTCAGCATATACACATTTTCACATGCTGCCCACTTAGCACCCCTCCTGGCTATCGGATCAACTGTTGTGGGATCATTTAAGTCTGCTCTAGTGAGCCTTACACAGCTGCCGGACATTCTGTGTCACAATGCCTATATCAATGACCTCATCCCATTTCATCTTTCTTTGCTTTTCTTCTCTCTTCTGGAGCCCAATAAACTGTCATTTTCCCTTCACATTCCACCTTAGCCACCCACAGCTGTGATTCCTCCACTGTCATACACCATGCAACTGTGTTTACAGCTCCAGCCATAATCACGGTTTCAGACTTGTTTCGTGAATCTTCTCTATTGCTCTGCAAGCTCTTTAAGGACAGGGCCCATGCCCTGTTTAGCTCACCAGTGGGTCTCCATAATTTTGCACAATGCTCTTAACATATTTGTCAAATTTCGTTGAGAGATGGTGGACATATTGGCAGCATATATTAATACTAGAGATATTTATTGATTGAGTAAAAGTATTTGAAGACTGAATGCGGGTTTAACATAATTAAAATAAATAGTATCTATCTTAAACACTATTATGGACTGTCCGTGGGAGGGTCAGAGTATTTATACTCTTAGAAATATCTGAGACTCTATATATTTGTGTGGTATATTAGTCGGGGTTATCTAGAAGAATAGAACTGGTTCAATGAATCTATAGATAAAGAGAAGGGATTTATTGAAATGGTGTACAGGCTGTGGTTCATCACTGGCTATCTCCCAGCAGAAAGGCCAAGATTCCTAGAGTTGTTCAGTCCAGGATACTGATTGTCTCAACTGATCTTCAGTATGCCGCAGAATCCTGAAGTAGACTCTAATATCAGTAAAGAAATAAACTTGCCAGCAGGCAAAAAGCAAAAGCTTTCTTTTCTCATGTCCATTATATAGACTGCCACCAACATGTGTGGTCCAGATTAAAGGTGATTCTTCCCATCTCAAAAGATTTGAATGAAATGTGGGTGTTCACACTTCTAGTAATTTAATTAAGAAAAACCCCTCCCAGGTATGCCAAACTGCTTGGGTTTTAGTTGATTCTTGATGAGTCAAGTTGACAATCAGGAATAGCCATCTCACATGGTATATAGACTTTTAAAGCTTGAAATAGGTGTTTTAACTTGGAAAAAAATTATATTTGTTTATCAACTTTTTTTTGTGGCTGTGAATGTGAGACACAACACACTTGTGGAAGTCAGAGGACAACTTGTGGATCTTGGTATTTTTGGGAATCAAACTCTATCCATAAGACTTGGTGGCAAGTGCTTTTACCTGCTGAGATATCTTGCAGACCCTCAGACATGGTTCTATTGTCTTCAGATTGTATTACATTTAAATTACCTCAGACCCTGAAGCTGTGTTTAGAAGGACCAGTTGTGTGAGACTATGGAGTTAGTAAGACAGCTAGGGAACAGCCTGAGTGTGAGATTTAGAACCATCTCTGCTTAGCTCTGAGGCCAGGCCACACTATGTACTTCATATGCAAACTTGAGGACATTATTTTCTATCCTTGAATAGGAGTTATGTTATCTGTAAGTGTTACCTAATAAGATTATTAAGTGACTTGTTGAATTTAAATATGTCATTTCAATTATTTCTACTTACCACATGATAAATAGAAAGGCTTCCTTCTTCTTGCTCTTTGAATCTTCCTCCAAAGAAATCTGCATGTTTTGAAAGATATATCAAGTATATTCTCATCCGTCCCAATGGAGAATGTGTTTTAACAGTGAACTACAACTGAATGAGAGCTAGAATAAAAGGCTAGAAGAAGGGTACAATGTGTCATCAGGGATTGGGGACACACTGGTTAATGCCATCTGTGTTTCTGTGTATGTGTATGCTATGTGTGAAAAAGTACCTGTGAGAACCCAAAGAATGGGTCAGATCCCCTGGATCTTGAGTTACAGTTGCTTGCACCCCCCTGATGTAGGTGCTGGGAATTGAACTTAGATCCTCTGCAAGAATTACAAGTCCTATTAACTGCTGAGCCATACCTGCAGCAGATGGATGCCTACTAAATGGCTAAGAACAAAAGAGACCAATAATGCACTGCTTCTTTGACTTCCAATTGCTTTTAATTTGCTTAAGTTGTGTATCAAACCTCTGAGGGAAATTCATTGTGCTTTTCTGCTTAGGGAAAAAAAGGGAAGGGAAGAGAGGGGAGTAGAGAGGAAGAAAGGGAAAGGGAGAGGAGGGAAGGGAAGGATGTGTTCATGTTTTATGAGACAGTTACTTTTACTCCACTCTTAAGAATACCTGTCTCAAAAGGTAAAAATGTGTTGTGTTGTATACTGCAAGTGCAGTAATCGAGTTGATTCATACTTTAGTTCAAAATTAAGAGCTTGGGTAATGGCTGTGTGAGGGTACTGTGAGACAATGAAGAGACCAAGACAATCTTTACTTGTATGGATAAACCACATAGCTAAAATGTACCATTCCTATTTATGTTTCTATGTTTATATTTAAAGAGAGCTGTGCCTGTATTACCTCAGTAAAACCATGAAGCCAGGAGAAAGGGCTCAGTGGGTAAAGGCACTTGCTGTCAAGTCTGACAGCCTGAGTTGGGCTTCTGAGATCCACTTAGTTGAAGGAAAGAACTAAAGAACTCCTGCAATTTGTCCTTTGACTGACACGTGTGCTGGGACTCCTGTGTGCCAGGACCTGCACACACATGCACAATAAATGAGTCAATGTAAAAACAAAGATAATGGAATGAAAGATTGCCTGATTCATTGCCCTGAAACACTGCACACCAAACTAATCTCTGTTGATCAAAGCCGGCCCATCATCACCCCTTCTGTATGCCCTTTCTTTTATGGGTGAGCAGTATTATTTTGATTCTACTTTTTAGGGAGTGACTTTGAACTTTTAGAGATGAATGGAGTAGAAAGAGGAAGTGTAACAGTGTTTGCCAAATATCGAGAATAAGAATTGATGACATTGTCTTTGACTTCATGTGAGAGGCAATTATTAAATCAGCAGATGATGGAGATAATTAATAATGAGCAATTATACCCACTGTAAAATTTTGTTTTTACACATGATTAAGGAATGGGTATAATTTTCTTATACAATTTAATGCACGCGCACACTTTAGGATACATCAATGAACTATAAAAATCTCTCTTCACTGGCATTAATCTCTACCAATGCCTTCATGATTAGCATGCTGCAATAATAATAATAATGATTCATATGGCTAACAATTATTTAGCGCTTCTGTGTCAGTAGCTACTATGGTAATTATTTTAATATTTAATTTTAGTACCATTTTCTAAAGTAGTCACATATGAGCTATATTTCAAGCTACACGTGGAAAGTGAGTTTTGCAGAGGTTAAGTAACTTTCCTGAAATCTTTAAGGCTTAATATGTGATAGAGGTTTATTTAAGTTCAAGTTTATTTTCTGTCTAGTTACTGTTCAATAGTAACTGTGAAGAAAAGACCATGACCGAGGCAACATATAAAAGAAAGAATCTCATTGGGGCTTGGTTATAGTTTCATAGGTTAGTCCATGATTATTATGGTGGGAAGCATATGACAGCCAGGCAGGTTGGTAGGCATAGCACTGGAGCAGTGGCTGAGAACTTACGTGTGATACACAAGCAAAAAAAAAAAAAAAAAAAAAAAAAAAGAAAGAAAAGGAAAAGAACTGACTGAGTCTGGAGTAAGCTTTTAAGCCTCAGTGCCTATCTGCAAGGACATACCTCTTCCAAAAAGGCCACACTTCCTAAGCCTTCTTAAACAGTCTACTAACTGGGAAGCAACCATTCAAATATATGATCCCATGGGGGCCATTCTCATTCAAACCAACACTTGATTTGGGATGGAGAGAAAGAGCAGCGGTTTAAGAGTATGGTTGCTCCTCCAGAGGACCTGTGTTTTATTCTCATCATTTACATAATGGCTCACAACCATTTCCAATTTCTAGGAATCCCTTTTTTGTCCTCCAAGGGAATCAGGCTTGCAAGTTGTACACAGACATATATACATGCAGGCAAACATGCATACACAGAAAATATAAATAAATAAATCTTCAAATTTACTTAATTATTTAGTAATCTTATCTTAGTCCCTAATCAGAAACTATCAGAGAGAAAAAAGTAAGGGATCTAAAGCATGACTGTTTTTAGAAAGTTTATTTAATTTTTATTGCTTTTTTTGAGACAAGGTCTCACATAGTTCAGGCTGGCTTCCTTGTCTTTCCTATCTATCTATCTATCTATCTATCTATCTATCTATCTATCTATCTATCTATCTATCTATCTATCATAATATTTATTTTAAGGAATCTGCTCCTGAGATGATAGAATTTTGGAAGTTGGCAAGTCTGACACCAGCTTGATTTTGGTGTCAGTTTTGGCAAAGTATAAATTCTTCAGTGAACATGAATCTTTGCCCCTAGGCTTTCAACTGATGTCTGAGATATACCCATATTATGGAGAGAGTGAAGTACTTTACTCAAACTTTACAATAAGTGCACACTAATCATACCAGAGAAATATCTACATAGTACCTGTAGATTAGTGTTTGAGCAAACGTCTAGCACCAAAGCCTACCCAAATCAACATGTATAACAAGCATTACAGCTGCTGAAACAGAATCAGTTTCTTTATCCTGCGTGTTTTATCAGTTTTTATCTTCTAATGATGAGTCCAGTCCATGCATGCAGAATGTGGGTCACTGACATGCTCCTCAAATTTAATGGAGTCTATGTAACAGAATCCTTAGCTTCCTAACCTTTAGAAAAACAGACAGGCAAATTTACTGAGTATGATAACTGAGAATGACTGATAATTGAGACATGTAAGCATTATTTAGCTAGTCATTCCATTTAAGTCCTCTTCCTGCTTCTGAACTTTTGAGAAAAACAAGAACTTCTAAGTGGGCATGGTATCAGATTTCTTTCTAAATGTTTATGTTTATTTAGTGATATTTTAAATTTATCTTTTAACACCTAAGTATTTGGAAGTGGACTGAGAAGCGAATTTGAAATTTGGAAAACTCCCAAAGTGAATTTATCCATTTTATCTTGATCTGCCATGGTTTTGGGAAATTATTTTTCCAAGAGTTTCCAGATGATTCTTTGGATTCCATTGGTACACATTATAATGTATTTAATCTCTAATTTTGTTTTAATTTGTTTTTTTTGTTACATTGGTGATTGGGTATGTTGATCTTGTTAATCTTTTCAAACAACCAATGTTTTGTCTTTTCTTTGTGTTGTTTTAAAAATCTGCTTTTCTTTAATTTCTGTCCTGATCTTTATACCTTTTTAAAAATAAGATTTATTTTTATTTGTGTGTATTTATGTGCATGTTTGTGTGAGCAAATGCCACATTTGTACAGGTGCATCTGGAGGACAAAAGAGGATGTTGGGTTTCTACAAACTGGAAACATATACACAAAGAACCTATGGGGGGGTGGTAGTTTATTTATTTATTTTTCTTTCTTTTTTTATTAATTTATTTATTTATTAAAGATTTCTGTCTCTTTCCCGCCACCGCCTCCCATTTCCCTCCCCCTCCCCCAATTAAGTCTCCCCCCAGCCCGAAAAGCAATCAGGGTTCCCTGTCCTGTGGGAAGTCCAAGGAGACCCAAATTGGAGCACAGGACTGAAATCTCAAGGTCCAAATCAGGAGCAGAAGGAGAGAGAGCACGAGCATGGAACTCAGGACCGCGAGGGGTGCACCCACACACTGAGACAATGGGGATGTTCTCTTGGGAACTCACCAAGGCCAGCTGGCCTGGGTCTGGAAAAGCCTGGGATAAAACCGGACTCTCTGAACATAGAAGACAATGAGGACTACTGAGAACTCAAGAGCAATGGCAAGGGGTGGTAGTTTAAAAAAAAAAAAAACTTGATAAAGCCTTCTGAGACAGAATACCTCCAAAACTTCCATTGAGTTTATTTTATGTTACCTATCTACTGCTGGGCAGGAGGCCTGCCCACCCCCCTTTTTTTGATTTTTCAAGACAGGGTTTTGCTGTAGTTTTAGAGCCTGTCCTGGAACTAGCTCTTGTAGATCATACTCTAGCCTTGAACTCACAGAGATCCTTGAACTCACAAAGATCAGACTTTGCCTGAGTGCTGGGATTAAAGGTGTATATCACCACTGCTTGACAGGGGCCCTGCCCTTAAGAGTGGCTTGTAACTTAATGAGACTCTGTTGGAGATAACTAATTTTTCATTTGGGAGTGGTTATCAATTGGAGATAGCTTCTGGGTTATGGGTGGGGGCGTGTCTACTCACCCTCTGAGTGCTGGCAAAGACCTGTGCAGGCCTTGTGCATGCTACCACAGTCTCTGTGAGTTCCTATGTACATCAGGCCTGCTCTGCCTAGAAGAGCTTGTTTCCTTGGTGTCCTCTATCTCCTTTTGCTCTTCCAATCATTCTGCCTCTTCTTCTGCAGCGTTTCCTAAGCCCTGAAGGAAGGGGCTTGATGGAGATATCTCATTTAAGACTGAGTGTTCTATTTTCTGCACATTGGCTGTAGGCCTCTATATTTCTTTTCATTTGTTGCAGAGGAGGCGTCTCTGATGATGGCCGAGCAGAGCACTAGTCTATGAGTATAGCAGACAATCATTAAGAGTGACTTTGTTGCTATGGTTCTTTAGTAGAACAGTATTACTTGGTTTTCCCCTAGGACTCTGGGCTGTCTAGTCTTAGGCTCTTGTCCATTCAGGCAGTGATGGATTTGGGTAACATCTCACGCAGTGAGCCTTAAGTCAAATCAGATATTGGTTGGTTACTCCCACAAATCTTGTGCCACCATTGTATTAGCACGTCTTGCAGGAGTCATCAGTGCAGACTGAAGAGTTTATACTCTAGCTGCAAAAGCTAGACTTGCCCTTTTCCCTCGGCATGGCTCATTGCCCATGAAATACTGTTTTCCTTATAAATGATCTATTTCTTAGTCTTTTCCATGCATGGACTATCCTTTTCTACCCAAATCACTGAGAACCTTGTAATACTATTCACTGCCAGGTGGTGGTGGTTCAAGCCTTTAACCCCAGCACTTGGGAAGCAGAGGCATGTGGATCTCTGTGAGTTTGAGGTCAGCCTGGTCTACAAGACCTAGGTCCAAGAAAGGCTTGATAGCTACAGTTAAACTCCATCTCGAAAAACAAAAAGCAAACAACAAACAAACAAATACTACTCATAGTACTTGTGTTGGGTATAAAAAGAAAAAAAAAACCTGAAGGCAAAAATGAAATAAAGATTCATTAAGGTACAATTCCCTTTTTATACTACTCTATAAAATTCAAGGATGTAAAATAAATATGGGAAAATTTAACTAAATAATGATTTTTCATAAAAGAAAATTGCTAAAATAAGTGGGAACATTGAAGTTAGTCTTGGGTTTCTTGTATTCTGATTCTTGCAGTTCTATAATATGAACACTTCAAACCTGTTTTCCCTGCTTTCATAGAGAAAGGGGGATTTTTTTTTGCTTTAGTAACAATGATGGAAACAAATGCTGACACCCTCTATTCTCTGCCCCTCAGGATCCCACAGATTCATGCCCTGTAGCCACATGTCCCCCGCCACCTTGCCTGGTCAGGATCCCAGCCTCTCCTAAGCATAAAGCAAACCTGCTAAATCTTACTGTGATGTGGACCTTGGCCATATAACACTGTGAATCATATTTCTGTGTTCTTTATCCTCACCCAAGCTTATTCACGCAGCTAACTTTCAGGGTATCCTGGAATGAAAAGGTAAAGATCATGAGTCCCAAAGACATGGGCTGCTTTACACCCCCTCCCCCGCCCCCCACCGCCGGACCACAGTCTCCAGAAGCTGCTCTGACTCCTCTTGTTGGCTCTACCACTTTGTCTGCCACTTTATGACTCACTTTCACTCCTTCCAGTTTAGCCCACAATATTCGTGCATCGTAATAGATTATGTAAAACACATAGTCGATTACAGCGAAATCTCTTCTGCCATTTCCTTCTCTGAGCATTCTCTTCAGCTGCAGCCCGTATGAGAATCTGTCAGTTCCCTGTACACAGTCTCCCTCGCAAACTTTCTACATGGTGTTCTGTGGTGTTTTCCTTTAGGTAATGGTCTGTCAGAGAAGAGTCTAGGACAGGCTGGTCAAACATTTTGATTATTAGTGTGCATGTAAGGCAATAGAGTCCTCACCTGACAAGAGGAAGACCTCTGAAAGGAACACAGAGACAGAGGCAGTGGCTCAGCCAAGCAGGTGGTGACACAAATGTGAGACCTGTGGACAAGTGGCTTGATCTGGGGGCACATTGGGATGTCAAGGCAAAGGCAGGAAGGGGGTTTTATTGGTGTTCTTTGAATGCTATTGTGCACAGCCACAGAAGGATAAGAAAAGGACTTGTCACAGGAACAACCTGTCTTGTTGGTGTACCTATCCTCGGTATCAGTCTATTTGTGGTGAGATTGACGCCGTAGAGAAACATGAAGGTGTACAGAGCTCACAATAGGCCTGTTAACTGTTCTTTTCTGCATTGGTCTTAGGAAGAGGCAGGGCAGTAAGGCTTAGTGTCTTTTTCTTTGTCAGAACTTCTAGGTTGTTCTCTCTTTTTTCCAACTTAAGAATCACAATTTTTTCAGGTTTTTTTTTTTTTACCTAGAAACCCTCAGCCAAAACCGCACTGATCCTGTTCCGCATCTCTGTCTATTTCTATTGAAAATTCTCCTGAGAACTTTTGTCTGCATTTTTTTGTTTTACTTCCCCATGTTCTACTCTAAGGGCACTGTAAGAGCCAAGCTTTCATTGCAATACTTTGCCAACCCAGGCTTTCAAAAATCAACATCCTTGAATACTATGGAGGCATCTTCATGCCCAGCATCTTGTCTTATTCTACTGCCCAATGAATACTTACATAATCCACCCCACATCCTTGACACTTCTCTTCACAATGCTTACAAGATACTGTAATTGTGTGGTTCTCATTTAGCCTCACAAAAGGGTTTTTATATGGATTTTTTCCTCATTTTCCTTTCTCATCTTGAACCTTGAGTGTCATTGTGTGATTTGGAACTTTATGCATTCTTTAACATAAATATATTTGCATCTACCTGTTCACTTTTCCCATCTTCATGCTCTCAGCTGGTTCTTCCTCTGAATTGATTCGTATGTTTGACCGTTCCTTATGACTTACACAGCAGAACCCAAACAGAAGTCTTGATAAATCACACAAGACTCCCTTAGACTTTTCATGTCTATAGTATATTAATTTTTTTTAGATTTTCATCTAAAATTTTTACTTTGTACATGTGAGTGTTTCCCGGAATTATTCCTCATGTGCATGCAGTGCTCACAGAGACCAAAAGAGGGCATTAAATCCCCTGGAACTGGATTTATACAGTTGTGAGACCACATGTAGGTGTTGGGAATTGAACCCAAGGACCCTGGAAAAGTAGCCAGTGCTATTAACATCTGACCTGACTCTCCAGCCCATATAATGCATTTTCTCAGTTATCTTCTATAGTTTTCTAACCTATCAGCAAATCTCATGGTTGTACTCTCAAAGTACACCAGTCTTTTTACCTTTGTGGTTAGCATCATAATCCAAACTATTATTGTTTCTCTTAGGGACTACTGGAATAATTTTCTGATTTCTCTGTATTTGACTTTGTTTCATTGATGTTTGATATTTTTCTCCACATGGGACACAGAGTCCCAATTCTAAAATGTAATTTGCTTGATGTCCACATTGAAACGTCATGGCCCGAAGCATGGTATGTAGTTAGCACAGAAAAACTATCTTTGTGAAAGTATTTTCTCATGGCATCTTTGTATATGTTTTACTGTCATTTTGCTCTCATTCATTCCTCCCCTCTATTTTATTCCCACATGTCACTTGCCCTTCTCCATCTGGTTCCCTCTTCTCCTTCAGGAAGCATCATCCTTTCCTGCTTTCTTATCTATAAACTCCGTTTCTCTTTGGTCACCTCTCTGAGGCTCTCTTCCACTCCTCTGATGAAAACAGAAGCCCTTATAACAAGGATACAGAAATGTTCTTTAGGGCAAGGGGCTAAATATATGTTAATCTTGGTCTTGCTTTAAAGGAATTCAAAGTTTAAATATATGTAAGTGCCTTTAGTAACTGAGCCTTATTATCACCCACAAATCAAACTTTTAGGAAATTCCCGAATTCCTGTACCTCATATCTTCTTCCTTGCTAATCAATAGCTCATTAACCCATGATGTTATCTTGAAAGTGAATTGGAACACAGACCTCAGATATTGATAACTGTGTTCTTGCATTCTGCTGGTCACTGGCAGGAACTGCAGCATTAATTCAAGAGGTGTGTTCCCCCGTGACTCCTAGACTTGCTTTTCAGAAAACAGAATGACTATGCTGTAGCAATGTCCAAAATGAAACAGATACAGCTAACTAAAACTATAGTAGTTATGATCAGAGAGGATGCCTAGAGAAGATCTAGAGTGGAAAGGACAACATTGGTGTTGTTTTCCAAACCACGCAATGAAGGCAACCCACCAGTACATAGCTTCAGTCACAACTGTGACATCCATCCTGCAAAATGAAGGGATTTTAGAAAGTCTTGTTTGTACCAAGTCCAATAACAGTTTATTATTTTCTGAAGTATGACAAAGTATGGAAAACCAGAAAAACTTTTTTTACATTTCTCTCCTACTGATAAAACTAAACTTCTTGCTATCAATCCACTGACTAGTTAATTAACAAGAGCTGAATTAAGCTCCCAGGCCATGAGGCATTTAATTTGCCTTGGAATCCTGTTCTAGTTAAATGCCGAATCTCTGGAGAGCACATTATCTTGATGCATTTCACCCTTGGTGCACTGTTTGCTGTCAGAAGAATGAGTTGCAACCAACTCTCAGCCAAGTTTGAATTTGCTCTTATGATTGTCGATTTCAAAAGTGAGTAAGAGCAAGATGTAGAAAAATGGCAATTTATGTGTCTGAAAGTCACCTTTTATATGTTACATAAGGGAAACCAAATTGCGTTTGGTTTCAAGGTTGGTTTGGTTTACAGTACATAGGCCTCTCAATGTTTCCCATGACCTTGTCCAAGCAAATGTGAGAAGTAATGGAAAGTTGCTATTTTCTTTTCTTTCCTTTCTTTTGTTTTTAACTAAATCTATTTTAAGCTCAGTAACTACTTTAGTATTTGAAAGAAAGCAAAACACTCTTCATTGTAAAACAGTAGGGGGGAATCAAGATTTTATGGCTTCAGGGTCAGCATCTTGGGGAAAATGACATTCTCAGAAAATGTAGAAAATTTAATCTATATTTAGTAATCTTCACCCTGTGTTTGTTTGGCTCTACCTGGTGCAGGGAGGCCATGTTTAACTGTTTCAGATTCAGCTGATAGAAGTGGAATCCTGGTCAGTGTTCTGTGCAGGATCAACATTGAGTCACCCCAAAATATTTTGCTTGGGATGCTAACTTGAAGCTCTGCTGAACTCGACACCACTCTAGAGACACTGAAAACACGAACTTTATCTCCATACCTTTCAACTGTCTTGATTCTCAGTGAAGACGGATACATCTCTCATCTGGTGAAGGGGAATGACAGCTCATGCTGGGTAGGAATTTACTTAGAGAAAACTATGTCTTTCCACACCTAACGTTCTTTGTAGAGATTCATTTCCAATTCAGTGTCAGAAGTTATGAAGATAATCAATTATTGAGAAAAGGAAGCAGCATGATGCTGAGAAATGAGCAGAGAGATAAACTCTGGGAAGCATATAGACAAAATAGAAGCCAGCACCTGCAGAGATCGTTAGCACAGCAAGAGATGAGACCCTGGCTATTGGCGGAGAAAACAGACTTGGTCATGATAAAAGTCCAGCTGCTGGTAGAGTTAAGTAATGTCAATGATTCTCAACCTTTCCAATGCTGTGACCCTATAATATAGTTCCTCATGTTGGGGTGACCCCCAACCATAAAATTATTTTCATTGCTACTTCATAACTATAATTTGCTACTGTTATGAGTTGTAATGTAAATATCTGACATGCAGGATAGGATATCTAATATGCAACCCCTGAAGGGGTCATGACCCACTGGTTGAGAACCATTGTATTAACGGCAGCATGTAGAGAAATGTCAGGTTATATGTGTTTGTGTCAAAAGTAAAGAAAGGATACAAGGATGAAGACCCAGACATATTCTTTTGATTCCAACATGAATTTAATGTTGGATCTATCCATGGTAAGTGTGAGATGGCAATAAGACAGCATAGGAACAGACAGAAACACAGACTTTTACTAAAAGAAGTGAATTCAGGATTTCTTCTTTGAGCTCAAACCTCACACAGGCCAAAGATAACCATTTCCCACATCTGTGTCTCCTATTGAAAAGACCTCAAAGTGTTTCATTTGTCCTGTGACTTTGATTCCACGATGAAAATTTCTTTTATGGAAGGCCAGCTCTCAAAGAGGGCTGTGTTCATTGCTCCGAACTGTGTCAAGAGCCCATGTCTAAGAAGGATGGACTGTTTGTATGCTTACTTTCATAAACTTAGAATAGTTTCTCATCACTTCATTTTTTTCGTTCTTAAAGTGGACCTTTCAAGTAGACAACAATCATTTGTTTTTAAGTCTTTTATGTGGCTAACCTCTGATGCTGATGAGAATTAACAGACGTCTGAACATCAATAATCCAGTGTTTGACATATGAAGTTTTAGTTTACAATCTTAATCTTGGGAATCTTGTTAGTTACCCACGTTGTACCCAAAATACCCTTGAAAGCTGTGGGTGATAAGAGAATTAATTATATCATTAAAAGACTGTCTATCTCGCAAAAGACTGAAATTAGTACTAACACGGGGAAAATCTTGCATAATTTTATCTGGGCTTTTCTTCAAGGAAGATGTTTTCTTAGAAGAGGATCTTCAGCAGGAATACAAATTATTATCTGAAACAGGGGAAGAGCAAACACTTTTTTGGATAGAGCTGTACATGGTAGTTGTGTTTAGAGTACACTGATGTATATGTTGACATATGCAGATATGATGAAAATACCTTTAGAATATTAGGTTAGCAGGGCAAAACCAGATGTATGCTGCTCCTTGAACTTTGCTAAAAGTCTCAATTTATTCTTGCTTCGGGTACTTTGCTATTTAGCAACTTTGGTAATGACACCATATGGATGGATATGCTCTCCTTTTGAGACTCCACACTGAACGCCTACATCTACCATCACTAGGTGTTTTGTTTTAGATGTGTTAAGGTGTCTTGGCTTCCTCATCTCCAGACTTGGATGACACACTTCATCCCACAGTGCTGAGATGAATGTTAAGTGAGAAAATACCGTGCTGAGGCTCACACGAGCTTTTCTGTGTGTAGGCAACACTAATTCATCACCTCCCATTAAATCTTCCTGTGGTCCATGCAGTCTGTAAATAGCCCAGAATTTTTCACATTTCACATTCTGGAAAGAGCTGAAAATTTAGTCATTGTTGCAATTTTGATTTGCACATAACCAGACAACTGGCTTACTCACAGGAGAATAAAGGTCTGGGGGTGTAGGTAGTGATAACAGACCCTCATGCATGATGCCCTAGACTGAAACGAATATCTCATGGTTTGAGTCAGACTCTTGGACATTTTGGGGTACCCTGCATGTGGGCTGCACAAGCTTCCTTTGGTTCCAGAGGAAGCCTCAAGGGAGTGGAGAAGAAGACGTGGATGCAATGTTTTGGAAAGCTATTAATGTAAAGATGGACACCCTACTTGTGACAATTGGCTGCTTTTTGTCAACTTGACTGGATGCTAGAATCAGGGGACACATCCAATGGGGTGTCTGTGAAGGTGTTTCCAGAGAGGATAAGGGGGAGAATCACATCCAAATGGGCAGCACCTTGTAATCAGTGGACAGGCCACATACAAAAAGACCCCAGGGAGAAACAATGTGCACCAACTTCCTCAGCTTTTAGACTCTCCAATGTGCTAATAACCAGTTTTAGATGATTTGGTAAAAGTGGAACCCCTGAAATCCATGCTGCCTTAACTGCTGCTCTGCTACACATTTCTGTGTTGTATCACTGTACATGTATTCATCTGCATACAGTGAATACCACACGACAACTGTATTATTTGTGAAGTCCTCATCCAAAGGACCTGGCCTTTCACCTCTGCAAGTGTAGAAAACACCATGAACTGACTCGTACTGCTAGATTGCTCAGGATCATCCAGGGCTCTCACTAATTCTCTTTGGCATCAATGATTTCATTATAATTATAACAAAACACCATATATTTGGCTTGCAAGCATGAAACCCTATGTCCTTCCCTGCTCCACAAATCTCTTTCAAAGCTGGATTCTGATGTTTCATGAAGTCGGAGAAGCATAGATCTTTCTAATCTTGCAGCCTTGGAGGGAAAACAGCCAAATTATTAGCACTCTTAAAATATTGGTTGAAGCATGCTGATGTCTTTGTAGGCATTAAACGTTTATTAAATGTGGCCTTTAAAAACAACTCTCTAGCATGTTATGGATGCATTAAGAAACAATATCTTCCATTGGAGAAAACTATATTGATTCTGCTTGGTTTGTTTTCTCTCTCTCTTCTGTCTCTCTGTCTCTGTCTCTCTCTGTGTGTGTGTGTGCGCGCACACGTGTGTAGGAGAGAGGAGAGATAGATAGATAGATAGATAGATAGATAGATAGATAGATAGATAGATAGATAGAGAGTTAATTTTGAGTATTACCAAGACTTTTGAGGCAGAGCACCTCTCTGGGACATAGATCTTTGAAAATTCAGCTAGGTTGGTTAGCTAGAGAGACCCAGGAATTATTACTCTTGCCTATACCTTGCCTGGACTGGGAATACAAACATGTGATACCAAGCCAGGGACTTTATGTGGGTGTGTGGTGCCCAGCCAACCCAAGTTCCTCTGCTTGCATAGAAAGTGCTTCGGTCGTTGGGCTATCTTCCCCACCCCTAGTTTTTAGTGTCCCCCACCTCATCCTGTCCATCTCCCTTTCTGGCTTTTCTTCTCTTTTTTATGCTATGCCAGGAATTGAACCCAGGACCTTGTGCATGCTAGGCAAGTTGCCCTGCCAATGAGCTACATGCCCAAGCCCTACCATATTTTTATTTTGAGGCAGGGCCTCAATACATTGCCGAGGTTAGACTTGAACTCATTTTGTGGTCTAGGCAAGCTTTGAGTCTTGTGGTCTTTCTGCTTCAGCCTCTTAAGTAACTTTGATGACATACAGGGCAATTCAGTATGTTTTTCTGTATTCATATTTATGCTTTTCCACAAGAATTGTTTAAATTTTTAATGTTTGAACTCAAGTTTCTCATTTATATATGGAGTTTTAGATTGTTTCTGAATTTTTGCCCTATTAAACAACTGGATGCACATCATAGTTAAAAGATTATAAAATTTAATCTATTAGACACATTTTCCATTTAAGTTGCAAAATACTAATATGTTCTGATTACGAACTTTTCTCAAGACTTTTGACATATTTTTGCAACCTCAAAAGAAAATTCTTCAAAATTCTATTGATTTTCATTTTGATGCGTTTCCAGTTTGCAACCTCCTCGTACTTATTATCTAAGGCACTTTGCTGTCACACGTTTGCAGATGCTCCTGCTGACTTCCTGTTTACAGGAGCAGCTGGGCGTCATGATTGCTCTGCTTGTGGTTCCTACCTGGCTGATATTTCAATGCAAGTCTTCAATGGCTCATTACTGTCAAGTGCATGCTAAGAATGGCAGGACACGCGCGGCAGATTCTCTGGCATTATACTTCCCTTCAGGAATGGTTCTGTGGAAATCACTCTCACTGTGATACCCACGTGTACTTGCATGGATCACACACACCTTCACTTAGTCATTGGCAGTATCAATTTTTATGCAATAGTATTTTAGTGAAAACATCTAAAGTTTTGTTTCAGATTGGCACTAATGGAGATTAATGTTCTGGCTCCAAGAAGAACCAATTTAGTAGATTCCAGCTAAGCAGGATGTTATCCATCCGCAAATAATTTGCAGATTTCTTTTTACTAACACACCTTGGAACTGTGAGAAAACAGCACCCAAGAATTGTGCAATTCTAAATTATTGATAAAACTGATAGTTTTTCTCTTATAAAAAGGTTTTAGTAATATTTCTCAAAATTTCCCCTGGTTTTGCAAACTCTGAAATCACCTTGGTAGCAGGAGAGGGAGAACCCATGGGGTTGTGAGAGTCTAGCCAGGTGGCTATTGAGTGATCAGGTAGATGAGGAGGCCCTTTAGAAATGTCAGTCGGGTCCTATGACTGTGAGGAGGTTCTGATCATCTCTCATAACCTGTGGTGGGATGAGGGAAGAAATAAGAGTCATATTCTTTTGACTCCAACTCATCAAAAATAACTACTTAAAAATTAGGATTGATCATAAATAATACTTAATGATAAATTTCTTCTAGATACGGCTATATTTATTTATATTTATAGATGGTCACATATTTTCATTTTAACAACTGTATGTGATAGAAGCTTTTTTAACTTACATTTCATAAGTGAGGTGCTTGCAGCCTAGAGAAGCTTGTTCACTGTCTCAGGAGCTTAAGTGGGAGCACATGGAGCCTCATGGAGGAATCCTGTGGAAGGAAGTGAGATATTGGCCATCTGCAGATCCTGCTGAAGCAGGAGGTGAGGAAAAACAGCAGGAGCATCTTAACCAGAGAGTCTCTCACATCATCAGACTGTGGTCTTTGGGAGCTGAGATTTTTTTTTTTTTTTTTTTTTTGAAGGAAGACATACATGTGATCTTTAGGAAGACCAGTGCTTGACACCACTTACAAGGAGAACATATCAGGCAGGAGAGTCTTCAACAACAAGATATCATCTCGGGAAAAATTTGTCTTTTTCTCTTTTTTACTCCTCCTACTCCTAAAGAAGTTGTGATGGGAGCCAAACTGTGTGCAGTATGTAAGGAGGGGAGGAGAGAATGAAGGGAAAAGGAAAGCAGAGGCAGTGTGTGGTAAGGGGCGGGGCAGGGGCGGGGTTTGAAGGCAAGAGAAGATCAGAAGGATAAAACAAGCATCCCTTCTCACTTCCATGTCTTCACACTTGCTCAGAGTCTAATGAAGCTGAGGAAAATAAATTCAAATTTCTCTCCTACTAAGTAAGGTATCCAATATTCAGATAGTATGTTGTTGTTACTATGAAAAAGTGCCAAGAAATAGATCTGTTTATACAGATCTGAGGCTAAAATATCTTGTAAAACAAGGCAGGACAGAACAGAATGATGACATATAATGGTCTGTAAATTCTCTTGCAGATCAATTTAAGATGACTTAAAAAATAAATGAAAACTAGTACTAGTGAAAACCTGTCATTCCACTAAAGGTCCACAATGTTGTTACCTGTCTCTACCCATGGTTTCATCTGGAATGAACTCAAAATGATGCAGATACAGGTAAAGTGAAGTAAAACAGATGGACCCACAAGAAAGAGCTATGTATCTCAGCATTGGAAACAATGCCCATCTTTATACAGCATTTGGATATGAAGAAATCATCAACACAATAGCAAAAAAGTTGAGCATTTCTTTTGTTCAGGAAAGCAAATTTTTTTTTCTCTTAAAATTTGCTCAAACATTGTAAAAATGTTGCAGAGGCCATGTTTGATTCTCTGTTGCTTTGATGCCAAAGACAGTTTAGGGAGGAAAGGGTTTATTTTAGATTACAGGTTGCCATTCATTGTAGAGGGAGGCCAAAGCAGAAAGAAGTTCAGGCAAGAGATCATGGAGAAACACTGGTTATGCTTGACTCCAGTGGGATGCTCAGCTTCCCTTCTCATACAACCCAAGAACATCTGCCCACTAATGGTACTGTCCATGATGGGCCAGCCCCTCTCATATCAGTCAGTAATCAAGGAAATGCCTCCCAGCCATGCTCTCAAGCCAGTCTGATGGAGGTAATTCTTTAGTTGACATCCCTCTTCCCAAAAGACTTCAGTTTGTGTCAAGTTGGCAGAAGCTAACCAGCACACATCACATGAATTATTTTATTGAGCAAAATTTTGTTAAGCACTTCCCATGTGGCAGTGGGCTGGCTCTGTTTGGAGCTGAAGGGAAGAGAGAAAGGAGACAGATAGTAAGTAAAATACATGGGTGAGTTGTACAATGTGGTCGAAGAGTATACATATAATAAAGAAAAAGCAAGCAGACTTGGAAAAACTGAACGGGAATGAATCAGCTTTAGTTTGTAGTGACTATCTGAGATAAAATGGCTTAAGGGAACTTGTTTATTTTGCTCCCCCATGATGGCCAGAAAGCAAAAAAATGAAAGAAAAAAAAGCTAGTATTCTCTTTAAGGCCACATGTGCAATCACCGGATTTCCACGACTTTGGATTACCAAAAGCTCACTATGCCTGGAAAACACGATCCTTCAGAAGACATTTAGATTCAAATTATAACATGAGTTAGGCAGGGAAATGGCTTGCAGCTTTAAATGGGGGCTTTCCAGGGGTATGAATATCACAAGAAAAGTGTCTGGTTTTTAGACTGGGCACACGTAACTCTTGTGAGTGTTGAAAGGGGTAGACTAGCTGTGTACCCTCTACAGCCTAAAATCTCCCAGGGAATTAGAGAAAGCATCTTGGGTGGAATGTGAATCTTCATGTTGCTCTAATACATTTTATTTGGTTTTTGGTTTATGTGTATGGAGCTATGTGTTCACGTGTGGCCATGTCTGTCTGTGTGCACGGGGACCCACAGAGGCCAGGAGAGGGTGCTAGATCCCCTGGAGTTGGAGTTACAGATGGTTGTGAGTCACTCAATGGGGGCTGGAAATTGCAGTCCAGTTCTTTACAAGAGCAGTAAGCACCCTTAACTGCTGAGCTACTGCTACAGCTGCAGCTTCTCTAATAAAGTATTTAAGGAGGAGTTGGAACAGACAACAAAGGTTGAAATGCTTATCTCTAAATTACATTTGTCAAAAACCATATTCAGCCATCTCGCCTCCACACCACACCTCGACTGTGCGTGGGCATTCTGAATAAGAAGTGGAGTAGTTGTAAAAGAGTTTGTGCTCTAGGGTAAGAAGCCAGTAAGTAGGGTTTAAGGATTATATTCTAGAAATTTAGCCTTGTACTTACTACCCTGTTTCAGAAGCTTTATAAAACATTATTTAATATCAAAACAAAGATAGAAGTCCTTGAAAGATGAGGATTGAATCTTTTTGTGTGTGTTTATAGAAGAACTTCAGTTTAGCAGCAAAAGTGGTGAGCCAGAATGGAAATCTACAGAAAATTTAAAATTTATTGTAAAAATAAGACAGGTGGAATTCATGTGTGATAGTTTTTGAAATATGCTCTAAATAGTATTAAAATTAAAATTCTAGTCCTAGACTTAATAAAACTGAATTTTAGGTCAATTATTCTTCATTCAAATTCTCAGGCTTATAATAATTGTGATGATTTTCTCCCCCTCTCTCTCCCTCCCTCCCTTTCTCTCTCTCTCTTTCTATTTCTCCCTCTTTTTCTTTCCTTTTTTATTTCTTTCTTTTTTACATTTATCGATTTGCTTTGTGTGTGTTTGTGGTATCAGATTCCCTGGATCTGGATTTTCAGGAGGCTGTGGGCTGCCTGATGTGGGCACTAAGAACAGAACTGAGATCTTCGGCAGGAGTAGCACATGCTCTTAACCACCAGGCCTCCTTTCCAGCCCCTCAGCTCTTTATTAAAACTGTGTAGAACTCCACTACCTGACCTTACAGAATTGTTCTTTACTTGATAAATATTTAGGTTTGTTCTTTCCTTCCTTCCTTCCTTCCTTCCTTCCTTCCTTCCTTCCTTCCTTCCTTCCTTCCTTCCTTCCGTGTCATAGACACTATCACAGAGGATGCTTCCTATGCTTTTATAGTTATTTCTCCATGGAAGCTATTAAACCCAGTTTCTGAGTAATAACCATATGATCATAGTTTATCTTCTAAAAATACTATTCACAAATACTTGTTTAGATATTTACAGTTTGTGTTATTCAATTTCCTACTAGCGCAAGAAGATACTTAATAAGGCTGGACAACAGCCTTACAAAGATATTTACTTAGTCAACAGCTTTGGAAAGCTACAGTGAAAACAGCAAGGCCATGACTCTGGAATGGGTCTTCTGGGCTTATCCTATCCTGGGAGAGAGCATCATGGTGGGAGCATTATGAAAGGTAGGGATAGCATGGAGAGACGGAAAACTATCTATGAAACAACTTACTCTTGCTTGTTTCTATTTTGTCTTTGATGCAGAGTCTTACTGTGCAGCGAAGGATGACCCGTGACTCGCTGTGTTACCCAGGCCAGTGTGAAACTGATGATCCCACTGCGTTGTGAGTACTGTTTAAAAGACAGACATTTATTACTAAGACTAGTTTTGTCTTACTAGTTTATAATAACCATCTATCTACTAACCAATTTTTGGTTCTCTTCTTCTTGTTTTCTTTTTCTCAGTTTTATTTATGTCTTTCCCCCTTTGTCCTTTGCTGAGAGCTTACTGACCCAAGGCTTTCTCAGAAGACTTGATAAAAGGACAAAAGGAACCTAGTTCTGTGTCATTGTTAAGGAGTGGACTTGGCAAAGCCAGACTGAGTCTGAGGCCAGGGCCTTAGAGGAGTTAAAGTTTTGGTTCCTGGGAGTCTGTCTTTTCCCTTAAAGAGAGTTGAGTTATCAGTCCCAAGGCTGCTGTGCTGTTTATCTGTAATGCTCTTGAGATACCCTTGCTTCACCCTGGAGCAACACTGTTGGATTAGCCACATGCTGACTTTGTCCTATTGTCTGATAGTTTTTGCTGACTCGGGCTCATTTCTCTTCTGCAAATAGTATATAAAATGTTGTACTTCTTAATAAGCTTGTTTGGCATAAGACATCACTTGAGTAAGACTCCTGATCCCAAGCTTATCTACCCCTTTATCTTCTGATCCCCTGGACCTCATTCTCAGACCCTGCCACTATCGTCTGGGTCAGTTCCTCTTTCTTATTTTCTTCCCTTTTTGAACTTTGGGCTTTGATATTTTTTCTAACGCCTAACAATGAAATGCCAGGTTGCTTATTTTTAAATTTTCTTTATTATGTATAGGTTTACTGTTATAAACCTTTTACTTAGAATGATTTTACAGTAACCTCCATATACCTTGGTATGATGATATGTCTCTATTTTTATTTGTATGAGATATTTTTCAATTTTTCTTTATTTAATTATAGAATCATATTAAATAATATTTACTTTTTATTTTCCACAATTGTTTTTAATGTTTGAAAAAGTATTTTTAATAAAGATATATAATTACCTCACTTTCTCTTATGTCTAGCCCCTCAGATTTCCTCTCCCTTCAACCCCTCCTACGTAGTCTCCTTCAAATTATAGCCTATTTTCTTTGGTTATTATTGTTTTCTCTCCTACTATAATGTACAAATCTGTGAATACAACCAGCTGAGTCAATTTTTGTTGTTTGTGTGTAAGTGGTTTCAGGGATGATTACTTTTTATTGTATATCTTTCCTATTGTTGGTTTCCACATTTCATGTCATCCCAATCTGAACTGACATAACATATGATTTCCATTTTCTAAAACTTGCTCATACTGTTGTTGACTTTCACTCGATATCTTGGAGACTATCTCAAGTATATTTGAGAAGAGATCTGCTCTACTCCTATTAATGGAATATTCTGGACATGTCCATCCAGTAGGGTTGGTTAGTTTAAGTGAAGTGAGTTCAGGGTTTCTTTACTGGTTTTTCTGTCTGGTTCATCAGTCCATTGTTGAAAATGAGGTGTTGAAGTCTCCTCCAATTATATGTATTTCTTTCCTTTCAGATATTTTAATGCTCACTTCATACATGTAGATGTTCTGACTTTACTATTGCTGTGTGTTCCTAAGACACACATGTAACCTTCTTTGCGCTTCTTTCTTGATTTGTCTGTCTCTTTTGTCTAAATATAATCACCTGTCAACTCATTTAGTTTGTCAAAATTCCCAGAAAAGAAGCTGTAAGCACATATTTTAAATCATATAATGACAGTACAAACTTAAATATTCAAGACAAACTAAAGAAAAAGACTCATTAACCAATTAAGTAATCTGTAGTCAAATCTAAGGATACTGTTTAGCTTTGCCATAGGCTTTGTTCCTCAATTAACAAAACAGCAATAAAACCATGAGAAGGGAAGCTTTCAGAATACAGACTCAAGTAATTCAATTATTGTGACATGAAGATAATCGAAGATAATTAATTTCTTGAATGTTTCACTTCAGAAGCAGTTTAATAAATTACACGTTCATACGGTGACAGACCCATGAACATCTTTTTCCTGCAGATCTCTGATAAATTAACAACAGCAAAAAGCCTTGAGGCTCAGGTCTACATGTTTAACTGCATCTTCTAACCACTACTCAATACCAACTAGAGAGATTTTTGATCAAGACATCAGCTTTTCTAAGTTTCTGTTTTCTCTCAGGCAAATTTCTAGCCGGATGTGATAGCAAATGCCTTTAGCCCCAGCATTCAGGAAGGCAGAGGCAGGGGATCTCTGTGAGTTCAAGGCAAAACTGCTGTACAAAGTGAGTTCCAGGACAGCCAGAACTGTTACACAGAGAAAACCTGTCTCAAAAATGAAAACAACCAAACAGCAACTACAACAACAATCAGACAAATTTCTTGCCTGGCAAAACCCTATAAAAGCACACCTTTAAACTGGGATATAACTATCTAGCTATGCTCTTCTTTCCTAAATTTTTTTAAAAAAATATTTTTCTTCATTTTTTTTTTAAATTTACTTTTTATTTTACATACTAACCCCAGTTCCTCCCTTCCCCCTTTACCTCCCACAACCCACCTCCCATCCACTTCACCCAATGGGGAGTAATGGCTCCCATGGAAAGTCAACAAAGTCTGGAACATTAAGTTGAAACACGACCAACGCCCTTCCCCTGCATTAAGGCTGAGCATAACATCCCACCATAGGGAATGGGCTTCAACAAGCTAGCTCATGCACCAGGGATAGATCCTGATTCTAATGCCAAGGGCCCCTCAGATAGTCCAAGCTTTACCACTGTCTCATGGAGACTCCGCAGCTGTCAGTCTAGAGATCATGAGTTTCCAAGAGCTTGCTTCAGCTGTCTCTGTAGATTTCTCCATCACGATCTTGACCTGCCTTGTTCATATATTCTCTACTCGCTCTCTTCTACTGGATTCCAGGAGCTTGGCTGGTACTTGGTTTTGGATCTCTGCATCTGGTTCCATTAGTTACTGGATGAAGGCTCTATGATGATAGTTGGGTATTCACCAATCTGATGACAGAGGAAGGTCAGTTCAGGCACTCTCTCTACTATTGCTAAAAGTCTTAGCTGAGGTCATCCTTGTAGATTCTTGGGAATTTCACCAGGTTTCTCCCTAACCCCACAGTGGCTCTCTCTATCAAGATCTCTCTTTCGTTGCTCTCCCACTCCATCCTTCCCACCTCGCCCTTCCTGTTCCCTCACATTATGCACTTCTTATATGTATGTTATACACAAGGGTGTGTAAAATCCCAGCGGAAAGTCTTAGTCTAAGTACCATCTCACTTATGTGCTAGCACCCTTCCCTTGCATCCCAGTGGATGCCCACGAATGCCTCCCAGGTTGTTAGTTTGGAATGAAGCAGCAATTGTGTAAAGGATGTGCACAAAGCCATACTTATTTTTTCTTCACATCGTTTTTCAGTTCTCCTTTCTTTTGCCACATCCTATATAGTGGCCATTAAGACATAAGACTTCCTGTTTAAAATTCTTGTGAGGGAGCTGGGAGAAACTTAAATAAAAAGTGCTTTCTTTACAGGTACATACTATTTTCTTTTTTTCCAAAGCCTCTCATTTGTGTAGATGGGTGCTCCTTGCACACTCGTATTCCATACCCTATGTGCAGATTATTTTATATACTGCATTAGAGGCTGTATTCTGATGAAGAAACACAGGAGGTCATCCTGGAAGGAATGCAAAACAGCGTCCAGAAATCTGAGGCCGAGACTGGAGATGGCTCCTAGAACTATCACCTACATCCCTTTAGTAATTGCTTTTCAGATAATTCGTTCAAATGAAACATGAATGTAGGTCTCTAGAGAGATGCTGAGATGCCGTGGACACTGGGTGCTTTTCAAGACCTCCAGCCCTATTGAAAACAAACAGTCTAACCTTAGACAGTCCCCAGAGATGGGTGTGTTTGCACAAACCCACCATAACCCTCGAAGAACTTAGGTACCAGAGACAGTGCTACCATTTTCATTGTCATTTCATTGTCATTTCCTGTATTTTAAAATTTATAGAGACTAAAGACTCGGTCATGTTCAAATGAAAGGTTTGCTGCTCCAATGGAAGAAGACGCAATTTAGAGAATTAGGTAGCCTATTCCTACATGAAAGGGCACGTGATACAGAACAGCCAATCAGTGAGTTGAGGTAGAACAAACTGGAGCTGTTGGATCTTTGCCATGTTACACACGTGGCATTAGAGAAAATTCTGCTAAAACTAGAGTTCTAGGGAAGTCCAGTATACAACAGTGACAGGGTTTTGATTTCTAGTCTCTAGAACTAACCATTTCCCTTATAGGTATTATGATTCTTTTCTTTTCTTCAGGCTCACGATCCATCCCTTTAGTAATTGCTTTTCAGATAATTCGTTCAAATGAAACATGAATGTAGGTGGAATACATTCTTTTCTAGGTGCAAATTCTTTGCTGGAACAGACCAAGAAAGTGAAAGTGTCACTGAGAATTGATTTTTGATGTGATTTTTTTTTCTTTACAGTATTGATAACAATGACATTTTTTTTAAAAGCATCGTTAACTGAAGGCGTAACGAATACAGCTGCCTGAGAAAATGAGTGTATTTCTTTAGCATCAGAAATATGTATTTAATTACCAAGCTATCAAGCATCAGGAATAATAGCTTCATAATATAGTGTAATTGGATTTCGCTTTTGTTATAACAGAAGACATTTTGATTAGTACAAGATACAATTACTTCAGTTCTTAGGCATCTGATAAGGTCAGCTCATGCTTTTAAATGCAAAGCAGTTTAAATGTCTGGCAGGCCTTAAATGCCTAATATACATTTCATTACACAGACTCCCCATGAGGGAATGCAAAAAGACACCCATTAAAGGAACACAGTGCCGAGGAGAATAAAATCAACACACTCGCTTGCACAGTTTTAGGTGATTACAAGGATTGTGCAGAAATGTCAAAAAGAGTGATTAATAGGAAGAATTTTTATTCTAACACACTGTGGGGGGGATTTATTCATTTTGTATCTTTTTATTTAAAGAACACAAAGAATACAATTTATTAATTTGTGTCATGAATTTGCATGAAAAGTATAATACTAAAAATGGTCTCAATCAACTTTTCTTTTTTTATCTTTAATTTCTTTTTAAATTGAAAAGAGATTCTTCTCTCACACACTACATCCTGACTACAGTATCCCTTCCCCCACTCCTCCCACAGCCCCTCTCACCTTCCCTGTCCCCCAGATCTACTCTCTCTCTATATATTTCTCTTCAGAAAAGAGCAGACCTCCAAGAGACAATAACCAAACATGACAAAACAAGATAAAATAAGACAAGGCAAAAGCCTTCACCTTGAGGTTGGACAAGGCAACCCAACAGGAGGAAAAAAGTCCCAAGAACAGCCCAAAGAGTCTGAGATGCACCCACTCCTACTGTTGGAATCCTACAAAAACACCAAGTTAACAGCCATTACATATACATAGAGGACCTGTTGCAAACCCATGGAGGTCCGTGCTTGTTGCTTTAGACTCTGTGAGTCCATGTGTGCCTTGCTTAGTTGATTCAGTGGGCCATGTTCTCCTGGTGTCCTCCATCCCCTTTGACTCCTAAAGCCTTCTATCCCCCTGTGTCAGAGTTCCTGGAGCTCTAAGTGGAGGGACCTGATGCAAAACTCCAGTTTAGACTCTCTCCATATACTGCTGCCGGAGGAAACCTCTCTGAGGAAAATTGGATTAGGCACCTAAACATATAGCAGAATATCATCAGGCATCATTTCATTTTAATTGATTTTTTTCTTTTGGCTAGTCCTCTTTGTTTTTACCCTCCATCTCTGGGCTACCCAGTCTCTGGTTCTGGGCCATCCAGGCAGAGCAAGGAAGGGTTCCCTGTCATAAGATGGGCCTCAAGTTAAAGTATACTACAATCAGCTTTTCAAAAGAAGAGGCAAACCCAACTAGTGTCAGATGATGTAGACTTATTATTACAACTTTTATCTAGGAGAACCTTTATTTTTTCTGTCTTCCTATGTGTGAGGCATCCACAGGGAGCCCTGGTTCTGCTTAAAGTGTAACGAAAGGAAACTAAACACCAGCCCTGACACCCCCCAACCCTTCAATTTAAATGTGCAATTGCAAATGAAAAGCAGCAAGGCAAGATGTGGCATAAAAATATAGTTATTTCCCCTTATGACCTCAACACCACACACACACACACACACACACACACACACACACACACACACACACCCCGCAGGTTCATATAATCCCTTCTCCCTCTCTTCAACAAGACTCCTTGAGCTTGGCCAGTGCTTGTCTGTGGATCTCTGCATCTGCGTCCATCAGTTGCTGGATGAAGGCTCTGATGACAGGAAGTTACCAGCCTGATTATGGGAGTTCGTGAACTCTGGACTGACAGCTAGGGATCCTGCATGGGACCCATCTAGTCCCCTCTGCATGTGTGTGGCAGCTGTATTATAGCTTGGTCTGTTTGTGGGGCTTCTAGAAGTGGGGTCAGGGGATGTCTCTGGCACTTGAGCTGGCTTTTGGGAACTTATTTCCCATGCTGGGTTGCTTTGCCCAGTCTTGATACAGGGGAAGGAGCTTGGTCCTGCCTCAACTTGATGCTATATGCTTTATTGACACCCATGGGAAGCCTGCCCCTTTCTGAATGGAGGGGAGGAATGGGTGGATGGAGGTGGGGAGGCACAGGATAGCGAAGGGGAGGAGAGGGAGGAGAAGGAGGAGAAACTATGATCAGGATGTAAAATCAATGAAGAATTAATTAATAAGAAATAGTTATTTCAAGCTAGTATAAATTTTCTCAGGGCTCTATGCAACAATAAGCTTTTGCTGCTGACAAAATGTGATCTGGACAGTAAAGAAAAATCAGGGGATCCACTTGCTAAGAGGCTCATTGGTCAAGGGACTTCTTGCCAAGCCTGAGGAACTGAATTCCATTCTCGTGAGTCACAAGGTAGAAGGAGAGACTTGATACTTGAAAGCTGTCCTTTGAAACTCCGCATGTCCACTGTGGCATACATGCTTCCCTACACATAAAGATACATATAAATAAATACATGCAATTTTTTTAAGGCAAAAGAGATAAAATGTCCATTAGGGAAGACACAAATGTTAGTGTGTCTTTGAACAGCAAAACTGGGGCAGGACTGCTGGGTCACATGACAAAATGCAAAATAAACATGCCAGAACTGATAGTAAATAATCAGTTATGAGGACTGGTAATTTAAAAGTCCTGACACAATTCTAGATTCTTTATGAGTCACAAATGAAAGATTCTTTGTTATTGTTGAGCATAAAACTGAGTAGATACCTCCACGTTCCATGGGAACACTAACTGCTGCTTGGATGTAAATTGTAAACTCAACAGTAAACCAAGCAGTAATGGGGAGTTTATGGCACTTTAAGCTGGTTTTAATGTTCTTATAGAAGAGTAATTAAACAGAACCCTAATATACTTTGGAAACATATTAAAACACCCCTATTAACTGGTATCAGGGCAGAAATAGGACAATAAATAAATAAGCTATAACAGTGAGTGCACAGTTGAAACTTCAATGTATGATAAGTAGTAATGTAAGATAAGACTGAGTGCTGATAATCCCACTGAATTCCATAAAGAGTATCTCATTAAAACACAAGAGCAAATTGCAATAGATTTAAAACATATTTTAAACGTCAAAGTGAACTAAAGTGGGATTTAAAAAGAATATGAAATTTGTGAGAGGATAGAGGAGAAATCGGATTGGGGGAACAGAGGGGGACTTGACTGAAAGACATCCTCTGCATGTATGGAACTCTCAAACAATAACAATGATGATCAAACTAAATGTAGGTGAACATTATCTAAATCTTGAAGTAACAAAAACGTCCTAGAAAAAAAAATACAGACTCAGAAATCACAAAGCAAAGACTGACTCACTTAATTTTGTGACGCCACATATCCTGAAATGGGGGTGGAGAGATGACTCAGTGGTTAAGAGCATTGGTTAATCTTCCTGAGGACCTGAATTCAGTTCCCAGAATCCATGACAAGTGGCTCACAGCTCCAGAGGATGTGATGCCTTCTTCTGCCTTTTGGTTGCATGTATGTGCACGCATGCACACGCACACACACACACACACACACACACACACACACACACACACACTCACACACACAAATCATGATATGAAAAAGTTGAAAGACAAGTGATGGAGTATTCCATCTCTAACTCCCATTATAGTTTCTACAAAACTGTACCACAGGGTCCTATAAGAGCCAACAAAGAAAACACAGTCTGTTAGAGCTTATATGTAGATGGCGGATGCTATTTTAGAAGATATCACACTTTTTCAATGGAGGCTAAACTTAAGGCATTTTCCAACTCCACATTTCTGTTTTTAAAAGCTTCACTATTCTTTGCTTGCACATATGCTTGCTGCCTGCACTTACATGAATTTTCAATTTTACTCTTCTATTTTTACATCCTGACAGGTATAAAATACCTGTTTCTTTAAACCTTGGTTCATATGTTATTCTTTCTCTAGCAATTCTCCTCCCTGTTGCAGAAGTGTGCTTAAAATTGAACTTTCATATGCCTGCTATTATAAAATATCTATTTATAGGTAGGCAACTGGCAGAGTTACCATAGAAACTAAAACAGCAATCAATTCAGAAACCATGCAAGCGTAAGAAAAGATGTATTATAAATAGAATGCAACAAAATAAAAAAATACCTCATAATTATTAGAAAATGCAAAACCCAGAATGTTGTGTGAAGTGATAACGGTAGGAAAACAGTTGGCAATTATCGTTTATTGAGTAGTGCAAACCTGAACAGCTAATGAAATTAGGCATGTTCTCTTTGCTAGGTACCACCACATGGTCACTTACCTTAAGAAAACTGGCTAAATATAAAATATCAATGTGCTCTGGAAAGACCTATACATGAAGGCATATCTGTGATTCCTCTCTCTAAATTCCAAATATCACTCCTTTTTCTAATGCAGTGGGCAAATCACTTTACCTTGTCATACTTATTTACTCTAACTCACTTCTAAAATGACATGATGACCACCGCCCAGGTTTGGTACTTGAGCCCACTGTATAAAATGCAGAGAGACTCTCAAAGTGATAGAATCTATTAATGATTAATTGCTGATGGTGTTCACAGTTGATTTATTTGGTGCAGCAATGCCGCCATTTGTTGGGACAATTAGTGTGGTCAATTTGGAAGGATCTAGAATGCCCTGGGAGACTGTACTCTCGGCACACCTATGCAGGATTATACTATGTTAATGGTTTTGGGAGGGCCGATCTAAATTATAAATGGGGTCAAATCCTGCATAGGGGCTCCTGGACTGTGCTGCACAGAGTGAGTGGAGCACTTCCTCACTTTCCTTCGTTTCTGAGTGTGGATGCAATGTGGTCATCTTCTTTGACTGTTGTCAAGTCTTCTACACAATGACAGATGCACGCTCTGGAACTGTAAGCCAAACTATACCTTCCTTCCTTAGTTGCTTTGGCCAGGGTGTTGTATCACACTGACAAGAAAGTCACTAAGACATTCCTGAGCTCATGTCTGTTAACTTACCAATAGGACTGCAAGAAGAGTTAACGCTATTTCTGGTAGGAATAAAATTTGGTCTTCACATTTAGAAATAAGCTTTAATTTATGAAAAGAAAAAGTGTTCTATTAATAAATGCCTTTATGAGTGGGCATTTATTTTAATCTATGAATTTTTTGTGCAGTGAAAAAGAGTTATTTGGTTGTATGAAAGGAATGTCATCTAGCTGTGTTTCTCTAGTTAGTACATTATATCAGCTACATCTTAAATTCCAACGCAACCTGCATTTACTCTAATATAAATCAATATGTAGCTATATATTTTTTCACATAACAAAGGAAGTTTATCATTACTGTGAGGGACAAAGTAATTTATGCTTCCATAAATATCCTTCTTTTAATTAAAAGCTTCTCAAAAGTTGACATGCAAGAAAGTGATTGCTTCCTCACGTATTTCTGAAAGGAAAAGAAAACGGTTAGAATACAGGAGATACAAACTAAACATGCCAGGTGCCTGCAGTGGTGGGGAGGAGGAGAATTATGGCTCAATGTAGACCTCTTCATCTGTAGCCAGCAAAGCCTTCCCTTCCTCATAGGAAGCAGCAGAGGTAACTAGGGAGCTACCACCCTCACTAATGGCCTCCGTTAAAGAAGAGGTAAGTTGAATGCAAGGGAATTACCTTGGAAATGTCAGAGGTCTGTTTTTTTTTTTTTAATATCCCATGAGAACAACCATACAAACAATATAACGCATGGCAGCGAGCAAGAGAACAGTGGCTGACAAGAGCAGGCATGAACGTTCAGATAATGAAAATACTTTGGTAGTGCTTTTAACCAGCTAAGTTAGCAATAAGGAAAAGCATTTCTTCCATTTCTATTTGGATTTTATTTGAAATGTGGCAGTTGAATGAAGTGTGAACAAATTCAGCATGACAGGCCAATGAATTCATACTAAATCAACCCTCTCTCATCAGCTGAACGCAGGAAATGGAACATTGCCAGCCTCCCACGAGCTACATACAGACTTCTCTTGGTCACTATCCACTGCTCAGTGATTAAGTTTATTCTCGTTCTTACCACCCTGGAATGGTTTTGCCTATTGTTGAAACTTACCTGAATGAAGACATACCATTGCCACAGACACTGTTTCAGGACTTGTTCCTTTCACTGGTTGCCTTTGTCACCTCTTGCATTTATTTGTTGCAGTTAATATTTATCATTATATTGTGCCTAATGGTGTGGATGCTACAGCTCAATTTTCTCTTCTGCTCCAGATCTTTGTGTTGGCTCCCACAGACAATTCAATTCTGATTGATTTTGAACATGACTTCACCAACATGTAATGGTAGGGAATACACTAAGGAAGTGGGCCGCAGAGTCATAAGGTGCATGTATGTTCAGCTTCAGTAGGTACTGGAAACAGTTTTGCAAAATGACTGCACACCAGTTGAAATTTCCATCAACAGCCTGAGAATTCCAGTTCATCTACATCCTTGCACTCTTTGGCTTATTTTTGTTTTTATTCATTTAGCCATGCTGGTGGGTGTGTAGTGAATGCTCACTGTGATTTCTACCAAGCAATTTGCAGTGAAATTGAGGGCTTCCTAGATTTGCTAGGCACCTGGATGGAGACGTCCTGGATGAAGTGGAGTGTGTACTGTGTATAGTGTGTGCTGGATATAGTTATTATTTCATAAGAAAAAAATGTGATACAATCTATGTTTTGATAATTGTACATTCACATGTTAACTTTTAAAATTTAATAAATAAATATTGTTCAATGGCAATTTCATACATTTATATATAATTTACTCCCATTGCTCTCTCTCAATCTTCTCTTATCTTCCTCTAATCCTTGGTAACCACTCCTCTTCACTACAAATCTTTTTACCATATCAATGACTTTTTGTTTTGTTTTGTGACCCACTGAGTTTAACCTGACCTGCCCATTGGGGCCTGAAAGGCTCAGCAGTGGCTATGCAAATGGACGCTGTGGACACTGTGCCTACCCATCTCCTAGACTACTCAGTTACAGTCTTTCAGCAGTAAGTGACAGGGCCCAGGAGCCCCTACCACCCGTAGCTGACTGTTGGCTCCTGATGATGGTTACTTGTGTGGCCCTACAGTAACCATTGTTCCAGGCTGTGGTCATCATTTGAACAGGGGGTGTGTTGTAGTTACCATTGTATTTCTAGGGTATGCCATTGGCTTTGCATATTTTCTTTTAAACATGACATCTAACACAATACATTTCCTTTTAAATACAGTCCCCTGTACCTTGCTGGTTTCAGTGCATCGAATTTTTGTTATCATTTATTAATTGCTTTCTAATTTTATTCATTTTTTTTGTTGTTGTGATGGTTGTCTAAAAGAAAACTGATTAGTTTTAAAACTCTCGAGGGTTTCCTAGGTATCTTATTGATGTCTGAAAATGAAATATGACTGAAACATGAAAAGATGTGATTATAGTCCTTTCAAATTTATCAAGACCAGCAAGATGGCTCGGGAGGGAAGATGCTTGCAGCATGAGTTGGAGCCCCCGGACTGACTTGATGGAAGGAAAGTGCTGACTCCATGAAGCTGTCCTTTGTCCTCTTCAGGCATGCTGTGGCATGCTCGTGCACCCTCCTCAAAAAATAAACCTAGGAAAACATTTTAAGTCACTGGATTTGTTTCCGGACTCAGAAGGTTTTCCTGGCGAGTGTTTTATCATATACTTATAAAGACTATATATGTGTAGTATATATGTATGTTAAGTCACGAAAACTATATGTGTGTAATATATATGTATGTTAGGTCATGAAATATATATGTGCATAGTATATATGTATGTTAGGTCACGAAGTCTATATGTGTGGAGTATATATGTATGTTGGTCAAATTTTGGTAGTGTCATTTAAAAATTTTACATTCAGCTATAGTGTTAACATCTCCACCTATGAGTAAGTCCTTGCTAATTTTTACTTTATATACTTCCAAGTTCTCTGAGTAAGTATGCATATGCATAGGGTTATTATGAATTCTCTATTCATTAGCTCTGTTTAGTCTGGCTGGGCTGATATCAGCATGCTTAGTTATTTTGTGTTAATCAAATTTTCTATCATTGATCTGGAGAGTATTGAACCTTTTTGACATTGTCTTGACATCCAATAGGAGAAATTGCATTTTCAAAATCCAGTCTACATGTATGTTCACTGAACCATAGTATGGGCTTCCACCCCCATCTGTGGTGACTGCTTCCCAGGGGCACACCTCTTATTCTAAGGAGCCCCAGTCTTAACCTCTCAAGGTCAAACCACTTCCTTATTTGTAGTTAAGAAGAGCAGCAATGAAAGACACCCAGTAGTTCTTAAACAGCCTCTGTTTTATCTCTACGCTTTTAAGGCACCCAGTTGTGCAGATTCAGCCATGTGGATAAGATGACAAAGAACGTTAGGCTATTTCTAAATAAACCCAAGCTAATGATATTTGTGAAGTATCTGGTTGCCAAAATTATGTGAATTAAATATCTTTTGGATCTACACTTGGGTTAAGGCTGAAATACTTTACTCTGAATCCCTTTTGACTACTGATTTGTCTATTTACGAGAAAACTAATTTTCCCAGGGTTCAAAGCAGCCAATTAATTTTTTCCTGAATTATCAATGTTTCTTTCACATGTAGATAACCATTGGAAGGGAAGCACATCAAAATTCTCACACGTTATTTTCATTATAATGTGACTAATTTAATCAGACCCTCCAATCAAACACACCAGAAATCTGCTAAGACGGGGAGTGTGGATGAGTAAGTGAAGAAGGGAAGGGTATCTTTCCTGCAATTGCTGACAGTTTCTATGTCTTAAGAAATGTCTTTTGGAGTTTAATGTCCATTTTTAGGTTGATGTTTTTGTTCATTTATTTTTTCCACTGAGACTTTTCACTTTTTGTGTATTCTGAATATCAGGCCTTTGTCAGATCCACATTGTGTAAATAATTTCATCCATTCTGCAGGTTGTCTCTTTATCTGTCCATTACTTTCATTCCTGTGCACAGACTTTTAAAGTTGATGCAATCTATATTGAGAAAGGTGGTTATAGGAGCTGGGGAAAGCTAGAGGATTGCTTGGGTTGATGTTGGGCACTGGTTTCTAAGCTGTGGTTTGACAGAAATAGGACGTTATGGCTCTGGTACTATTACCCTATAGGTGGGCTATAGATAATGTTCTATAAATACCATTTTCAAAAAGCTACAAGACAAGTTTTGAATGTTTTTACTCTAAAGAAAAATTATGAGGCTTTCAAGATGGATCAGTCAGTAAATTGCTCATGGCCCAAGCATGAGGGACTGAGTTATGATCCCTAGCATTCATTTAAAATGTTGTGTATAGCAGTGAATGTCTGTAATCCCAGCACTGAGGAGGCAAAGAAGGAAGGGTCCCTGAAGGTCAGTGACCAGTCAGTCTAGCTGAATTGATAAGGTCCAATTTCAATGAGAGACCCTGCCTCAAAAAATGAGGTGGAAAGTGATGGGATAAGATGCCGGACATTGGATTGTAGCCTCCATGTGTACATTTGTGCACACACAAACACACACACACACATGCACATGCGTCTACACATACAAACACCTACACACATTCAAGAAATTGTAAATGCTTATGGAGATAATTACATTGAATTTGTTTAAAACATTGCCTGCATTGTATACATATATCATCAGGGAAGTCATGCAGAAAGAGGAGAATTGACAGGATGCAGAGCTTTATTAAAAATGGAGTATGGAAAGAGAAGAAAGGAATACTTAATTAGCCAAAGTTTAACATTTGCATAAGGAGCTTGATCTTCCTAAAATAGCTTCTTCTTTGTCGTTGTTGAAACAACACGGCAGATGAGTCTCACTTTCTTATGCTTTCTATGAGAAGTTACATGTAAGTTTCAAATTCCCTTCTAAACTTAGTGTCTTACTAGGAATTCATATAATAATATTTGAAGTTATTGGTTACTATTATTTTATTCTTTAGGCTATCTAGAATGTTTTACAGTAATATATAGTACAGACTTATTCTTTACGAAGAAACATTTAGTATTGCATTAATTTTCTCATGTAGTCTTTATATTTTTGGCTGATTTTTTTTCCTTCTCACATTCGAATTTTAATAACCCAAGTTAAAAATATAATTACCTTTCTGATTCAATATTTTTTCAAAGAACATATAGCCCATTCAAGAGTTTTATTAGTACTACCCATGTGAAGTTTTCTCACGATGAGTTTGGAAAATGCAATTAAATGCATTGTTTTTAACACTGCTGCTGTGAATTCACCTAACCCAGCACAGTAATCTAACCCAAGAGTTTGTTTCCTTTCCATTGCTGCATCTGTTCCTATGACAACTGGCCTCTTGGCACTCTTTTTTTCTCTCAGTTTAGATACAGGTTACAAAGGCAATGTCCAGGAAGAAACATGAAATATTCATAGAGCCAGTGCTCCGCAGCAGCTTCAGTTTACAGCTGCATGCCTTCTCTTAAAGACTATGCACACACAGAGAAATCCCCACAGTACAAATTTACATATTTCCCCAAGCCTTCCTCACCAGAGCTGAAAGAAAATTCTCAACTCAGTAGCAAAAGGGCTCAGCTAAGATGCTTGGAGCTTGCGTGGATGTGGACCACAGGGGTTTATACCAGAGGAGCATGGCAATGGTACTAATGAGAATAATGAAGATCTGGGCAGGATGCATACACATAGGTCCAGCCATGCTCCTGGAATCTGTCAAGAAAGTTAAAAATGTCAGTTTAGAGACAGCAGGGTATCACCCAGTTTATTACTGATTTTGGCACAGATACCTATCTTTCTCCCACCACCAAAGTATGCATCTAAAGAACTCAAAATAAATGAATGTATTTGTTTTGTTTTTCCTAAATGAGAGAAAATTATCTTTGCTTACCTTTTAAGTTCAAACTGAACTCAGAACAAGGCCTCTGTTACAAAGTAAGCTGCTTGTATGCCTATGAAAAAGAGCAGGAAGGGGTGCCTGGGAGGGCATAGGGGGAGAAAAAGGATTGTAAGAATGAGGTATTCATATTACAATCTCAAAAGAAAATGAAAGAAATAACTTTAAAAGAAAAACTGGAAAAAATGTTAACCTTGTGAGAGTTGAAGAGACATATGTCTCTATTTGGACAGAGGGAGAAGCAGCAGGATGGGGATGTTGGAAATGGTGAGAACACAGAACAGTCTTTGAAATTAAGTGGGAAATAAAAGAACATAGGAACATCTATACCTATTTGTGGTTGCTGTCAAATATGGCAATAAACTATGAAGAGAGGTTTTAAAAAGCAAGCCACTAAAGAATTAACAATTTTTATTTTTGTTTTTACTTATTTTGCTATTGACTAAAAATTTCCCAAGATAAATTCCCTTGGTGGTAGTTTAATGAATTAATTGATCCGTGTACCTTCTTTGAACCTTGGGTGGCCACACCTCTAGGCTGGACAGTTCTACATTTCAGAGATCAGTGCTCATCTCAAAGAGGAAAAAAAAATCTACGTTTCTGTAATTCATAGCACAGATACCCATCCCAGGCTGGAACCAGGAGTTAAAAACCTGGGCAGTGTGGAGTCAACCAGCCCGAGAAAGTCAAAAGCAAATAATTATTGCATTGTTGAGAGGATTCAGTCGATTTCCATGGATGGCTTTGAGTTTCATTAATGCTGAGGTCCTATGAAGGACAGCAGAAATATTTCAGTGAATGGAATATAACTCCTGTCCTCACTGTGAGGAGAAAATATGGATTTCAGCCTTTGGTCTTAGATGCTGTCACCACCACTGCTTTGGGCCTGTGGTGCATTGTGCATTGTCTTGGGGACCCATGACTGAGGAAGCCTACACACACGTGGAGTGAAGGAGAGCAGAGAAAAGGAGAGGGCTGAGTTACCCAGTATCTTCTTGAAGGTCCTGCCTTCAATTTTGCACCTTCTCTTTCCTAGGTCAAACCTCCTACACTTTCTGCTACCAGGGGCGGCAGACCAAGTGTTTAGGAGACATTCAAGATCCAAACTTAGCAGACAGCAATGAAAAATTCAGACAGGAGAAAAGATTACACTGGAGGCTCATGGTCAAGCCAGGACTTAAACCTCAACCTTTTAACTTCACTTCAAGACTTATTCATGCTATCAGATAATTGCTAAGGAGAATTATGCACTGGTTTAAGAATATATCTACAATCATGCTTCTACCATATTCTTCAAATTTCTTGTCATGATTTTGAAGAATCAAATTAGCTAAGCCATTTGAAAACGTTATGTAAAATGAAATTAGCTATAAGAAAAATATGCTTGGTCTCATATATATATATATATATATATATATATATATATATATAATCTGAAGTAGTTAAACTCACAGAAGCAGAGTACAATGTGATCACTGGAGAGGGAGGGATGGAGGAATGTATGATAGGGAAACGAGATAGAATGGACAAAGGATACAAAACACTCAAAAAAAGGAAAAAATTGTGATCTATTATATTGCGAGATTAACAAATTTAGTCATAATGTATATTATTCATTAAAACTTCTAAAAGAATAGACCTTAAATGTGTCACTTATGGAAAATGATAAGTAAGAGAGGTGATCTGCTAACCAGTTTGATTTAAATAATTCCATAAAGTATATTCATGTCTAAGTATGAAACTGTGCCTCCTGATTATACATAGTATTTGTTCATTTAGAAAAATAAAATATTTAATGAGCTGCTATGGTGGTAAGTACAGTTCTATATGCTGTACAGACAGCAATGGGGAAACATGCTTCTTTCATCCTGTGGGTGAAGCTCTGGGGTACCTGCTTCAGTAAAGGGGAATGGAAGTGAGAGAAGACATAGGACCCAAAGCCACAAGACGAACAGATGGAAATATTGAAAAGAATAGTTGTGACAAGCCCAGAAATCAAGTAGCCCAGATTGGAGCAGGAGATCAGAAGATGGTGAGAGAGATGTCCTGAGGAATAGAAGTGATTGGCTGCATCCAAAATGTTTGGGCAATTGGAAGAATGATTGCAGGAAATTTGACAGATATCAGAGCAATTTGGAAAAAATACCAATTGGGACTTAAAATAGGGAAGAGAATAAATAGAGCATTTATAAAGCTTTGGGACAGTAAAATAAAATCACTACATACATTCTTGATGTAAAGGTGGACATTAAAATATAATCAATATGAGCACTGAGTATTGGTTAAACTTCAGTTTGTGTGACCGGATGGCCACTGGAGGTTTTGATCAGGACATGGGACCAGCAGGGAAGAGCCAATGGCAGTAGATCTGAGCATAAATGGGAAGGAACCGGAAACTAGAGTTGGCAAATGTACACAACCTTTCAAAGAGGACCAGCAAATATTTGTTAAAGTTTGACTAGTGCTGAGATTTTATTTATATAGACTCAAATTAATGCTTAAGAAAAAAATTAAAAAATAAATTTATACAAAGGACACACTTCAATTCATGTCTGCATGCTCTTTAAATGCTAACCTAATTGAGATTCAGAAAGCACACAAAATTCACAAATTGTGAAAAGCTGAAACTTTCAAAATTCACAAGGATCCTCCCAAGAATATAGAAGCAGCAAAACTACAGTAGAGGGGGACACTCTCTGACCACGGCACACGACAATTCTGTCACTGCAGAAATAACCTCACATAGAATCATTAAAAAAAAATCACACGGTGATATTGGATACTTATTCATATTTATTTGGAAGTACTAAAATACAGATTAGAGACTGTAGGTAGACAGTACGTCTATTTATTGATTATTTTTAATACTTATTTTAAATATGATACTTTTATTAATTCTTTGAAAGTTTCATAAGATATATTTTGATTATATTTATCTTCATCCCTCCCCCAGATATTCCCTCTCCAATCCATGCCAAACTGCTTTGCCCTTTTTAACTTTATGGTTTTTGTGTCCTGATTCTTTAAAAATAACCCAAGTCCAATTTGTGTTGCTCATATACTCATGGGGTGTTGCCATCCCATGGAACATGGTCAACACATTAAGGAAAATTGACTCTTCCTTCTCCTGGAAGCCATCCATTGTCAATAGCTTTCTTTGGGTGGGGTGTTGTCATACAAATGAGTTCCACAATAGTCCAGAAAGGAGTATAACAAAGATTTATTTATCTGGGAATAAACTCACAGAAAGAGTAGTGATCTGCAGTCCTCTGCAAATGCTGGGAACTAGAACCAAATCCAGCATCAAAGAGGCCCTCGCACACTTTATAGTACCACATCCAAAGTGGGCTGGTATTTTATTTTTTTTAAAGATTTATTTATTTATTATGTATACAGTATTCTCAGTACTCTACCTGCAGGCCAGAAGAGGGCACAGATCTCATTACAGAGGGTTGTGATCCACCATGTAGTTGCTGGGAATTGAACTCAGGACCTTTGGAAGAGCAGGCGGTGCTCTTAACCACTGAGCCATCTCTCCAGCCCTGGGCTGGTATTTTAAAGGCTATTGGCTGGAAGAGTTCTCACAGCAGTTGAGGTTCCTGTGCCCTTCCATGCTAGTCAGTGTTAAGTGTTGTCATTTCCAGAGGACACACGCTCTGCTACGGTCCTCCCTGACCTCTTTTACCATGATCCTTCTTCCTCCTTTTGGTCCCTGAGCTGTGGTGTGTGTATGTGTGTGTGTTTATTTGTGTGTGTGTGTGCATGCAAGTGTGTGTGCGCGCACATGTGTGCGTGTGCATGTGTGATATTTATTAGTGATATATAACCTTTTAGGAAGATCAGGGAGTAAGTCACACTTTTAAGTAAGATCACCAAATGTCAAACTTTGGAAGAAATCTCTACAGAACTATTTAGTTTTCAAGAGAAAAACAACGGTTTCATTTGTGAGCAGGAGAGAGCATTAAGACAACCAGTTACAGAATACTGCAATAAAAGGATACTGTGAAAAAAGAAGTTTGAGGGTCAGATTTAAACATGTCCTTGCTTTGAGTCACATACCTTAAACTTGTGTGCCATTGTAGGTAATATTCCTGCTCAGTTTCTTCAAGTAAACATCATCTTCTCCGGGAGAAGGACTGAGGGGGGCTTGTGCATCAAGAGAAGTGGACAGCAGGATAATTATGTACACTTTCTACAGGGCCACTTGATTCCACTGTGTGACTCACAGCTTCTATCAAAATACCTACACAGGGTTGGAGATGCTTGCCTCTTGGGCCTCTTCTTCCTAGGGTCAGAGCTTTGTGAATATTGATTTCTTTATTTTATAAGCTAATATGATTACCCTTTTAGTCTATGCTCTCTTATAAAATAATTTTTAAAAAAGCCATCTATTGTTATGTTTTCCCACTTTCCAAGACTATGTATATATAAAAAAACTTTAAAAAGCTTTTCTACATTGTTTTAGAATTTGGGAAGGGAGAGGAGTTAAACACATGGTTGATGAGTGTGTTTAACTCGATATTTTCCTATCCGATCTGTGTGGCTGTGTGCTAGATGATTCAGAGGTGCAACTGTAGTCAGATGGCTGTTTCTATGGTGAATGACAGCTAGGCAGCGACACAGAACATGCTCAGTGTTTGGAGACCAGAATAACTTTTCAATCATTTGACATTTAAACTATAGGCTATATATATCTATATCTATCTGATTCTTCTAAGTCTTTTTTTCTTCTCAAAACAACATGTTTAGATGATTGCTATGATTCACAAAACAGAAAAGAGTTGAGAGATGAGCTATGATCAAATGCCAAAGAAAGCTTGAAGAAATCCACTTTTCCTAGCTATTTTTGAAATATTCTAGAGTCTGTATAATATGAACAGTTATTTTAGGGAAAATGAGCAGAATTGCTTAGTTTGGTGCAAATTTTAAAATTTGGAATAAGGGTAGCATTGTATTATCTTAAGAAATAAATGGCCGGGCGGTGGTGGCGCACGCCTTTAATCCCAGCAAGGATGCAGAGACAGGCAGATCCCTGTGAGTTTGAGGCCAGCCTGGTCTACAAGAGCTAGTGCCAGGACAGGCTCCAAAGCCACAGAGAAACCCTGTCTCGAAAAACCAAAAAAAAAAAAAAAAGAAATAAATGATATCTTGAGGTCTATGAGGAGGTACAAACTGCACACCTTTGATCCCAGAACTTGGGAGGTAGAGGTATAAGGATCAGGGAGTCAAGGCCATCTACAACATATGAAATTTGAAGTCAGTCCAGGTCTGCATAAGATCCTGACTCAATACCATCTTCCCTATACCAAAAAAGGATGCATAATTTATAAGCAAAACATATGTTAACTTTATATTTCTATAAGGGAAATAATTTCTGATCAAGTCAGCTAACATATGTTGTTGTTATGTTTTTGGTGAGAATTAGGGTTATTGCCAGAATTTTATCAAACAATGTAATTTGTTACAAAGAGTAGTATTTTTCTAGCTGAATAAGTTAAAAACATAGAGCTATTACCTCACTGATCATAACTTCATGTATTATACTGTATCATAATATGTATTGTTTGTTATTGATTTAGTACTTTAAATCAAATTGTTGTACTTATTGCTTATTATATAATCTAAATTATGATTTACTTTTAAAGAAACAAAACCAACTCTTGTCTCTATTACATTCTGTAAGAATATGTTTTATGTATGTGCATTTCTAAAATATCTAAACTATTTTTTCTATATCATATCATATCTGTATCATACATATACAAATTAAGTGCCTAAAATATTTACATATAAAGGTTAAAGGGAAAATTTCTGATTTATTCTGAGGTATGAAGAAGAAAGTCTTGCCTAGATCTTTCTTTTTGAGTTGGATATGACCAGTTTTTCTGTGTTTTTCACATCATTATGCCCCTGTATAAATTCTGTGACCAAATTTTCTACAGTTATATTGCATTAGGGTTCACAATAGCACATGCAAATTTACTATCCTTGCAAAGACTCTGTCTTCACATATTGCCATATTCTGAAAGCCAGAGTTTTATGTGCTCAGCATGTGAATTTTGAGACAAAACTTCATTTCATAAAAGCTATTTCCAAGACAAAAAGCAGCATAACATATAGTTGACTACTGTGGTTAAAACAGCAAGGTTGGGGGCGCAGAGGGCATTACAGCTGGGTATGAAATAGTCACACTAAGGAAGAGGAAAGACAGCACTCTGAACAGAACACAGCAGAGCGTGGCAGGCTCCACCCTGTCCTGTGTCAGCCTCCCCTACTGCAACCCAGGAGCATGTGCAAGGCACTGGTACTCAATCCCCTAGTTAACCCAACTGTGTGGGTCGTACCTCCATACACATTCCTGAAACTAAATGTAGCAGACTGAATTGTGGGGAAGATTGGACACCAGTAATTTTTCTTCCTGTTTCAAGAAGGATATCACCCCAGAAAGCTTCAGAGGTTGGCAGAGGGAGGGGAAATGGTGGCCCAAGATTGACCTGTCCAGATCCTAGGTGCAGTCTCGATGCTGCTGCTAGTCTAAGTCTGCCTTCCACTCTGGAGTGTGTACTTAATTTCCACATTCCCTTTCTCACCTACTGAAATGAGCTCTGACTCCTATTCCCTTTACCTGTGCCACAGTGTGAGTCTTTTCCTTCTAGCGCTAAGAGCCAAGACTGTTACCGCTGGATTTGGAGGGAATGTGAAAGGAGACATTGCTCTTTGTCTATAACCAGCAAAAAGCAGGGAAGCCTGTTAATCTCTTTCCCAAGGTGATGGCTCAGTAAATACGCTACTCTTCATTCTCCAGCATCTGGAGACAACAGCCATCATTTAGCAATACTCAAGTTTGCCTTCTTTTAGGCCACAGTGATTTGCCACAGTATGGCTTCCATTATATTTTACTCTGCCTTATTGACTGTTAGCACTATTCACACTTCTGTAACTCCCTTTAGTGAAATCATTTAAGGGTGTCATTCATATCCTGCTGACACCCTGACTGAATATACCTGTTTAACCAAATATACCCTTGAAATCTATTGGCTTTGATTTCAGGTTATGTGGATATTTAGGATATCCCCATGTCTGTTCTTCGACAAATAGCTTATTTTTAAACAGATAAAAGTTTATTTGGTTTAGAACTTCATCTTTGAAAATTAATTTTTGGAAAATTCTAAGGTAGAGTTTATTAAGTTGACTTTGCCTTGACTTTTCATATGTCAACATAAGTTGACATATATATATACATATAAATAAACATTGCAATGAAAATGTGTATATAAAGTATAATATATACACATATATACATTACATATATATGTTTAAAATTAGCTAATTTTCTCAGTGCCTGTCTTAATGCCATGTTATATAGCAATGAATGATGAATGCTTATTATGTATCATTTTGAAACCAAAGTGGCTTTCCTTGACTTTCTGAAAATTTGCTACATTCAGAATGACCTTAGAAGTCACATGTTAAAGACTGTGATTCCCTCTCTTTATATGTGCACTTTTAATATCAAAATTGCATATCTCATGTGAATCATATAATATGTCAGCTCTGTGTTGGCTTGTCTGCCTAGCTTTTAATGGTCAAACCATTTCTCTGGACCTGCCTGATTATTTTCTGCATAAGTTCCTGGAGAATCATTCAAGTTGGATACATTTTTTTTTTATTTTTAAATTGCAGACTAGTATTCCACAGGATGGATGTATAATGTCTTAGCTGCTCACACATAAAAGCACGTTTGGGTTGTTCAGTGTCTTTGGTCTACTAGCAATGAAGCAGATCTCTGAGTGACTATGTGCCTGACTTTTGGTTGAAAGCCCCAGTTTCCATGTCCATGTGCTAAATGGCCAAAACTATGTTTACTGGCCTACAAGGTAAGTGTGTGTTTAGCTTAAAAAGACATGGCTTTGGTGACTTGAGTGGTAATGGCCCCAGTAGGCTCTTATATTTGAATTCTTGGTCTGCAGTTGGTGGAACTATTTGGGACGAATTAGGAGACATGGCTTTGTTGGAGGGGGTGTGTTGCTGGAGGTAGACGTTGATGTTTCCAAAGCACATGCCGTTCCCATTTAGCTTTCTGTCTGCCTCGTTGTCTCAACAGGTAACATTCTCAGCTACTGCTGCCGTGCCATATCTGCCTGCTACCACACTGCCCAGCATGATGGTCATGGATGCATCCTCCAAAACTTTAAACTTCAAATTCAATTCTTTTATAAATTACTTTTGTTATAATGTTTTGTCAAGACAATAGAAGAGTAACTGGGACATGGACAAACTACATTTCAGAGTGGCTGGACCATTGTTTTCCCACTAGATTAATTATGGCAACCATTTCATAACATATATATCTTAATATAGCAGACGTCTCTGAGTATATCTTAGCACATGCAATTTTTATTTAACAATTATATGTCAATAAGTTATGCATTCCTGGGGGTGGGTACAAAGGAAAATGCTTTTTCAAAAGGTGATAAGACAAACTCCAGACCAGGAAAATATATTTGCAGGCCAGCATTCAAAAATCTCAGATTTGAGGTTTTTTTTTTTAACCTGTTTTTAACAGAAAGTTATATATTTTATATTTAAGTGTTTGAGCTCTTCTGGGGGAGTTTTTGACATGTCTGCCATTATTTAACTTAGTCCCACAATGGGGGAAACTGACCTGGAGGTGGAATAAATTATGTTTTCCCAAAACTCCAAGATGGCATAATTTATCTAGATATCACAGGCTATCAGGTGGACACGTTCCCACAGAAGCCAGATTTCCTAGCTTTCAGAGCTTCTCAGTTTCCAACAAGGAGTAGCCATTACTACCCTACAAAGAACCTTGGAGGAATCAAGGGAAAGGGTGATTTGTATGACTTTAACACATTCGTATTTTTTTCAGACTCATTTGTTTAAAAGGTTATTATACAATTTTATAAAGAGAGCTTTAGGCTTTTGATAGATTTTCTCTTGGTGATGGCTTCCATCTTAAACTAGGCAATACCCTGAAATTAGATGAACACTCTACAAGCTTGCTAAATTGGATCATTAGCAGAGCTATGGCTAACCTTAGTCCTTTTTTTTAAATTATCTTTACTGAGCTCTACATTTTTCTCTGCTCTCTTCCCTATCTTCCCTCCCCGCAATTTCAACCCTCTCCCAAGGTCCCCATGCTCCCAATTTACTCGGGAGATCTTGTCTTTTTCTACTTCCCTTGTAGATTAGATCTATGTATGTCTCTCTTAGGGTCCTCATTTTTGTCTAGGTTCCCTGGGATTGTGACTTGTGGGCTGGTTTTCTTTGCTTTATGTTTAAAAACCACTTATGAGTGAGTACATGTGATAATTGTCTTTCTGGGTCTGGGCTAACCTTAGTTCCTAGTCTTTGACATCACCTGTGAGGCATGGATATACGAGGTTAGGAACTTGCGACTATATTTTATGAGTATTGAAATGGCTCCTCTCTGCATTGTGGCTCACTTAGATATTTTCTTGCAACTAGATAGTATGGTTACAAAAGAGTTCCAGTAACTGCATTTTATGTATTATAACCCACATACTGTTACCAGAATCTACGTCATCTTCCAACTGGTATGTTTAATCCTAGAGCATTTTAAAGCTTTCTACCAAATAAATGCACGAAACGCCTTCCACATCTAGAGGACATGAAGTACAGGGCCATAAACACGTCATTCCCTGTTTTGCAGATGTCTTTCTCTCTCAGATTAAAACATTTCAATTCCTATTGCATGCTTTCAATGATATTAACTAGATTACTCCTGCAACCACATATGATTTTTTTTGTGTTCCTAGCTCTGGGGTGTGGAGTACAACCCCATTAATCTCTTAACCTATAAAAGGAAGAAATGGCATAGCTGTGACAACAGCTTCTCAGGTGTACAGTTCAGAAGCTGCTCACCTGAGTCCTCACAGACGATGCTTATTTTGGGGAGGCAAGTACATAAATCAACCCTTTTGATATATGGCAAAATGGTTGACACAGGCTCTCATCATCCTGTATTTCTTTATTTCTCCTAACCTTTTGGCCAAAAAGGGCCAACATTAGATATTCGAGCATGTTATTTTGTTTCCATATCAGGAGCTTTATTTACTGGATAAAACAGTACTGCTAATCCATAGAAACTTATGAAGTATTACTGGCTATTCTTCAGAAAGAATCAAATGGCTGATTTAGCTGATTCAGAAATGAAAATTTCAAGAACCAAAGGAGTTAAAAAACCCCTTAAATTACTGTAAGACACACCTTGTGGTTTCATATTGTTTTAAAACCAGAATATTTCCATAATTTCATGGTAGCTTTCAATGGGTTTATCTAGGTAGCAGTAATGATCTCATTCTTTGGTATCCATGAAAATGATTGCTCCTGAACAGTTGAAACAATGGAATTTCTAGATAACTGTCACTTTGTGTTCAGAGAGCTTAAAGTCATTGGATTAAAGCATAAATCTTGGTTGTAGTCCAAAACCTTGTATTAACTATTTCTAATAAAGTATAGATCAGAAAAGTCAGAGTGGACTCTTATAGCTTAATTGACAAGCACTCTTTTAAGAAAAGCTGCAACCTTTCTGTCTACAGCGGTGTAATAACTAAGGTAATAATTGAGAAGGGTATACTGACCACTTTTAGACATTAAGACCACTGATTTTCTTATTTCATTTTTTTTGTATTTTATAGTATTGAAGAATGTCTAAATGCAAGAGACCTTCTATATTAAACATGGCACAAAATTCTTTTTTTAAAAGATCTATTTTTATTGAACTGTATGTGTATATGTGTGTGCCATATGTGTGTAGGTCCTCACAGAGGCCAGAAGAGGGGATGTAGCAATGGGCAGCTGTGAGCCTCTTGTGGGTGTTTGGCACTGAACTCAGATGCTCTGGAAAAGAATGAAGTGTTGTTAATCACTGAACAGTCTCTCCAGGCTCCTGAAATAAACAAAGAAACATCTGGCTTGACAAACTTTTCCTTTCTTTAAGTAAGACTCTTTTTTTTTCTCATCAACTATTAATCATAACAACTCATATTTATACTTTTCCTCAGCTTTTTCCAAGTTGTTATCAATTCCTAGTCTATCTGAATAAAAACCCAAATATCCCAGTTTTGATGAAGAAATCTAATCTTTATTTCTATGATGTTAGCACAATATACTCACACGATAGCTTCGATCTGTACTTAACAAAATACATTTGTAGCACTTTACAAACTTCCTCAGTGTGGAAAACATCACATAACATTTTATTAAACACAATACTTCGTATATATTATATATCCATAATTTTATTTACTTTAAAAAGATAATTAACTCTCTTTATTCAATACTTGGTTTTATCATCAATAAAGCACAGCCTAACAAAAGAAGAAGTGCTCTCGTTAGCAAATAAGATAAATAGAACACTAAGGAGAGATAACACCTGCTAGTCTGATTTGTTTTAAATTAAGGTACCAGTGGAATGTAAACAAATTTTTTGTAATTATTCATTTTTTACAAAAGATGTGTTATCAAATATACATGCAGAGGTCTGAATCCTAGTGTCTATCATTATAGTTTCTTAACAATGTGGTACAATTTGTTAAGTCATTAAAAACGGTAGCCTTTGGCACTTGGAGTAGAAAAAGAATATATCAATAGTATGTAAAGAAAAAGAATTCAATGACTAGAGAAGTACTTTAAAATCCTTTTTTTTTTGTTAAGAAATAGGAAAGATTAGGAAATATCATATACTGCACCTCAAATACTGCAGCTTGGTTTTTCTTCAGAGTACTAAAACCAGTCCACCCTTCCCTCTAGGAACTGGCCAGGCCAGTAGGCGGGGACATCGCGATGGTGGTGATGGTAGAAGTGGGGAAGGCAACGTTTTACACCCACTTCCTTCTCTGAGAAGGAAATTGCCAGAAGGGTTACTGTTGAGTCTGTATTTTATTGCCAGAGTTTTCAATTCTGCTGGTTTCAGCTAAATTCCTAACGCCTTAGGAGGTTGAGTTCTCTAAAAAAAACCTCTGCCCTTTGCATGTAGAAGTGGATAATGGGATGAGAGGGTTCCTTGCTGGACAGTTGTTCTCACTGAAAACTGCACTGAGGTCAGACCAATCAGCTCTGCAGTTTTCTTTTTGCTGCCCCTTGGCAATCAAGTGTACAATATAGTCCTTAAGACACGGCATAAAAGTATTTAATACCAAATTTCAAGAGCCAAATATTTCTCCACCCTATAAATCTCTAACCTGGAAGAATACTTCAAAATGTTTTGATGGTATTCCTGCTACCAATAACATGGTTTCCTTTGATTGAGGCTCAAGGCTTTTGATTCAAGACAGGCAGCCAAAACTACAGGTTGCAGTCTAAGCACAAAAGCTGTGTCTACTCTGACGTCCTGAAGATACACTTTCTTACTTTATACTGTGAGACACTTTTATTTCTCGATTAGCGTCTGCCGAGATTACTGTTAGTGTCTCATTGCAGGCACGTCAGGGAAGAGAGTCATGCTCTCCCCATCGTGGCTCCAGTTTATGAATGAGATAATGCAAAGATGAAATGCGCTGGAACAAAATGAATTTTTATCATTGCTTACTGAAGCTGTAACCTTTGCCATCAGGTTGGAGACATCTTGAACTGGACCAACATGTCTGGCAATGGAACCCACAATCTCAACTTTTGGCTCAGATTTTCTTATTTATGAATTCACAGCAGTGTAGTTTGCACAAGGAATGTAAATAGTTATTTTTTTCTTTTTAAAATAGAAGAATATATGTGTGATCTCAAAAACACTTAATAAACTAAGGAGAAGCCATAAAGTGGAAAATATAATCACAGTAATGTCAAAATATTCTCTAAAACAATGTTTTAACTATGCAAATGTACTCACTAAAAATACCAGAAATCAGCATTACCAATACTTAAATAAAAAGGAGAAAAATGGTGCAGATAACTAGTTATTCCCTTTAACTGAAAACATTCCTACAGAGTTTCAGATATTGAAAAATGCATTTTTTCAAAGAAATGCTCAGAACCCTTTTTAAACTTTTTTTTTTCACTGTGAGAGAGCCACTGCAGGGAAGCCAAGGATGGCCTAATCTGCCGAGGATGGCCTAATCTACCACATCTTCGGAATGAAGGAGCATTTCTCTGACGAGGGATCGCACACCACTATTTCACAGCTAAGTAGAGTTTGAGAGTGTACATGGTCTATGCACTGGAATAATCAGCACCTCCCAGACTGAGCTTCTGGTGCAGATTCAGCAAAAAAATGAATAATATATAATACTGCATGGCCTCTGCTGTCGGGAAACCAGTGTGGTTTGGGTTTCCACAGCTAATTATAATGAAAAAAAATCTCAAAGTTGGCACATTCAGAAAGTTAAGTACTATACATCGAAGGAAATCGCTTGGTCTTAATGCTGCCCTCTGTGAAGCCTCAGTGACGGACGGGTCTTAGGAACTGTTCAGATGGAGAGATTAATTGGGGCCTTGCTTTGTGCTTTTCCTTTCCCTTGGTGTAAAATCGCCACGATTTCTGTGGTAGTTCTATGAGAGTTCCGGACTGATGGTGAACAATCTAGTTGGGCAAGAAGGCTTTCCAAATCCTCTTGAAAAAAAAAAAAAGAAAAGAAAAACCAAAAAAGCACAGGTAGAATAAACGTGTGGTTTTGAGGGTGGTGGTGGTCACCCATATGATGGCACGAAGGGCCACTGCTCAATCCTTATAAGCCCGCGTGGGGGACGTTCCTTTGTAGAAGATGTTTCTCGTGTTCTCAGGGCTGTTGCTTCTCTCGGGGATCAAGATAATGTTGCCCTTTCTGCGCAGGGTGGAGTCGCGTGAGGAGGACACAGACAGCGTCTCTGAACCTATCTCGCTGCCCTCCACTGGGGTCACTCGGATGGTCGTGATGCCATGGTGGTGGTGCTCATTGCTGTCGATGTTGCTTCTCTTGCGATCTCCAGACCCAAAGCTGTCTTTGAGGGACTCGCAGCTTTCTGAGTCCCTGTTGAGATCATTGAGCTCATAGGTTTGGCGCAGGCTGCCCTTCTCTGGAGCTTTCCACTTCCAGGAGCCGCTGCCTTCTCCCTCGGTGGTGGATGGGATCTGAATGATAGGCCTGTTGTTCTCAGGGTGGGCCTCCACCCGCACGATGCCACCGGGCTCGTGGTCTGTCAGGGTTTTGTAGCGGATGGAGCCTGTGCAGGTGACGGTGCTCCCCTCGGCATTCTTGGGGCTGCTCTGCAGCACACCCTGTTGCTTGGACATGGCGATGACCTGCATGATGCGCGGCTGGCTGTTGCTCCGGTTACAGGCCACTGTCTTCTCTGCGGCTTTCAGCCACTTGGCCCGTGCAGAACTGCTCTTGGGCGAGGTGCTTATGTTTTCCTGGGTCTCCTCAGGGATGTGCACCAGTTGAGAGGAGCCAGGGCGGGACTGGATGGACACGCGTGGCCCTCCAGGCATGCTATTGTTGCACCCGGGGACAGAGCCAGGCTGGATCTTGAGGTATTGATTGCCTGGGACATGGTGGTCTCCATTTACCCCTACCCTGGAAGGCTCTGAGCTGGACCTCATTTCTATGGACCTAGGTGGTGACTGCCCTTCTGGCTCAGTGTCCATAACCTGCAGGGACATCTTACGACTCTCGTTCTTGCTCTTCCACTGGGTGAGGAGCTGCTTAGACCGGGCAGAATCCATGGAGGCGTGGATGCTCGCGTTTCTTCTCACAGGGTCTTCCACTGAGGGGGTATTGGCTCTGGGCAGCGTGTTGCTGAAGGTCACCATGCTCTCTTTCCCCATGGGACTCCGAGGGGTGATGATTTCTACGTCAGCATTGGCCCTCTTGAGATTTGTTAAGGAGCTTGCATCCCTGTGGTTTCGGTTGAGGATGCCCTCTGTGTGAGCAATTCCATCACTGCTGCTACCATTTTTAGCTGATAAAACCCTGCTGGCATCTTGACTGAGGTCAAGTGACCTGAGGGCATCTCTCTGCTGGAGCATACTCTCTTCACTAGGGAGAAAATTCCCCACAGCATACAGGCCCTGGTGTTCGAGGGAAAACAACAAACATCACACACAAGAAGATGCCATTAATCACGTTTCTCTTAGAATACCCACAGTTGAGGAAGGTACTGAGCATAAGCCGAGGACCAATAGAACAATGAAAAAGTACAGTTACTCAGGAGGTAGCTTTAACTATCTAGATCATTAGACTAATTGCTTAGAAATAAGGATGATTCCTTTCAGTTCCACCAGAAGTTGTCACACCCTCTGTATTTTTTAAATTTTTATTGCTTTACAAATAATACCATTCAAAATTTCCACTTTCTCCCCTCCTCCCATTTCCCTCCCCCTCCTCCACTGACTCCTCCCGCCTCCAGTCCTAAATAAAAGGCAGGGTACCCTGCCCTGTGGGAAGTCCAAGGCCCTCCCCACTCCATCCAGGCCTAGGAATGTGTGCATCCAAACAGACTGGGATCACAAAAAGTCAGTACATGCAGTAGAGACAAATTCCAGTGCCGTTATCATTGGCCCTCAGTCCGCCCCCATTGTCAGCCACTTTCAGAGTCCAGTTTGATCACATGCTCGTTAAGTCCCAGTCCAACTGGCTTTGGTGAGCTCCCATAAAGGAAAGATAGCCAATGAGAGAGCTACCGACATTTTCCCCTGCCTTCCAAAGTTTTTCTTTCTTTCTTTCTTTCTTTCTTTCTTTCTTTCTTTCTTTCTTTCTTTCTTTCTCTTTCTTTCTTTCTTTCTTTCTTTCCTTCCTCCCTCCCTCCCTCCCTCCCTCCCTCCCTCCCTCCTTCCTTCCTTCCTTCCTTTCTTTCTTTTTTTTTTGGACTAGTAGCTTCTTTTTGAGTGACAGCCCAAGAGGCTTCAATGATTCATATTCCCTTCCATTTTCAATCACTCCTGATGGCAAGCAGAGGAGTGCGGGAAATATAGAACAGGAACCATTCCTGAAAACACTGAGTGGGGTTTAGAAATGAGGGCAGCAACATACATTGTTGCAAGTCACGCTGACTTCAGCCTTCCTGTCTGCTTCAAACTTGACCTTTAAGTGGGAAAGTTGGATTAAAGTGCTGCTTTGTATCAAATGTGGGCCAAATTTTACTTAATTTTGCCTGCGTTCTTAGTCCCTCAATTTTATTTGTTTGAGATTTGGAAAAGGTTACATTTCGGTTTCAAAATTGTTACCCAGGTTACAGGAGATCTAATGCCTGCTGGAGTTCCAGAGACAGGTTCATGAAGCCGGTGTCTACCTGTGAGTTATTTCAATTGAAGGTGGCTGGTTCTACCACTTACGACTAAGTAATGCGATTTTATGGTTTTAATATTTTATAGACTGCTTGACAATGAGGAGTAGCATATATTTAAGAATGATAATGCACCAATTTCAGAGCACAGAGTGCAAATGGAATAAAAATAAAAGTCTCTCTCTCTCTCTCTCTCTCTCTCTCTCTCTCTCTCTCTCTCTCTGTGTGTGTGTGTGTGTGTGTGTGTGTGTGTGTGTGTGTGTCTGTGTCTGTGTGTCTGTGTGTATTGAGATAGGATCTTACTATGTCACACTAGTTGGCCTGAAATTTGTTATGTAGATCAGGCTGGCCTCAAATTTACAGCTATTTATCTGTCTCTGCCTCTCAAATGCTAGGATTTCAGGCATGTGCCATCATATTTAGACAGATTTTTTTTATTGTTTTTGAGGTTTCACTACGTAGACCAGGCTGCCCTCAAATGTGCAGTTCTGCTGCTTCAATCTCTTAAGACTACAGGAGTGAGCATTGCCCTGGCTATCCTTTAGTGTCTCCTTTTAAATACTTCTACCTGTGCTCTTACCACCAGGATATGCTTCCTAATACTCTACCAATAATTGCATTGCATTTGTAAATTTGAAAAAAAATCTGCAATTGAACTTCAAGTTCTGGCCCTATTGTATAATATTCAGTGCTCAGAATGGTAATATAGTTATTTAATTCTTATTTTGAAAGAAATATGACATAAGTCATATTTAATTAATTAATTAATGAGCCATTGGAAATCAAACCAGGGGTTTGTGTGCTCTACTTTTTTGTGCTCTATACGTCTACTTCAATATTTTTGTTCTGTGGGTAAAGAATCAAGACTATGAGTGGCCAGGAAGAGTTGAACTTCATACCTACATCCTTTGGATTGGTTGGAACACTCATGTGAATGTTAGGGTACCATGATCTTACACGAGTGCAAGGAGATGCACAGACTATGGAGTGGAAGCTCTTTTCCCCTTCTTTTACAGCACTCAGTCACGACTCCAATAGCCACCCTGGCCTATGTGCCATGATTTCCCCACTGACTTCAGTGTGATCCAGTCCCTCTATGCTGAAGAGGGCATGTGAGAGTAAAGTTTAAAGTGTTATCACCAGCTCTGCTTGCTTATAAAGAGGAAATCATTGCACACCTCGGGAATATTTCTTCTTCGAGATCATTTGATTTTGTGATTCCATTCTTACAAGTACCAAGACCACATGACTCTGGCTAGGGACAACTGATTTTTATTTCTGTCATCCCAGTAGTTTCCTTCTTGTTGCCTGCTCATGTCTGTCACCAGCATATTGGTTATCCTGGAAACTTTCTCACTCTGTGACCTGGCAATTTTACATACTCTAAATAAATGCAATGAAGCATCTATAAACAATGGCCCTGGCTTCCAAAGTACTCATGGCTCTTCTGCCCTTCAGACATAGCTACTAAAATGCCTATTACTTAATAATCATGAACTCCTTAAATGTGTTTCTATCCAGCAATATGCTAGCTGGATTATTTATCTAGTCTACTAATGTGATAACCATAAGTCTAGTCTTCCAAGTTATAAGGTCATTGTTCCTCATTCCAACACTTCCTTTTCTCTCTGATTGCTCTTTAACATCTTTGTGTGGTAATCTCTTCCCCCTGAATGAGCTATTTTATTTACCTTAAAATATTTTTAGCCATATCCTTTCTAGAAAGGTTACTTGATGTTCCTTTGGCAGTTTCCTGTCCACAAGGAATCACATGCCATCACTAAGTATGTTGTAACCATTTATGCTGATGCTTGTCTTTACACGAGGCAAGCATCAGGAGACATCTTATTTTCCTTAGTTTTATAGTGGATAACAATGTGTAGATAATTAATAAGGAAGGTGAATGAAAGGATGCTTGCATGACTGAGTTCAATAGACAATGTCGGTCTCCTTATAATGCAGATACTCATCTTGAAGGTATTTAGTGTGTTTGAGAGATTAAAAAGCTTCACTGTTGGTTGGAACATAGCTACATTCAGAAAAGTGCCACTTTGTGTTGTTGGGGGAAATTATAGCAACTTTTACTAAATCTTCACTATTCCTAGTTTTACTTATATCTGCTTTCCTCGTGTATAAAATTTCAGTATACAGGGTATTACCCTGTGTGCTTTCTTTAAGAAAGGAATATAACAATTCTCAAATCAATCTTGGCTCATAAGAAGAACTCATTAAATCATTTTATTGGAAGTAGAGAATAATTTGCCCTAGAATAAGATGCACCGTGGGATTTTCTCATGAATATAAATGCATCATGAGTAAGTTATTATTTTACAAAATATCCTATGCATGCCTTTCCACATTAAACTGCACTTCACTAAATAGTAAGAATGTTATTTACCAAATACAGGGCGATTCCTCCTCCTATTAAAAAGCCACAATAGACATCGACTGGGTGATTCTTATACTGAGTTATCCGTGTTAGCCCGCAGATGATTCCACAGATGATAAACGTGAAGACCAAGAGAGGTTTCAGGAGCTTGGAGGAATCGGTTAATGTGGAATTGAAGTACATCTTTAAAATGAAAGATGGGAGGTAAGTATGCTAGAAAGGCCATTGTGTTAGAAAAGTTTAAGCAAATAAAACGTTCAACTCAAAAGTTTGGCTGACAAACTTGACATAACTTTCACCCATTCCCCTTGTTATGGCTAAGTTCTCAACTGACCTAAGAGGGAAGTGCATGACAACATTCATAAAATACACAGCCTAGCTCTCCTTTAATTGCAGGAAAGTCTGCAAAATACCAAAGCAGTAGGTTTTCCCCCAGAATCCTAATATCCCTCTTACATACCACAAAATTTCGGTACATTCGTCTCACAAAAGACTACTCAGGCTGTGGTGTCAATCAAACACCAGGACTCTTCATTGTGTAACACTTATCACATTGACCGTGACCTAGAACTCGCTATTGTTACATAAATACTGAGAGCTGTGTTCCTGTCTGTGTCTTTGTACACTTCCTTAACAAAAGGCCTTTGGTTTCTGCCACACTTGTGTATCACATAAATATTTCCCCACCAAGTATTGTGTTCAAAGGGCCTATGGGTAAGCAAATATTATGACTCATTGTGGAAAAATTCTTTGATTCTTCCTTTTTTAAAAAAATGAAAAGTAGCATTTGATAATGGCTTTAGAAGCTATTGTATTAAATTATAATCTAATTAGTCACCTAGAGGAAATACTCATTCCTCAGCTTTTCTCTAGGTCACAGTTTAGCAACCAGGAGCTTATTACTTACCGACACATATACAGCAGCAAAAGCAGCAAGGGTTGCGTGTTGGGACGGGAATGACTTTCTGCCAAGGGAAGACAGTCAAATTATGCATTTAGTCGGAATGCGCTGCCAGCCACCATTGCAAGAAGGCAGGGTAAGATGTTCAACTTCAGGTCATGAAACAAGAAGTTATAACCCTAATTTATATTTGGTTTACTGAGAAAAACCAGAGTGATTACAACCCTTGGGAACACTGCTGGCCACCACGAGTATTAAAGAATAGCGGTGACATACTTTTTAGTAAAAAATGAAATGAAAGGAAGTGGAAGATAAGTATGAGGTTTGGCAAAGGGACACGTGAAATAAGTTGGAAAATAACTGCGTTTTGATTGCAGTTAGATCAATTCCTTGTTAAAGTCCATAAAATATAGGGCTTTGATGTTTTATGTGCTTTTTCTGCCCTGAAATAGTTTCATGGCAATAAGTAAGGACATTATTTTCCCATACAAGTAGATCTTAATGTACCTTTATATTCTAAAATGCACAGAAAAGCCCTGCTTTAACAAACTGCCTCTCTGCAGAGCTTACTTAAATGTGACTGTTACTTCTAAAACCACACAGAATTTTCTTAAGTTGAACAACTTAAGGAGCAAACTTCATTTGGGACAGTGATCAGTGGAACATACACAGGGAAGAAACACAGGAAAAGGATTAGAAATTTCTTTCAGTGGAATAAAAACACGGAAAAATGTCATTGATATTATTTCTTTTCTAATTATTTGTTACTTGTTATATTGTTATAGACAATAAAATGTGGAAGTATTGAGAAAGAATACAGGACATGGTTCTTCAGCATAAATTCAAAATTACTAAATAGTCCATGGGAATTTGCTTTGTTGAGAAGTCAAAAATAATAACTTCAATTTTTATAATAATTATCTAGAACTCTGCATCTCTCTACTGATTTTTGCAGCACCTCAGAAACTTCCTCTTGTCTTATAAGTGTATTTTACTTTGTTGATTGAAAATAATTTAATGTGGTAGTAGTTTCATGTCCTTAAACTTCTGAAATTTAAAGTCAGGAGCTGTTTAACATTTATGTATTTATGCTGCTTCTTTGTACACTTGAGCAAAAGAAAAATGTATATAATTTTAAAATAAGTGATAAAGAAGAGACAGAACACAGATTTTTGGTATTTGACTAAGTGAGTCCAATGCACATAGAGTCTGTCAGCTATAACGAATGGATCATTACTATCTTAAATCAATTGTAGTAGAACACAAAATATAAGTTCAGGCAAAGGAGGACTTGTAGCAAAAATGTGAAACTGAAATTTGGAGACTTCAAGAAAAGGATTTGGAACAAGTCACTAGCAGATCTCATGTTATGGTCATTGAATTGGTTGTTGCGTTGACAATGGAAGCAAAATACAGATTATCATGACTGAAAACGGCATGCTTGGGTGTGCAATGTTTGCACGACACAGGGACTGGCATGGAATAGTTTTAGAGTTCTGTTTCCAACCTGCCACTGTTGATCACTGTAAGGTCAGATCCTGAACAGATATCCTCCACGATGTAGGAATTTTCTTTGCAGGACACATTCAGAGAGGTGTAGTTCGGCTTGCACACAGTCAGAAAGTACGGAGCTTGGTACCCTGTGGAGAGCTGTATGATGTCTGTAATGAGAGCCGTGGAGCACAGTCCAAACACATGGACACCTAGAAGGAAAACGGAAAATGTTGTTATCAACGTGATGGCTAACACTGGGTTTATATTAATGTCAACTGTTTATTGTACATTAGTATGTTGACCTTATAATGTACCGTCATTTTTTCTAAGGTAATTTGAGAGGTAATATAGACATTTTCTAAGCTTCTACATTGATATTTAAGGGCAAAATAGTACAGTGAGAATTTACCAGCTATATAGTCAATAGACTATAGTCACTCTTGTCAATTAGGGAAAATATTTTATATATAAAATATTTGCTTTTAATTAAGCGTGTCTAGGTGTAGGTCTGTATACATGTTTGTACGGGTGCCTTCAGAGTACAGAAGAAGGTATCAGAGTTCCAGAGCTGGAGTTCCAGGCAGTTGTGAGTGGCCAGATGTGAGTGCTAGAAATTGAACTTGGGTCCTTTACAAGAGCAGTGTGTATTCTGAACTGATAAGTCGTGTCTTCAGTGACTAAGGTCAATTTTTAATATGATTTACCATAGGTCACTTTCCATCTATCTGGGGGAAAGTTAAGGAAAGATTAGGGAGGGACAGAATATGAGAAATGCAATAGAATCGAAAATGCTTTTACGTTAACGTTATTTTAATTTTGCCGTCACTGAACTTATTCACCGCAATCTGTGTGATCATGGGTTTGCATCTGGTCTTTGGAGTCTGGTGAAGTTTTAATTAAGACAATGATTGCCCCTACTCCCCAGTCCATCAGTAGCTAAATGGTTCAGTAATGTGGAAAACAACTTGTAGGGAGGAGGAGAAGTTGACAGGGATGGAGGAGATAAAAGCAAATCAGGAGGTGAGAGTAGTCACCATGTATTAAATGTAGTTATAAACCTGTCAAAGAGCAAGTTTAATAAAAGTTACTTAACTCTGGAATAAAATGTACACAACACAAGTTTTTAAAATGGTAATTTAAATTCCTGAGCATTTCTGAGGGGTTCGGACTCTTTTCTCACCTTGGTCTATGACTGTAGGCACAGCTACTAAACCCCACAGAGTCCATTCTACTTCTGTATGAAGCACAGTATTCTGAGAATTATAATTGAGCAAAGAAGGGAGAAGGCAGGATTTGCCATAATAACCAAACAGAAGTTACAGCCTGGGTAGCTGTGGGAGCTGTCATATTTGGTGATGATGTCCTTATATATCCTGCCAAACTTTCAATTGTATATTCTGGGACCAATCTTAAATTACAAATCCTCAAGCTCTATGTTATTTGAAGTCACCTGCTTGGCTCATCATGTGAGTAGTTCCTTCTAAGGAAGGCATAGATGATTTAGAACATGCCTGCTCTTCCCAGGCTGTCTTGACTCCCTGAATTCATTCTGACTCAATTGCTTGCATTCTGATTTATGAGACGCTCACTGAAATCATTCTAAAAGGCACCCTTTCATCATCTCCAGACCAAGAGTGTTGGATTGCACCGATTTTCATTTTTCTTCTCCAATCATTGTCCTCTAATCATCACAGCCTCCGTTCCTTCCCAATTACACCAGGGATTCACAGCATGGAAAACTGATCTCTGCATTCCAGTTCCGAGCCACATGCATAGGGTCTACTCCGTTTTTTTATGTATTTATGTATAGGTGTGTGAGTATGAACATTAGTATGAGGGTACCCATAGAGAACAACGGAAAGTATCAGACCCCACAGAACTGAAGTTTCAATCAGTTGTAAGCTGCTATTCTGGGGTCTGTCTTGGAGTCAAACTCTGGTCCTCTGAAAGAGCAGCAAACGCTCTTAACTACTAAGCCACCTCTTCAGTCCCCCTAGGAGTCATTCTTAACCAATACAGCATAGACCACAATGTGCTGGAAATGAAGAGCAGGCGGTGTGATCTGAGGCTTGCTTGATCCAGGTAAAGACTGAATAAGAAGGGAGTCAACTTATTTTACGTTTAGGGAAATGAGACTCTGCAGGCCCAGGCTGGGTGAGGTTGCAGACAGCATCATTTCAGAGTATACACTTCTTTGTCCATAGCATTATATTCTATTATGGAAACCTTTCTCTGGGTTCAGCTTTATGTCTTGGAGTTCTATTTCCTTATCTCAAATGTTTCTAAGCGGGATACTGTTTTATTACCATACCAATATGATGGTAAGAAGATGCCTTCAAAAAGCAGGGTTTAGAAAATTATTCAGAGTCAGTCAGGGAGAGAAAATTTCATGTAATTATTCATGAGATATTACATGAGGCTACCAATTTCTTTATGTTGACAAGCTATAGGTAAAAATAGCCTAATATTGACTTATTGGGATGAATATAAAACCTTCAGGTTGGTTTCTGGTATCGTAGATGATCATTTAAATCAGTAAAAAAATGTAAAATAAAATCTGTGGCTCAAACTTGATTCTGATGGTCCCATGCTAATTGCGATTTAGCATGAGGAATTAGTGTGAGTCAGATATTTACTTAGTCAGACCTGTGGTTTTCTTATAGGCTTCATTAAAAAAAAAGTAAGGCGTGTGTGTGTGTGTGTGTGTGTGTGTGTGTGTGTGTGTGTGTGTGTAAAGGAGTCTAACCAAGAAAGAGTAGCCAGGATGTAGCAGTCTAGTGTGACATATCCATCCACAGTGACTTCGGGATGAAACCACTAAGAAACAGACTCACTTATGTGAATAAGTTAATTTCTGAAACTTTGTCAACTAACGATAACCTACTGACATTTAAAAAAATAAATAAAATGAAGCATGGTGCCACACTCTTGCTATTCTAGCACGTGGGAGGTAGTGGCAGGAAGCTGAGGAATTCAAGGCCAGCTTCAACAACATATTAAATAGCGGCCACATTTAATTGCCCCTACTTTCTCCTTCTCCCATGGGAAAAAAAATATCAAAACCTAAAACATACACTTTGTGAAACTATTTTAAAGTAAACTTATGCTTCAACTAGAGTTTGGTAGAATGCCCTGAAATGTGTGGTGTGCTAGCTCACAGAATCAGGGCTATGACTCTAAATAACACATTTTCGATAGAGATCCTAGATTCTGATTTTTAAAAAACAGTTTCCTGTATAATGTGAAACTCACGCGTACTGAACGTATACATCTAAATTACAGCTTTAAGGGTTTAATATCTGTAATTAGACATCGTATTTCTGTGCAGAAAAGCATTTTCTTTCTTTTTGGCTCGTCACACCCACCAACGAATCTGACGGCTCTTCTGAGAAAGGAGTTGAAGTTGCAGCCCCCGGCATTGATGTGGGGTTCCAATCCAGCCCCATTTCTTCTTTTGGAAAGGCAGCAGTATAGAATCCCTTCTCCCACCATGATCTGCAAAGGCCACACGGTGTCAGCAAGAGTGTCACTGTAACTGCACACTCGCAAGTATACACTATGCATCATCCGTTCACGCATTGTCAATTCAACAAAGAGAAGATGTGTTTTTCTGAGCACTTCAGAAATGTAAGCAATTTATTCTGGGGATTTAGCAAGCAGTGAGAAATAAGCAATTAGGGCACTGTAAAGAGTTCTGGCTGTGTCTTGTCTACTTGCATTTGTCAAAGGTGTGAAAATGTCTCTGCATTTCAATTTGATTAAAAGAATCACCCCTTGGTATTTTGCTCATCACACCCAGTAATTCAATCAACTGCACAGTTGCTGATTCTGCTCTAGCTTTGAGATTTTTGACATAAATTTCAAGATGCCTTAGAAGAATCAAATAAATATAGTTAGTATCAGAAACATTTGACAAGCAGATTTGGTCAACAAAATACTTTCTAATTTAGCAGGAGGAAAATAAATGCATGCAAAGCTTGACTAAGTATAAAAGTACTATTGAGTATAGCCATTCCATACATATTTCAGTAGGGATGGAACGATGTTTTGTATTGGTTAATATGGAAGCAACCACTGCCAACAACTCAATGTAGGCACTGCAAATGGATCAATTATTTAATGTTAATTGTACTATATTAAAAGTTTAAAACAATAAATTTAGACATGAAAAGGTCATACAGTGGATGGCTATCTATTGTTTCCAGCACATGCAGCAACACCAGGAGAGGAAGCATCATGTGATAAAGGTTCCTGATGGGGAACGTAGCAATTGGACTTCTTCCAAGTGACTCTGGGTTTATTTGCTCAGTTTATTCACTCATAGCTTAGTGAACAAACGACTTTACATCTATAAAGTGTGAGTTATTCCAATGATTGCATATAAGCAGTCCTTTTACCAGGGTCGTACACATCCTGATGTACTTTATGTGTTTTATTCCAGATGTATCAATTAAATCCATGTATTGCATTCTGGCTGAGAAATATTTTCTGATGTGATAGGTTTAAAACAAATATACTATTTCCTCTATGGTCAAATGACTAAGCAAAATGACGGAAAGATGTTGCTATTTGAAGAAATGTCATCCATTAAAAAGCTTTCTCTGCTTCCAAGTGCATCATAAATACTTCTAATCCTTTGAATTCGCTGGAGCTCAAATACCATTTGTTTGCAGCGTGACTAAACTAGGTTTCAATTATTTTATCCAAATATTTCATTAAATGTATTTATAGTATAAATAATAAAATATTATTTACTCTAGGGGTAATACTTGGAGTACAGAATCATGGTTACATGAAAGTATAGAGTTGAGAAAATCTACAAAGAAACTTTTTAGAAACTGTTGATATACTGAAACTCAAAAGGCCAGTGCATCAGAGAATCTTATAAAAGATCTGTTTAATTGTGCCTTTTAATTTCATAAATGTTCAACATTGATGAGTGTAGTGAAAGAACCTAAGATGAGCAAAGTAAACAATACCACCCAGGAAATGTATTTCTTTTCTTTTAGGCAAGTAGTGTGGGGGCAGAAGAAATGGCTTATCTAACCTTATTTATCAATGGATGTACATGAAACATGCTATTTGTGATGTGTTATAACACATCAAAACACCTGTTTAGAAATTAAATACCAAGGAAATAAATACCAGTGAACATATAGACAAGTGAACTGGCTAGATAATTTTCAAAAAGAGAAATATAAATGGCAAATAACTATTTAAAAAAGTTCTCAGTATTCATAGCTATCAGAAATATAAAAATTAGAATTACTTTAAGATATTACCTTTCCTCAGTGAGAATAGCTATCACTAATAATCATGATAAGAAATGTTGGAGGGAACACGGAGAAAAAGAAAGCCTTATGCACTGCTGGTGGGGGCAAAATTAATATAACCATTGTGGAAATCATCTGGAAATTTCTCAAAAAATTAAAAATAGAACTACCCTATGATTCCAATGTTTATTTCTGCGTATATATCCAGAGAAGCCTCCTTCTCTAGACATATTTGCACACCAGTGTTTATTGTTGCTTTATTCACTATAATGATGAATTGGATTCAACTTCATTGTCCATCAACAGATGAATAGATATTGAAAATTTATATGTATATAAAATGGAATACTACTCGGCTCTAAAGAAAAATTGCCCTAAAGAAAAAAATGCAATCACAAAATTTGTAGGTAAATTAACTTAGAATGTAAAATAGTAAGCGATGTTATACATTCTCAGAAAGATCAAACTGCATGCCTTTCCCTCACATGCAGAATCTAGTCAGTAATGCATGCACACAACTAAACAAGTGTGCATGTTGGTACAGTGTGTCATGTAGGAAAGAGAGCAAAGAAAGTTAAATACCAGGGGATGATGATGGGCTGAATGCAGGAAGTGGGCATGCACTCATTATGAAGGTTTAGTTCTAACCCTGTATTGGATTTTCCGGTTTTGGTTGTAGATAATTACATAAATGCATAAGTAAAAGCATCAGATAAAATGTGAAGCTCCCCAATTTCTTATAGAAATTCTTTGATTACATAGTCTTTGGTAATTTTAACTTGCAATTTTCTTTTGCAACATTTATTTATAGTAGGATTTCATACTAAAAACAACTGTGTTTTAATTCATGTTTGATAGATAGGATGCATGTGTATGAGGGTGTGTGTGTGTGTGTGTGTGTGTGTGTAGTAAGCATGAATACATGACCAAAAGTTAAGTTTTGAGCTTTTTACACTTGGTAAGTCTCATTGATTATAATCAGTGTAAAGTGCTAATTTAGTAAAATTTAACCTCTAAATGTTATTAAAATCATTTTTGAACAGAGAATAATTGTTTTCAGCTCCCTGGAATTCAAGTAGCAAACAAAACATGAGAAATACATCAATTAAAAATATATCACCAATATAATAGTATCCATTAAGAAAAATTGTCTAGTTATAAAATCTTTTTCATAAATGCAAACATCATTTTGGAAACTGTGTAATTTTTAAAACTAAATGCTAACAATTTTAAGCAATCAACTACATGATAATGTCAATATGTAATATATCCCAAAGACAAGACCTTCCCAATCCAAGGGTTAGAGTTCATCTTTTTCTTGGTTTTTTTTTTTTTCACACTTGCTACACAAACTGAATCAGTTTTTGTTTTCTGGGATTAAACAATAAAATTTGGGGTCAATTCTTACCGTAATTGCAGGTCCAGCAAAAGCCAAGCTAAGCAACATGAGGAATGGGATGGCCTCCTGGGTCGGCTCAATGTAGGGCATGCTAAGACTCCGGTCATAGCAGCTGAATCCAGAGTGCACAGGTTTGAAGACATCTGTGAGTTCCAGGAAATAGAGGCTCACCACCGACGATGCCAATATGGGCAACTGAGGGTGAAAGACACAGGAAACAATCTATTTTTGTAAATAGGACAAATAGGACCAGTACAACTTGAAGTCTGAAACTGGTGGAATTTTCCCCTTCTGTCACAGCCCCTCTGTGGGGCAGAATAAAATGCACTCACAACATGCTGAGGGTTGGATGGTCACAGTATGCCTCCAGTCCTCTACCTTGCCCGGATGCTCTCATCTGTCACCCTTTGCCGAATCTTCCCACTTTTCTCTTCACTTACTCGTCCTCTTATCCACTCCCCCACCACTAACCCCACAAGGAGACTTTTGGACATATTCCAACTCATTCCACTTCCTGCCTTATTGGTTGCCATTTTCACCTGACCCGAATCCAAATGTTTAACATGAACAGAACCCAAGAGCTACACCATGGAATGGAACTTCCTTCAATATGGTTTCAATGTGGCCTTGGTTTCCTTCTCACGCTTCTATCACTCCTCAACTCGCTGCTGACCACGCTCAGATGGTTCTTCATGATGTTCCTGTCAGAGTCAAATTTATTCTTTCCCAAGGTCCTTTGCCTCTGCTGCTCCTTTTCCTTTCATGTCCTTTCCCTAATTCTTTTCATGAAAGACATCTCTCCATGATTAATGGGATGTCCTGCATCCTCTAGTTATGGTGACCTTTGATCCATCTTCAACCTTGTCATCTCTCTTGATTTTTCTTAATAGTACTTATTAATTAAAATTATTTTGTGAATTAACATTATGGTAATAAAATTAGCAATTATTTCATTTTCTTCTTCTATAAACTATAAATAAACTACAACAAACACTTAATTAAAGAAGTAAAAATCTGCCAGTGTTGTTTGTTGCTGAGACCCTGGAGTATAAAACTGTTAGTTTCACATAGTAACATTCAATACATCACTTAGTGGTTTTAGTGGCCAATTGCTACTTATCAATAGACAACTAACTGAATAAAAGTGTAAACCCTAATTATACTGAACCCTAAGTATACTGAAGTTGCCAGCGTTAGCAAATAAAAATGCATGCTAACCAGTTAAATAAACATTTCAGATTGCAATAACCAATTTTTATTGTAAGAATATCCCATTCAATGATTGAGAAATACATAAAAATTATTCAATGTTTTTCTTAAATTTTGATTTCATTGGCTACCTGTTTGACTACCCTTAAACCAATCGCAATGTAGTTTCTAACCTTTTGTTTTATATAATTTGTGAATTTTTCTTTCATTCAACCTATAACACTCCAGGTTCTCACTTCACAGAAGTTAGGTATCATATAGAGAACATGATGTGCAATTTGCCATCCAGGAAAAAAATGCCAAGAGAGTGAGCTACTGTCAGTTTGGAAGAAAATATGAATTCTTTGCTATAGTAGTCCTATCAATGCTAACAATATAGACTTATGCATTATGTTTAGTTTGGCATTGGGAAGATGGTTCGATCAGTATACTGCTTGTTCTGCACATGTGAGCATTTGAACTTGATCCATGCAATAAACTTGCCGCTACACACACTTAATTCTAGAGTTTGGGAGGTGGAAAGAGGAGAGTTCCTGGAGCATACTGAGCAGACAGTCTAGCAGAATTGATGCAGTTCTTTCCCAGTGAGCAGTCCTATCTCAAGACCAAGATGGAAAGTGACCGAGGAAGACACCCATCAGTGGCTTGCCTCTCCAGACGTTCCCCCCCCATCATGATTCCCTTCTTTAGTTTAAGGTTTTGATATTTGTGGAATACCTAATATTCATATAACTAAACAGGAAAGATATTTTATAAGAACATGATTAACCAGTGATGATTTCTGGCTATTTGTTTAAAATATAAATTTTCAACATAGAGTTACACTTTCTATTTCCAGGAAGTCTTTATTTGTAATGAACTGAGCATTAGGTTTATTGGAAAACTTAGTTAGGAATGGTGATTACTCTGCTTGTGGCTTTCTGGTTTTCAACTGGGTGGTTTCTATGGAACAAAACATTGCGTTGAAATATTTGTGTTTTATTTTATCCATTAGCATTCGATGACTCTACACAGCTTGCTATTTTTTTCACACTCCTTCCTAACTTGGTCTACAGTGATAGTAGCTTTTCAGCATAAACAATGAAGCAGTTCTCCCTGGTGTATTCATGTGACTGAAATTCCCATTTCAGTCTGGATTAATATATTTTATCTTTAATTTAGTAAGTAGATCATGCCAGATAATTTCCTGTTTTGGAAATTGATGCGATTCATTGATTTTTAATCCACTTAATTTAAATCTTATTGCTTGGCAGATAGGTTATATTGATGTCCTTGTTTTTATAGGTGATAAGCATTCATAATAACAAGTGGCAGAGTTAGTTGTTGAACCTAGCTCATTCCAAAGTCTTACGTATTAAAAACTATTCTATCTTCCTTTCCAAATATTAAATAGAAATAAATGTTTCAGATAATGAATTAATGGCTTACATCAATTTAAGAATAACTGTTAGCTTGTGGCTGTTCTGTATTTATCACTCTTTGTGAAGATATGCATTAATTAGTATAAATAGACTTTATCTTAAATATGTGGTTTCTATTAAACTGGAAAGAATTTTTCTACTTATTTGAATGCTAAATATTTCACCATTAATCAGATTTCTCCATCTACTTTCTATCCTCTTTTTTTTTTCCTGGAAAATTTCTTGTGTAACCGACATGTACTTTGCCCATGGGAGTCAGATTTGTGATCTCCAGTGCCCAACTGGATAACATGTGACGATCAATTTTTTTAATGCTCATAAACTTACAAGTGAGCAAAAATTTTACTAATATAATCAATCTGAAAATAAAGTTGGCCTTATTTGTCAGAGACAAATCCCCCATGTGACATTTGTGTCTGATCACACGTAGACTCCATGCTCGACTACATTAACAATGACATAGCTAAAGAATGAAGGTATTATTTTCAGTGCATATGCATGGGCAATGCGAAAGAATGCTTAGAAGTTTGCAGTGTAGTAGAACCAGTGGCGTCGGATGGCTTTCACGTGGCTAGGAGGGTCTAGTTCCAGTATGTTCACTGTACCAGAGATCACATTGGAAGGGCTTCTTCAATTTCAGTTTTCTTATCTCCGAAAGTAGCTATGTTATGAGTACCCATCCCTGCCAGTCAGCTGACAAGAAGAAATGTGCGATTGTAAACAAAATGACAAATGCCTGGAATAGACATTAGCGCTTTGATCCCATTGCGCACTTTCTTTTCTACCTCTGACTTCAGTTACCCATGATTTAAAAATATTAAGCAGAGAACCTCTGGATAAATATGCAAAAAACCCATAACAACTTTTATTATAGGATATGATAATTGTTCAAATTTATTATTTGTGTTGCTAATTTCTCCCTGTTGCTAATTCCTAAGTTAAACCTTATCCTAAGCCTGTGTAAAAAGAAAAATGCACACACGGTTTCTATAAACAGCTTCAGGTACCCTCAGCCATTCCTGGAATAGAACCTCTACAAATGGTTTATGGCTGCTGCCTAAAGTTGTCCAGTGTAATTGTATAATGTTAGCAATATGCTTCTTATATTTCTCGCCTTAATTTCCTAGAACTTTTTTTTTCAGGGAATTATTGAATACCGCCCCCCCCTTTTTTTATTGTTTTTGAGTTAGGTAGACTGGGTATATAGAATGAGTCTGATGCTTTCCCCAACTAACATCTTTAGGCCGTGGTCTAATCATACTTCCTATATTGCCATTAATGGTTGCTGATACAATAATGACTTCCAAATAGATACACATGCATTGGAACACGCAAGCAATAAGTTACCTTGTGAATGAAAACAATGTCTATTACTAATCTCTAGGTCTTTTTGTCTTTTTCACATTAGTCAATTTTTGTAGCTGTACTATAGTTATCTGTGTTTCAGTCAAAGTCTATTTCAATACCTTACTTGTTTTAAAAATTAGAAATAATTTTCTATCCCTTTGATGTTAGTATTTCCATTTTTTTTCTAAAAGGCCAGTTAGTTTTTGTTTTTTTCATCAATATTGCCTTTTCCCACCCAAGTACAGTGGATTAAATCACAATGTCATTTAAATCTGTCGTACTTGTCTTCAAGTGTTTTTTTTTAATCCTTGAGATGCTTAGCAACAGAAGTTGCTTTTGAATGGAGAACGTTAGCAGATAAAATATGCTAATTTTGGAAAACATATATAGAATTTTATATGCAAAGAATAGAAAAAGTTACACAGATTTTGATAGCATTTAAAATGAGATCTTGAAGATTTAAAACTTTGTACATAGCCAAGTATAGGTCTTTTATTCTTTAATTGTGACAGAGCTAAGAAAACAGCGAGAGCCAGCCTGCTTTGTGCAGGAGCACTAAGAAGGGAAATTACCGGAGCGGTGGAAAAGCGGCTTTCAGGAAGAACAGATTGAGTCTTATAATTACTATGTACTGAGGAACTTGGGAGTGACAATGATAGGGCAATTTAAAATAAAATAAAACGGTAACTTTTGGAGCACAGAGCCGAGGGGAAGAAAGTTATTTTAAAAGATCACATTTGCTGTGTAATTGTTGTTTTTTTCTCATTTCAGTTTTTAAAGCCCAAATCTCTAGCTATGTATCAGTTGTAGTGACATATTTTTGCAACCCACCATGGCGTCTTATCCAGGACAGATAACTTACTTGCTTTCGGCATGCTGATAATAAGGGCACGGTTCCTCCCCATTGGGGAGCATTCACTTTGCTCTCCACCTGGTGGAACACATATTGGTTCCTGTCTTGGGCCGATTTCATGGCCATGAATGATTCAGAATCCTGGAAGAGTCTCTTGAGGCAGTCGCACCATCTCCACCAAGGGTGCTCAACAGACCCAGCAGTGTTGGATAATAATATCCAATGTTTTCTTTAATAAATATCTATCAAGAGCCTGCCTGATCACATAAGTCAGTGTTCAGGTTGTGATTAAACAGAGACCTTAATGTCATGATAGATTTTCTAGATGAGGAAGGCAGATAAAAATTAAGAAAGAAAATTGAAAAACCTACGGTGTCTGAAGACGAAAGTGGTAGTATTTCAGTGCCGCCTGGATTCTCTATACCTTAAGCAAGTCCTAGCTTAGTTGACATCTAATTGTTTGCAAGTAACCTGAGAAAGTATGGAACTGGTATGTTCTGCAAAATAAACTAGACAATATTTGGAGAGAGTAAATGGAGGTATAACAGAACTCAGTGTATCTTTTATCAAGATTGCCCTGGATGTGGGATTGAGGATAGACAGCGGAGTCCCAAAGTAGAAGTAGAGTGAAAATTTGAATGCGCCCAAAATTTAGCAAAACGTGTGTTCACACACAACAGTTGCAAGGAACTTGTTTATGTACACTGCTCAAACTCAATGGGGGAGGTAAGAACTTTCCAATTCAAGCAACTTGAGTTCCAATGGATGCTGGGTAGACCTACCTGTCTACCCATTTAAGAGAGGAGATAACTGTGATGTGGCTATAGAGAACTCACTAGTTATAGTTGTAGTTGTGGAGACATGACAGGAATTCAGTGGATGGTCACTGAAGAAGAGAAAACAATAAAGGTCTTAATTGCAATCCAAGCAGCAGGGCCAAAAGGACAATTTCCTAGGCAGAAGAATACTGGGTGAAATCTGAGAGAGAGTGAGCAAACGTTCTGTTTTACAGCTGTTCAAACTGAGGTGTCTCTTGGTTGTTTAATCACAGCTGTCCAGCAAACTTTAATGTGTTGTTTGGAAGGATGAAGCTCCACGGCATTCGATGATTTAAATTTGAGCATCATCCTTACTCTCGAAGAACTACACTTGCACAAAAATTTCCAAGTTGTCTAGGTTTTCCTATGAGTAATGCCACAAGAAATCAAAGAATATTATTAAGTGAATTTTTCAAAGGAACAATTGTAGATTAATAAGAAATTTGAAATGAGAAGTCTAAAGGCCATTTTGACAGATATTCCAAAATCGAATACAATGGGAAATTTAGGACTGAGGCAATGACTCAGACAATAAAGTGCAGAGAGTATGAGGACCTGAATTGGATCCCTAGAACCCTTGTGAAAAGTAACCCAGCATGGTCGCCTCTGTAATCCCGGTGCTGGGGTAGAGAGAGGAGCTAGGAGGAACTGATGTTTTCTGATGAATGGTCTGTTTCCTGGCTCAGTGAGAGACCCTGCCTCAAAAATAAAGTGGAGAAGCTTAGCAGATAAAACACTTACAGTGGTGAGCCCCCTTGAGTCTCATAAAACCACACAGACCCACATAAAAACTGTATAAGTCACATCTCTAACCCCAGTGGTATGATAGAAAGATGGCAGGCAGTAACAGGAGAATCCCCAGAAGTTCTCAAGCCTGTAAGCCAAGGTCGCAATCTCCAGGCTTTCCTCTGACCTTCACACAAGTGCTCTAGCATGTATGCCCCTGCATTTACACACACCATCCGCATACACACAAAAGAAAGAAGGAAAATAATGGAATGGTGGATGAGGAACAGGCTTGATGTACACTTCAAGCTCCCACACATATTCACACACATACGTACACATGCACAAAATGTGAAATTCCACATAGCACTACATATATTTAAATAAAAAAATATTAATAGGTCAAAATGGTCTTTATTAAGGACTGACCACTAAGAAGGTTGTCAAAAAGTGGAAATATAAATTGTTCACAACTTTTAGTATGTGGCATAGGGAGTAATTAGGAGGAGAAATTTAGGCTTGGAGGAGGAAAAAAAAAGGGACCAAGAGACACCAGGGAGATGTCAGGGACTGGCCAGCCAGACAAGAAGGAAGCAGAAAGTAGAATGAAAGACAGGTAGAAAGCCCAAGGCAAAATGTAGATGAGTAGAAGATGGTTAAATTAAGTTGAAAGGGCTAGTGGGACAAGCCCAAGTGCAGGCTGAGCTTTCCTAACTAGTAATACATCTCCATGACTTTATTTGGGAGCTGTTTGGCAGCCCAAATAGAGCTCCAGCTGCACTTGTGTGCTTTGAAAAAAGGCTACCCTTTTGTTTTTAACTCTTACACACTTTCTATATTCATTTCTTCCTTATAATCATAAAGTGTTTCACTTGCTCAAATCTATGATCTGTCCTTTCTAGATCCCATTGTATTTTGACTTAAAACAGAATTTATTGAGCATACTCGTGCTTAAAGAGAGAGGTGTGGACTGACTTTTATTTAGATGGTTCCTCTTACTTATCTGATTTAATTTCAGTTACTTCCTTGGGAATCTTATGATTTATTTTAGTATAAGGACTCTGCCCAAGATAAGTTAAGCAGTGTTCTTGATGTCTGTGTGACAAGGCCAGTAATTGAATTCTGCTCTGTTAAATTCCTGGAATCTTGTGGCCCCATTACATCTTATTGCTCCTTTGTCACATGTCACCATCTGGCATCTGTCTAATGCTTTTCAGGAAAAGTAGCCCCAGGAGTCAGTGGCCATGCCAGTTCGGAGGACAGACGGTTGGAGGGAGCCATGTGTGCAAGGGGCTTGAGCAGTGCCAAGAATGGGGGATGTTGGACATTTTCAAACTGCGGTCCTACTAATACAATATTCCCAGATCTAAGGTTCTTTGCGCAATTTCTCCAAAGCCATTCTTGTTTTTGTTTATTTTGGTGATATCTTAAGAGTTTTAAATACTTAGAATTTGGACTAATTTTGTCTCCACTTTTATCTGCCTTAGTGAATTGCTTTTAATAAATCAGAAATTGGGCACACCTAAGGCTCTGGATGGTTTCTCATCTTTGGTACTTCTCTGGTATTCCTGCCTTGGAAACACTGCTGTTCTGAGGATGCCTGGATCATAGCAGTTGTCATTCATCATTGGGGATAAAAATTGTTCATTTGCTGGTCTATTTAAACAACATGGTCTTTTAGGGCAAAGAAAGTCTTCTCTTCCTAGTCTATTACTTCTTTATTCCTGATACCTTGATGGCCCTCAATGCAGAGTAAGTTAATGCCTATATAGGTGATTGAAAAGATGACATATATTTAGGCTATTCCTGTAATGCAATACACACACACACGTAGTCTTATTGTGTAGTTAAAATAATCCCATACTTGAAAGCCTTATTTATATCAACCATGCACACCAACAGAAATATTTCCTATTTTGAAATTCTAATGATTTTGCTAGCATATGAGAATATAAGAAACTTACATTGGGTCTTCCCAATTACAGTGTTGGTTAGTAGAACATAGTTACCATTCCTAGTATATATTTTACATTTAAAGGAAAAAAATCTGTTCTGTGTCTTTTTTTTTGAATTTGTATGAAAGTATTTAATAGTTGGTAAAAAAAAACACTAAAAAGCAGGATTATAAGACTAATTCCATTAATGAGTATTTAAGGCTCATGAGCAGTTCTCGCTACTCCTCTTTACACCTGAATATTCTGGGAAACCACACACAACGCACACAAATCCAAGCTTTCCAATACTCAGTGTAAGTGGGTGTTCTATGTCTTTAAGCGTGAATATAATCTATATGTCTATAGCTCTAAGAAGACTGATGACAACCACTCAATGATTTAATAATAGAAACTAATATAACACTTAGTGGCTGCTTTATTACCTGAACATTGATGTGGCATTGGGCTTAGGGGCTGGGCTTTATGAGCATCAGCCTTAACCCCTGGCACTGAAGATTGCTTTCTCATACATGATTAGACACTGAAGTATGTGCATTGTCTTGGAAAGAGTTTTGTTCTTGAAACCAAATTAGAGATGAAGACCCGAGGCGGTGGATCGGTATTTCATGTGTTGAAAGTAAATTGCTTTGTAAATCTTTTCTTATGGGCATAAGTTCTCTTTCCCTGTAACATACAGATGACTTAAAAAAATGATACTAACAGCAATTTAATGCAACTGATATTTGACAGGTACTATTTAAAGGGCTTTGCATGTTTGAGTTATGCAATCTCCAAGATTCATTTTTTTAAAAAGAAAGTTGCTACTATTATAGATGCCTTATGGATAAGAAAACAGAGCAAGGAGAAATTACATGATTTTTTTGTAAAGTTATTCGGCTTGGTAGCTGGATTACTAACTCAAGGCATCTGGTTCCTGAGTTCACGTTTGTAATCACTGCATATATTTTCCTTTCTTAGAAACATCTGCCAGTGACCTACTCTTTTTCAAAATCACCGAGAAATTTGAGAATTAAATATGGAAATATTTTCCTTTGGATATCATCTACTGCGTGGTATGGATATCAAATGTTTCTTGATATCTTCCAAAGAAAAATGAGGTGAGTATATACTTCCTTAGAGAGGCATATTCATTTCTAAGTATCAATTTCATTCCAAAAGAGAAACCATACAGATATTTACCAGATATTCTGTTTTTCTTTCTGTCTTGAACAAATAGTCCATAGTGTTTTCCCATTAGATGATAAAATAAACCCAAGCAGAGTTTCAAATGAGGACTCATGTGGACCACAGAGACACCACTCTCCAGTCTTTCAGCAGTCTAGAAGATAGGCAATGTTGCTGAGACAGTGCTCACTGTCATTTACTTTACAGTTAATAATGTTGACACAAACTAAATACAACAGTTTTTTAAAAAACTACACACACTGGAGATGTAGCTCTGTGGTGGAGTTTTTGCACAAGTACACAAACCCATGGGTTTGATCTTAGCACTAGGAAAAAGCAAAATGTAAAACAAATGCTTCCACTATTAGCCTTATTTAATTCATGCACTCAATAGCAGTTAGCAGAAGAATTTCTTCCTCAGAGGAAATAAGCCAACAATGCTTAGATGTTGTTTCCAGCCAAGTAACAAAGAGCCATATCATAAGTAAACAGTAAATAACTTATTTGATGGATAAATAGATTTTCATGAAGATATAAAATTAATCAACCCCATAACACCATTTTAACATCTATTTGACAGAGTGTAATTGGTGCATTGAGACTCTGTGTGTGAGGAACTGGTGTCTAAATCTAGAACCTTTAGAGCTGGTGGTTCACCTGTAACCAGTCTCGAAGAACAGTTTTGTTGTGCCATGTTAAATCGCTGATAGTCTATCTTGTGTGTTTCTGTTCAATTTTTTCAACAATATTTGTCTGTTAGCAATACTGATAGTTTTCTTTTCTTTGGCCAAAATTACATTTATTTTAATCACACACATTTCATTTTCTCCTTAATATGCCTAATGGGTTGGCCAGCTTTAGAAAAGTCAGAAACCATTTTGTTACAGCAAACAAGCAATTATCCTTTCTTATGTTGATTGACATTGTTTTGTTTTCTGATTTAAAAACAACCAAGAAAACAGTAATGGACTTCAGTGCCAGTTAATTTAGGGTCTGGTTACTCTCAGCAAAACACCTCAGCATTAATTTGGTCATAAATAGCATTTTTATTCTTGACATTCAGCATTTAAAACCCACTTGACCAAGAAATTATCTCATTGCATGATTATCTGGAATTTTAATTCTAATCTATTCTAGAAGGTACCTTAGAAAGCTGAGATGCTCATGGCCCTCACAATCAAGCCAGTTCATACTTTAAATATAAACTTCATATTTCCCTATTATGAGATAAGAGAACATTGCTGGTTGATATTCTTTCTTTTTCTGTTGTATGTGTATGTGTGTGCATGTGTGTGTGTGTGTGTGTGTTGCATGTATGCATATGTATGTGTGTGAAAGAACATGTTTATAGGTGTGAATGAACATGCAGAAGCCAGAGGTTGCTGTTAAGAATTATCTTCCAGTGCTCTTGCACCTCATTCACTGGGACAAGATCTCTCAATTAAACCCAGAGCTCACTGATATGGTAAGTCTTGCTAGCCAGCTTGCTGTGGAGATTTCCCTGTAGGTTGGCCACCATTCCCATTTGACATTTATTTAGGTATCTGAGGATCCAGCTCTGGCCTTCACACTTGCTGGGAAAATGTTTCAACTTCTGAGTCATCTCTTCAATTTCTAATAGTTGAGTTTTAAACAAGTTCCTCGACTTCCCCGTGTCAATTACTTAACTAGTAAAGACGAGTTAATATCTGCTCTTTATCTGTGTTTAAGAATTAGATGAGATAACAAAATATTTGCAAAATGACATTGAAGAATAATGGGAGATTCAGTTATTTTATAAATAATGTTGTAAATCATATACTTATTTCTTCCAGTGTTCCCTTTCCTCTCTGTAAGAGACTCCATTCATACCAAGTGAGGAAATTGTGAAATTACACATGAACATTTTGGCAATGGGACTTTTTTAGTATTTTTGTATTTCAATTCAACCATACTCCATCAAAAAGGGGGGGGGGTGTAACAATTCAGAGAAGCAACAGATCCCGTCCTGATTACTGTAATACGCTGCTTAATATGAGGCCATGAAATGCACCAAGAAGCTGGCGTGAAAACACACACACACATACACACACACACACACACACACACAGTACATCTACATGCTGAATTAGAATGACCTGCATGAACGATTATTCAGACCAGAGCATTCTCTTATAAAGAATGGGAACATGGTGGAAAAAGTTGCGGAAATATTTTATGAACCAGAAGTTGGGGAGGACTACTGAGAAATAGTGTCTTCTAGACATTACAGGGCCATTCTTTCATAAGTTCCCACAGTTATGGTTACTTGTGCAAGATCAAGCCAGTCAGAATCACCTCATGGATGTAGGAGTTCACAAGGTCCTAGTTGATGGTCACCGAGGGAGGCTTAGTCAGTTTTCTTTAGGGTTGTGGCCTCTGGTAGGTTGCTTATGCTTCATATTGGAAACATTAATTCAGTATGTTATTTATTATTATTATTATTTAAAGAGAGATGGCGTGAAGTTAGGAAGGGGATGTGGATGGTGGTTAGGGGAAATTGGAGTGGGAAGTGGGGGTGGGCATGATCAAATCACACTATATTTATGCATGAATTAAAATATAATCTATTACATTATTCTAAAATAAAATATATTTAATAAAGAAATTCTAGAAATCATAATAACTAGGAAAGAGCATTACAATAGAAGTCAGGAGAACTGAATTTATTCCTGGTCTGATATTAACTGTACACACCTTAAGTTAACTCTAACTCCTTAAAACAGTTTTCTTTTACCTGACAGAATTGAGACAGACCAGATGTTCTTGGATTATGGAGTTAATTCTGTAATAAGAGTTCCTGATTTTGTATTTTTTACGAGTGTTTGCTTGGGGCAAAGCCTTGGCTTCTATATATAATATATACTCACACCAAGAGGACACTTTTTCTGTAAATGAAATTTGTAACACACTTCCAGTATAAAAAGCAACCATTGTATCCCAGATGCAAAGTCATCTCAGACAACTTGAGTCCCCAAACAAATCTCTAAATTTCATTCCAAGAGTAGGTTTCCAATGATCTCACACACGTTTCACCCTATGTTCAGGTTTCTGGACATGTCTCTCCTAACCCTGGTTGGCTTAGCCTCACTTTGTTTCTACTTTCTAAGAGTCATTTCCCTAGCTCCATCACTTGTGAACTCGCCCCACCCATTCCACTTCCTTAAACTCTCAGTTCCAAGCCTGTCCTAGCCTGTGCACAGCTCCTTATTAATTTCCACGGGTGCTTGGTGAATCCGTTTGTTCTTGCTGAGAGGAAAGGATTCTGTAAGTGAACAACCATCACAGTTTCAGGACATCCATACCAAAAGGAAATCCTTACCACTGATAGGAAATAGTACCAACAAAGTCAAATTTAGGAGTTAAAATGCACAGAAAATTTCTATTCTTCAGTTCTGATGCAATCCCAATCATACGTATCTACACGAATGACCTCCAATACTATGAAGCTAGCCATGTGAAAGAGAGGCAGGTCTCTATTCTATGTCTTCACTAAACCTAGCATTGTTACTGGAAGCATGCAGGATGAGCGTGGTGCAACCACAGTGTGTGAGAAAAATGGATCTGTACTCAAATCTTGGCTTCATCCTTTAATTGTAATATGCCTTTGGTAAGAATTTTTTCTACATGAGCTACACTTTTCTGTTTAAAAAGCAAAGATAATAATGCCTTGTTTGAGGTTAGGCATAATTCCAGCACTTGAGAGGCTAAGGTCAGAGGGTGCAAGTTTGAAGCAAGCCTGGATCTGTAAACTGAAATTGTCACAAAACATAGCTAAAGTGAGAAGGCAAACAACAAAAACAAACAACAAAAGAACAAGAACAAACTACCTCCTTGTTCTGAGGAGTAGTGACAATGTAGCCAGAGCTTCCTCCACATAGAGAACACTTGAAATTCACCATACTTTATTATTATTATAAATAAGATATTTGTCTCCTACATCATCAACAACACTACCATTACAAATCTCTGAGGCTAACAGGCAAGAAATAATTTCTTTCCTGATATAAGTGTAGGAGTGATTTACTCATGGAGAAAGATAGAGATTGTGCCTCAGAAGAGGAGAGGAGAGGAGTCACTAACAGAAGGTTATGTGCTCCATACTTGGTGTTGCGGAAGTGTCCTCATTTAACTCTGTCTCTAGGACTAGAAATCTCTTTGCTTTCTCTTGACTTTCTCTTTTGCATCAATTTGTGGATTGTAACTAACTGGGGAGGGGCGATTTGCCAGCCTCTCTCACTTGGCAGGATTTGGAGTAGTTTTTGAGGAGACTATCTCTATCCAATCCAGGAAAGGAGGAACATTCACAGTTACTATTTTGGTACACATAAATGCAGAAATGTTGTGATGTAATTTTTCTTGCTGATATTAGTGTTCATGTAAAAACAAATCTGTATTTCACAGAAAGATCAAAGAAGCTACATAAACTTGAAAAAAGATGATAAATAGTAGAAATGTGAATTCATGGTAATGAAAGTTAAGATACAAATTTCTTGGTAAGAATTCTTGATACAAACCTCTTTCTCAAAAGAAGTAATTTAAATTATTTTGAGGTTAAAATACTGTTTCTGATATGTTTTAGATGCCAAGTGGAGAAGCATGATTTTTTTCACACCATCAGTGCTTATATGCATCTGTGTGCAGAGTTTTGAGTGTGTGCTTGTATTTACATGAAAAAAATTTCAGTTTTGTATTTATGAATATACCTGTAAAACATGTGAATAACATTTTAAAAATTTCCTCTATTTCCATGGGTAAGCATTATCCTAGGAATTGGAAATGATGCTACAAAGTTGAAGAATATTTAAATAAAAACATCTGTGACCCACTTATTTTACTTTCAGAATTTCCATTTTGGGGACTTTACAAAGGACTTACCATGTGTTTACAATACATATTGAATGATCTTTGAATAGTGTGAATAATGAGAAAAAATTACGAGTCTGGGCACAGAGGGATTGTTATAGTGCTTAGCATAAAAGGGATACACCCAGACTACAACCCTACCTGAATGTAAAGCTGGGTGATTCAGCCCCAAAAGCCCAAAGGCATCCTATCTATGTTCTGAGTTGCAATCAACAACATAGACAAGAAAGCTATCACTTGGAGAGGACTTTGTCAATTAAAATTCAAGAACATTTTGGTCTACTTTTGGTTAATATAAGACTGCCTTGGATATATATTTGTGTGAGGGTCCTTCCATAGTTGACCTTTCTTTTCTCATGCTGAACACTGAAAAACTGAATTACCCAACTTATCCATAAAGTAGGGTGATATTCTAGAAGCCATCTTGTTTGCAAGCTGTCATAGAATGCTGCTATCAACCATGGACCTAGTTATCAGCTAAACCAAAGATAAAAGAAAAAACATTCTGTCCACTAACTCACTGTTGAGTGTGGCAGTAAACAAGGACACCATTACTTGAACATAGAAGCTGAATGCTTCACAAGATTATAGAGGTTCTTTTCCAGAGTAAGTGGGTTGGGGCATCTCTCCTCCTTGTCTATCCTGGGGATACTAGCTGCTGGCTAGCGAGACAGCTGAGGAGTGCCCACTGTCTGCTCAGTCTTTTCCTGAGTGTCTTCCAGCTGAGGACTGAGCTGAGGAAGCATGTCTTCCTCAAGAGAGATCTCTCACTGTCTCTTATTAAATCTCCCTGTTTTGTTGTTGCTTCTTTATCTGCTGTTTTCCCTCTGAATCAGGGTCTTAAAAGTGTTGCTCAGGCTGGCTTCAGACTCCTGGACTCAAGTGATCATCCCACCCCAGCCTCTCAGGTGCGGTCTTCTTGTTTTAGTAGGGAGGAAGCAAATGGAGTAACTTTGTTTGCATATACATTCTCTCTGTAAGTAGAATGCACCAGTCTCTGTGATGGTGAACATGAAGTCTGAGTTGGTATCGGCTCAACCTCAACCTTTGCTTTTTAAACTTGGCTGCATTATTTAATTTCTATCTATTGCTTTAAAAAAAATCTAGTTAACAATGGCCTCTTTCATTTAAAAATTAATTTCTTCATTTTGTGTGTATGTATATATGTATGTATGCATGATACATACTTTGATATAAAGATTAAAGGGCAACATGTGGGAGTGAGTCTGTCCTCTCCTTCTAACCTTTCCACCATGTGGGTTCCGGGATTTAACTCAGGTCACTTGGCTTGAGCCATCTAGCTGGTTCATTGGCTTCTTTTTAAAAACAGAGCCACTGAAGACTGAGCAAGTGCATACCCTTCTAAAGGCTTCATAAATAATGGTCAAATTTCCTATACAAAATTAGGAACACTCCACTGTCCCTACCAGTGGCCAATATTACCAAGATTGATTCAAAGAAACCTATGAAACTCAAAGAAGATGGCTTTCTGAGGATCAGTGTGAACTAATGAAGTAGACCTTGTCCAATCTAGGAGTGAAAGAATCTACTTCAAGTCAAGGGCAATTGTAAAAGAGGAAACGAAACAGCACAGTGTAGCCATTTTAACACAGGCCTGATGCTTTAACCACAGAGTACATTCTATAGCCAAAAAAATAGGCATCTTATTTTCTATTATAGGTGAATATATGTATGCTCATATTGAGCCTATGCCAGGTGGTGGTGGCACACGCCTTTAATCACAGCACTGCGGAGGCAGAGACAGGTGGATCTCTGTGATTTCAAGGCCAGCCTGGTCTACAAGAGCTAGTTCCAGAACAGGTTCCAAACCTACAGAGAAACCCTGCCACAAAAAAACAACAAAAAACAACAACAACAAAAAGAAAACAAACATACTGAGCCTACATAATTTTTATCATATCAAAAGAAGTGTGGAATGAGAGAGCAAACATAATCAAAATTATGCACTATAAGGCATTGGTGATAGTTGAACCAGGTCAACTCATCTTTAAGGTCTACTTTGTTCTCCATCAACCAAATGTTGCTATTTTTATGCCAGAATTGCATCCAAGTTGATTATAATACTCTCTGGTCCACTTCAAAAATTTCCCAACTAAGTTCCTTTGTGTCCTCTATGTATTATAAATAGCAATCCAAAGGGGTCAAATATGTTGAAGAAAGACAGCTTTGTCCCCCACCGTCACAAGACTCCCACACTTTCCCCCTAAATATTGGTCCTTTCACATACTTTTTGTTACCTCGATTATGATATCTAGGCTCTAGATCTGATTTGTGATGGAAGATTTGCTTGTGTTTTGCCAATCTATCTCAATCCCTGGGATCCTGGGAAAGTATATTCCAAGGCCAAGCGCTATCTTTCTGGTGCTTTATATTGACATGTTAATTCAAGCTCTGTTTATTCATCTTGCAAAAGAGACTCATCCTGCAAAGATTCATCCCACTAGCTTCAAAATGAGTCATTTCTAAGGAGCTGGGTAGTGCTTCCTGCCAACTCCTAAATAGCTGGAAGACTGATGCTTTCCCCAGTCTTCTGCAGTCTCTTTAGAGGTTCATCATGCATTTAAGGTTAAGGAAGATAATTTGCAATCCAAATTTGTAGCTCTCTATTAGAAGTCTATTACCCCTTGCCAAATATAATGCTGTAGGTGTTCATTTAAACCTCATGAAGCAGGCACAGTGGTGCATGCCTGTCACCCTAGTTTATGGAAGGGAGAGAGGCAGGAGGTCAGGAATTCAAGGCCTGTCTTGATACTAGTTAGTTTGAAACCACCTTGGGATCCATGGAATCCCATTTCAAAACATAAAGAACAGAAAGCTAAACAAGAAAATGACTACAAAAACGAATCTTATAATAAACCGGACTAATGGTTTCAGGTGATCTCTCTGTGACTTGTGTCAGAGTAGGTCAGAATAAAAGTAGTGATTTCTACTCCTGGAAAATATATGACATTTATAAGATATTTGTACCCAGAGACACCATTCCCATGAATTATAAACACTTTTACCTTTAAAATCCTAGGCTAAAGGGTATGTATTTTGTAAACGTTTCCTCAAAAGTTTGTATTTCTATTATTTAAGGGAACAATTAAGTTTTGGTTTGTGCCCTCATTCAGAAAGTGTTCCTGGAAGCCATACAGCTGGGTTCTAGTGTAGTCAGCTTCCAGTTGATCTCAAGTGAGCATCTCCTAGAGACAGACCCAACAATTCATTAATATATTTCCAATAAATTTAATAGTTTTAGATGTGATTAAAAGTGCTTTAGCAAGACACCCCACTAAATGGATTAGCAATGCCACAAGTGGTCTAGCCACTGGAATGCAGGCAGCCTGTTTTTCTAATCCTTTATTCTGTTCATGGAATGTTCTGGGCCCACAGTTTTCAACCACCCAAGCAATAGCTTCAGGATTCTTTGTAAAAGGAACAATAAAGAAAACAATGATTTTAAGCAAACAGGACACACACTCTCTCTCTCTTTCTCCCTTTCTTTCCCTCCTGTCTCTCTACTTCTTTTCTATAGGTCCTAGAGGAAGGTGTCACAGGTCATTTCTCTGAAGCTTATGCAGGTCACATACACCTCTCTTAACACTTGAATTATTTCAAAATATATGGCACATAAAAGAAACTACCAAATATATAGTTATCTCCAAGGATAGGCTTGACACAACATTTCTTCTCCAAGTTTCAAGGCAATGGCTCTTGCCCAATCCAGACACACCTCTCAGTCATCAAATACAGAATCTCCTACCTATCTGTACTTGGAAGTGAGAACCTCCATGTTTGGCTGAAAAGACAACGAAGGAAGGCTATTTTTAATGCAGCAATAGTTTCAAAATTTTCTATTCAACATAAGATGTAATTACATGGACACAGTTTTACCTTTAAAACTATTAGATTTTCCTAAATGTATGCAATGCACCCTGTCTCCACGTATAATTTAACAAACCCCTTGCTTTAAAATGTCCTCCGAATGCAATGGATCACAGCACACGGAATCCTGTACCTGTCAATCTTTACACCCCTCCCATAAACTGTTCCTCCCTCAAATGCTGCATTAGGTAAGCCAGAGAGGTTCATTATGAGTGCAACCCCATGTTAATTGCTTAACTGTAATACTGTTCAGGTCAGAATAAGAGCACGGATACAAATCATGTGAACTCAGATGATGTCATACATTTAAAATATATATTCACTTGTTTTCCTATGTATCTACACCATGCTGTATAAATAAATATGAATATATGTCCGTGCACACACCCACACATAGCATGGCAAAAGGCCAACAGACTGATGATTGACATCTAGAAATGACCCAATTTTGGAAGCAGATGAAGTACCATAGCAACTGTAGTAGGAGAAGGGTTTGGGAGGGTTAATAGGCGCCACATAATCCTAAAAGCACACAAACATCTCCTACCCTATAGCTCAGGCAAAGCTGTATGCATTTGAATTCCCACCAAAAGCTCAGAGTTCTAAATACCATCAGCAAATTGAAAATCACAAATTCCAAATATAGGCATCACGGCCCCTTCGGGGCACTTATGGACCCTGTACACACAAGCACTACAGGGCCGAAACTAGACCTATACTCTGACAGGTATCCCTTCCCCTAAGGCCACCCAGCAAGGCACCCCTAGTGTTAAGCAGCTGGTGCTGGCAGGTGTCCTCAGGCCGACTCAGGGAAGCTCTGGAGAAAAATATGTTAGGGGGAAAGGGAGAGGGTCCAGCGGGGATAGCAGTGACGCACACCCTGGTGCTTCGGTGTGGTCACCAATCTTACCAAGGACCCAAATTCGTTCCGGAGCTGTCCGGAAAGATCTGCATTATGCCAGGGCCCTGGGCCAACTCACCTCAACGAAATAAAAACAGGGCAGGAGGGTGACGCTGTCCTTGATCACTTTGCCCTTTGGCCTCTCCTTCGCCGACATCCCCGCCGCCTGCCTGGCTCCGCGTCCTTCCCCGGGCGAGGTGTGCACCGCGCGGGCAAGGCAAGCTGCCTGCTCCAGCCGCAAGCGCCGGGCGCCGCTGATGTCACATTCCCCGCGGGCACCGCTGGAGCCAGCGCGCTGCATGCAGCGTACCCGCCTTCTCCCCGCCCCTCTTTGCAGTAACCCCGCGGTTCCCTGAACCCGCAGGTCTTCTTCTTCAGCACTGCCTTTGCTCCGGTCGGGGTCGTGCTGGCAAGGGATAGTCTGTTCCCTCCTCCAAGCTGTTGCTGCTATGGCTTCCCCTCCCTGCCACTCTCCCCGTGCTCTTCGCCGCCCAGGCAAAGGCTCCTCCGCTGGCTGTCGGAGCTTGACGTCAAGAGTAGGGGGGGAAAACTGGTGAAACACTCCAGGTTTCTGCAGAAACAAGGCTGAGGAGCCAGGAACCTGGCCTCAGATGGTTTCCTATCTGGTATTTGTCTTGGCTTCCTGGAGAGCAGAAACCTGTGCAGCACCCCTACCCATAGCAAGAAAAGCTTCCTCAACCTGTGCAGAATTAAAACTCGAACTTCATTCTGATAAGTAGGCCAAGGAGGGAATTTACTGGGAACTGGCTGCTACCCAAGAGTGTCAGCCCTGCCTGCAGATCTCTAGGGAGGTAGCTCCCAGGAAGCATGGAGAAAAGCTTGGTTCAGCTGGGGACCTAAGTGAGTGTTTCCTGCCTTTGAAGAGATAGGGTCATCGTCATAAACCCCAAAGGCGAGGAAAGGTTCTAACTTCACTCTTTAAAATAATAATAATAATAATAAATTTATTGATTTATTTTACTTTGCGACAGCAGTTTCCGCTCCGTCTTCCCTTGCCGTTCCCTCCCGCTGTACCCCACCTCCCTTTTCCAACCTCACTCTTACTCCCTAGCACAGTGTGGGAAACACAGCTATAACACTGAGGTCTAAGTGGAGCCCTTTACCTGATTGGCAGTGTCCATGGTTTCTCTCAACTTTGTGATTCTTTTGGCAACCACTAGAATCAAGCGATACAGAAGAAACACTCAATGAACACAAAGTAACACACCATGCTTATGATCACCCACTTGGGTCATTCTAGGTCATTTCTAGCACTTTCAAATGCTCCTCATCAACCACATGACTTTGAATGCCCAGCCTACTATTCAGCTGGCTTTTCTCATTGCTGCTCCAGTGGGGTTTGGGCGAGTTAGGGGCCACATCCACTAACATTCATGTTTAACTATCCACGCACTGTTTCTGCCAGGATTAGGTTACAGAGTCCTATGGTATACTTTCCCATCCGGATGCAACATACTCAGTGACATTCTATCTCCAGGTAAACCAGATGTCTATTTGAATAGCAAACTATAACAGAATAAAAATATTACATAAGATCTTGACTTCCTGAGACTTGGGACCATAGCTTTAAGTCTCCCCCACCCTACGATCTTAGTGTTCCCTTTTTAGTTGGTGATGGTTCAATTTCCATTGACTGTGGTTCCATCCATACCTTTTTATTCCATCTAAAATTTATATCTTAAGTTTAACTACATCATTTCTGTGTTCCCTACCATCTTTTTTCAAGTTCATATAGGTATTTGATCTTCGTAGTTCTTTTACATGATAACTTATCAAAGGCCAATATAGTCAGTTGAACTTTAACTCACTCAGAAAATAGAAGCCATGAAAAACACTATATTATCTTTTAAAATCGAGTACTCCCTACCACCACTCATAACCACTACCAGGTCTTACTTTGATTGGCAGAAAAACACTCAGTCCCTACCATCTTCAAACCATTCCTTATCCCTCATACAATAGCCAAAATGGATTTCTGAAAAACAAATACTCATTTCATTTCTCTGGTTTACCTTCTAGAAGCTTCCTAACCATGCAAACAAACAAACAAACAAACAAACAAAAACTCTTTATTTTATCTTGAAGGGTCACAGTCAATTTTGTTTGTTGGATTTCACTGTTTGTTCTGGGCCTGAAGGTGAGGGGATCCAGTTTAGCTTCTCACTACCTCAAAATCTTTGCACTTACAGTACCTATCTGTTCACAAATGCAGTTCTATCAACACTGCACAATTAATTGCCTATGCACTTCATGTTTCTGCTCAAAATTTGAGTCCTTGAAAAATTTTTCATTCACATAATAAATAACAGTTACAAACCAAGGCTTACCATTCCCTCCCCCTCGCTCTCCTCCTCTTCATCCTCCTTCTTCTTCTTTTTAGATTTTCGAGACAGGGTTTTTCTGTAGCTTTGGAGCCTGTCCTGGAACCAGCTCTTGTACACCAGACTGGCCTCAAATTCACAGAGATCCGCCTGCCTCTGCCTCCTGATTGCTGGGATTAAAGGCGTGTGCCACCACCACCTGGCTTGTTCTTCTTGTTGCTATTCTTCTTCTTGTTCTTTTTATTCTTCTTGTTCTTGTCTTTGTTCTATCTCCTCCTTCTTGTTTACTTCTTTACATCTATGAGTGCTTTGTCTATATGGATGCTTACACACCAGAGAAAAATATTGTACCCTATTATAGATGGTTTGTAAGCCACCATTGGTTACTGGGAACTTAACTCAGTACATCTAGAAGCTTTATTATTTTATTTCATGTTTAGAGCTTACTACTATTTTAGTAATGGATCAAATATTTCACCCATCTGAATTTTTAATTTTTAGATGAGAAAACTGTTTTAAAATGTCTCTCCCCATACCTTATGGGAAGTCTATTTCCCTCTCTGAGCACTTTCTACCCTGCTTCCCAAAGCTACATTATCAGTTCTCTTGAAGAATTTCTCTTTTGGAAAAAGGCAATCAGTTCTTACACTATCTTTTCAAATGCTGTGGAATAGGCTTCTACTTGGAAATAATACTGCTAATTTAAAATTAAAAAGACTTATGACCTTACAGATAAATGCCATACACATATCCCAATGAGAATGTTTATTGATAAAGGGAAAGTGGTTTGTGCTTGGATATAGGAACTCAAAACCAATGTAGAAACTACTTTTTCCTTAGTTAGCTGAGAAAGTTGACGGATTGAATAATGATGTCAAATGCATTTGGGGGATTTTTTTCCAGGTTAATGGTGCTGTGAAATATTCTGTCTTGAAATGTCAGAGAACTGCTTTTGCAGTGGGTGCCCTTTTTCAATGGAAGAAGATTTCCACTGAAAATATTCATGTTCCGGGAAGCATATTAAATTGCTTCTACACAGCTATTATGATGAAGATCTCTAAGTAGCATACTTAAACAACTTATCTTGTCCCAGATGTGAATTATTCACATGGTAACAATGGGTAGAGAATAGTTCTTATAAGAATGTTTCCTGGTGTCCTCAATGTTGAAGGTGGTTTGTAAAAATGGTTTCATTTTTTCTACCAAGTTCTATATAGCTGGCCCTCATTTTCTTTTAGTTTACAGATAAGTGTTATGTTGATTAATCACTTCATGAGTGAAAGTTTTGAGTAATACAAGCAAATAAATTGTCTATCTTTTTCCTTTCTTGCTACATTATGCAAAAGTTTCCCATATACCTTACTGGGGAGCAGAAAATAGAAGCTAATTAAAATATTAAATGGTTACATCTAGCCAGTTCAAATATCCCATCATTCTTGATGCTTCTTATACTTAGTTCCAAAATCTTTTTACTTTTCAAAAGATGTTACCTTTGTGACTTATTCTCTTCTTATTTGCATGGGCATCAATTTAAATTTGGTTTCCAACATAATGACAGAACCAGTTGATATGCCAATATGGATGGGGGAAATTTTGCAAGGCCTCACCCCTAGATAAAGAGCTACAGTAGATCAATGGCTGCTGAGGGAGGGTAGCATGCATATATACCTATACCTACATATAAGATGTATTTTTGTGGTATATATTATATGTGATATATATGAATAACATATAGGCATTATATATAATATATACTATAAAATATATATTACTTTATAAATGAAAGTATTGAGTGTGTGTGTGTAATGATAATAGAGACAAGGTCATGAGTTTAAGAGGGAATGGGGGCACAGGAAGAGTTTTAATGGAAATGAGGAAGAGTGAAATTGATGCCCATTTATTTCTAATGCACAAAGTTAACAAAAATACAAAATTAAAATAGAAGTCTTTGATTTTCTTTTTCAAAAGTCCAGCCCAAAGCTCTTTCACTCCCTTGTGAAATTACTCTCTCAGCCACCTGCTTGTCTATCACTCTGTATATGTGTGTTTTTTCTTCTGATAAGTTTCTTTGAGCTGTATGTGTGTTGGGTTTATTTTGCTTTAGTGAGTTCCCACATGGCATTTTCTCAGAAATGCACACATATATGAATTCTACCCATTTTTTTACCATCTCTCAGTAACCTCCTGCTCCAAACACCACCATCTATTTTTCTCAACTATGCACATTGGAACTTGATTATGAACTGTTTTATTTTACTATGCATATTCTTATACTTCTAATTAAAAGATAATTAGAAAAATAATAAACACCATTTTTCTTCTGTTCAAGTCATCTTTTTCGTTTCTTCCCTTCATCATTTTTATTTGTCATCATCGCCATGAAGTTGTAAAAACCATTTATTTAATTCTCCTCATTTCAAAATTTTCCTTTTCTGATCAAGCCTGTAATTTTGCACCAGAAAAATTTTCATAAGGTCCAGTAATGACCGAGTTGCTCCTTCAGGTAAAATGTTCGAAAAGAGGCTGAGGAGACAACTCAATGGGTAAATCACTTATTGTATAACCCTGAAGACCTGGGTTCAGATCTTTAGACCCAACATAAACTCTAGGCATGGAAACATGCATCTGTAATGCTGGCCCTGGGGATGCAGAGACAGGCAGACCCTCTGTAGCTCCCTGGGCAGGAGCCTATCTGGCCAATCGTGAGCTTCACCAAGGAGACTATGTTTAAAAAAAAAAAAACAGAAAGAAGTGACAGAGTGGTATATTTATCGTTGACCTTTGACCTACACATGCATGCACATACACAAGTATGCACATCTTTATATACTTGGGTACACAAATACATTATGCAACATTCTCATACACACACAAACATAAATACAATACAATACTATGTTTTTTGACTTTATGTAGCCTAGGAAATTATACTTAAATTCACAAACTTGGTATGTAAGAACACCCATAGCCTAATCTTCACCAATCTTTGCATCTTATCAATTATTCTCTGTTTGCAAAGGCTGAAGTGGTGTTGAATAAGCCTTATTCTCTTGAATTAAAAATCTTTCATCAGATCTTTTTTCCATTCTTAACTTTCAAATTTGTATCAACTTCCTTGTAGACTTTCTTTGGCCTTTCATACCTCTGTGATATTTGGGGCTTTTTTTAGACATCTCTGGTATATCCTGTTCCATTTTGCTTTGTTTTGGTTCTTGTAAATATGAAAAAAATGCTTAATTCATGTTTTTCTTTTGAACCCTTAGTATAATATTTTTCATATGTCAAAATTTTGTTGAATAATCATTAAATATAAAATTCCATAGTTTCTACCCTCTAGAATGCTGTCAGACCTTTGGCATTGTGACGAGCTCTTCCTCTACAAATGTGTTGGGCTGCATTTATACCTGTCTCAGTTGCATTTGACCATGCACCACAGGTTGGTCACGCCTGAATTGTCACACTGATTTGTGCAACATAGCAACAATGTTACAATTCTGAAGGAATAATTATTTATTAATTTAACATTTCATTTTTTTTTATTCTTTTGGGATAGTTACCTTCTTTCCCCCACCCCCCAAATGTCTTTGTGAGCACTTTCAACTCCCATAAGAAGTTAAAAGAACCTGACATCTACAACTGAGAAATTATTTTAATTAGCTCAGAGTAGCTCCTGTTCTCTCAGTCTTTCAGTAATTATCCATGGGTTGGTAGTTAGAGGTTGGATTATAATTAGTCCTACATGAAAGTTCTGAGCATTTCTTTGGAGCTGCTGAGAAATATGCTGTAATGAAGTGCATCTGTACCCTCTCTTCACTTCCCAGTGTCTAACCATCACATCTTTTCTTAAATGTTGTTATGCAAATTATCCTAAATTCTACCGAGCATTTACTTGCACTATGAAAATTCCCAGGCTTGTCTTCAGACTATGACAGCTTAAAATAATTTCTATACTGTACCTGTCATTTAGCTCCCTTAATTTCAGTATATCCATGTGTGCATGTAGCTTTTCCAAACACCTTCCAACCTGTGGTTTACTTAGCTGTGTAACTCTTTTTTGAGCTGCAACTCTTATTTTATTTTTTCACACTGAATTATAATTCATGTGATTATTTTGCTTGATTGTCATGGTGATAATCATTATGCATCACAACCAGTTCTCAGATAAACTAGGGAAGGAATCTAACTGGTTTTGGAAGGAATTAATGAAATTAATGAAATGTCCTTATGGGCATGATGTGGTAATGGAAAGCAGAGGATCTTAAGCTTCGTTGATGCTCATTCAATTCTGTTTATACAGCATGCCCTAGAAGATCTTGTGAGGAGGAAAGAGGCATTCAGGGAAGTATGGTCATAGACTACAAAAATGTCTTGTGAAAGCAGCTGAAGCAAGATCATTCTTAAAGTTGGTATCACCTAACTTCAGTATAAAGTAGAATTATAGTTTAATAATACAATATATCAAATACCTACAAGTATATGCTTACATCATTTATCTGTAGCTATTCTACTGATGGCTATTTAATAATAGTTAAAAAGAACTTTTCCTTCAGAGCTTATTTTGATGGACCATAACTACACAGATTTGAAGAATGCCACACCAGTTAGGATCTGTTGTGTGTCTTCTGCAAATGTGGAGGCTGTGCTCATTTAACTCAGATTCATGGACACATGCCCACACAGAACTGTGACTAATAAATTTGCAATTAAATAGACTTTGCTTACAAAATCTTTTTGAATTTAGAGAACTTGATCACAAATATCGACTGATATGAAGTCCCAGGAAATGGCAGCACTGTCTGAACTCACAGAGCTAATAAGGGACTGAGCACTGAATTGAATGAGGCTTCTTATAAGTGCCAATATCTGACTGGTGTGCAATGCACCTTTTTTCAGAGATGACTACAAAGTCAGTGTAACCTCTCACAAGTGTCATTTATAGCATCAAGAGGGAAGAACATTCTTCTGTTTTTGGTGGCAAGACTATACAGGTATAACAAATAAGTTGCCTGTTGGTCATATTTACATCACCAAAAGAAGAAAATTTGTAACAGAAAGCAAAGGAAAAAAAGTAGTCATAAACCTGAAAAGATGTGATGTGGGATGCCCATCTCTATGCTATGAATATGTCTTATTAAGGATGGATAAGGGGTATGTGATGCCACAGAGTTTTAGCACCTGAATAAAATTATTTACAAGCAGAGCTCCAACACAAATACTCCCGGGGCTCAGCCATGTGCATCAGTAAACTCTCACATTAACATTTTTTATGTGTTATATGACTTTGAATTTCTGATACTCATCACCAAGAATACCAGTATAATGTATACTTTATAAAATACATTAAGGTTTCTCTGTGGGAGTAAGGCATAAGGTTTCAGCAGTCAGTGCCATCTGATTTCCAGCCACAACCCATTCTGCGATGTGTCATCTTAGATCATAAATTAAGCCTCAGTGCAAGTCACATATCAAATCTTAATTTGGTACCACCCACAAATTGCAGGCAGGAGTGATGATCAGGATGTCTGCCAAACCTGGGTCTGGAGTGACTCTGGAACTCCATTTGTGGCAAGAATTCATCTTGTTCATGTGCATAATTCAGTGGGGTAACTGGAGCTGGTGTGTTTTATTGGTGAATTGTGCTTGCTGTGTGTAGGAAGGTGGTACCAGCATGGACAAATATCAGTAGAGCACTTCCAGTCTAAAGGAATCAGGATGTGAAATGCTTGCTCCATTTACATTTTGAAATATAGAGCTTGGAATTTAGAATGTCTAGTATTTCTAGAAAAGGCTTCCTTCTATCTGAAGAAGATGATCTTGCACTTGGTTAATAAAGCTTTGTAAGCAGGCTAGAAGAGAAGTCATTTTGGAGCAGATCATGGGAAAAATGGCAAATGACAATAATTAGGGTCCTAGTATCCTTAAGAAAGGGCATATAGTTACATATTTTGTTGCTTTGATAGAATTTCATGACCAAAATTAGCTTAAGGATTAACATTTATTTTGACTTGCAGTACCGTAGGGTTAGAGTCTGTCATGATGGGGAGGTATATCAGCAGGTGGCTGAAACAGAAAACTCTCTGGTCATATTTAATAATACAAAAAGCTGAGAGTGAACTGGAAATGAAGATAGATGATAAGCATTCAAACCCCTCACTAGTGATATGCTTCCAACAGCATGGCTCTACCTCCTAAATGTTCAATAACCTCCCCAACAAGCAACACCAGTTGAAGATCCCATATTCAAATACCTGAGCCTATAGGGGACATTTCTCTTTCAAACTACCCCAAAGGATTTCACACAGATGTGTGTTCCAATAAGTTGTTTCTCTATCTTTTCTGTCTGGGGAGAGATGAATCTGTATTACAAAAAGCTAAACATTTTTATAAAAAAGAACCAGACTCTAATTTTAATTTTACTGATTGAGAGGTTAAAGGAGCTCTTAGGTAATCTAACTAGACCTGGAACAACAGGTCTCCTGAGAAAATCTGACAAATTATTAAAAAGCAGAATTCAGTAGAAACAGCAACAACCACAGTAGGGGCAGGGTAGGGGATCAGGATGACAGTCTTGGCTTACTTTCTATCACTGTGCTAAAAAAATATGACCAAAAGCAACTAGAAGAGAAAAATATTTATTTTGCTTACATTCCTGTATCACAGTTTGTTGTCAGGAGAAGCCAAGGCAGGAACCTAAAAATAACTGAAGCAGAGACCATGGAGGAGCACTCCCTAGTGGGTTGCTCATCATACATCATATCAGCCTGCTTTCTTATATGCCCCAGGACAAACTACTCAAGGGTGTCATTCTTGTGACATCCAGATTTTACAGGTTCAAAAATTCCAGGGTAGGGGTGCATGTATTAGAAATGTTAGTCAGAAAAAACAGAGATATAAAAGAAATATATAGAAACACAAAATAGAGTCAGGAAGGCAATCCAGTGAATACTGAGTCAGCCTGCATTTATTTATCATATGCTTTATATATCCCAATTCAAAAGGGGGGAGGCAAAAGACTTCCTTACCACGATACAAAGAACAAACAGAGCGATTACCTTTTCTATACCTAAAACACCAAGTGACCATATCCCGAGGCAAATCTTCTGTTGTTTAGGCAGGATATACAGTGACCTCACCCTAGGCCGAGCTCCTGTAATAACCTTGAGTGAGCAAGAATAGGCCTGTACTCTCTGATCTCTAGTCAAGATGTGGAACAGATGATCCACATCCATGGGCTCTGACATATTTCTCCTTTATAAATTTATTTATTAAAGCCTAAGCTTCTGTTACAGGACAGATGACTGTGCCTGGCTTAGGTTGTTCTCTTCCACCTTCCAGACTTACATATCGTCAGTACATCCATTCCATCACGCACATCCTGTCTTAGATTTCCTGGAGGGAAAAAGATCTTACCCATTATTGACTACCATAATCTCTTTATAAAGGGTTAAGGGACGGTATGTAGCTAGATGTTGTACACCCCTGAGCCAACTTTCCATCGAGAGTGTTCACAAAAACCTAGATAATCATAGGAAAGCAGATAATGCCTTACAATACACATGCCCCTACAGCCACAATATCTCCTTAAAATGGAGTAAAGGATGACTAAGATGAGATGACCTATTTAAATAGGTCCAGGATAGCTTTGATAGTTTTTAGCTGCATTAAAATCCAAATTTGTCTTATTAAACATAACAAATCTAAGGACTCATTAGCTCCAGGTCAAATTTTTCTCATATAAACTCTAACAATTTTTTTTTAACCAGTAACGTCTTCATAGTTAATCAAAGTAGTTACAAAAATTAACAGGTCAATACCATAATTCTAGAATGAAAATTAATAATCTGTAATATTACACAATCTGTAAAATCACAATTATCACAACTTTATTCTAATCAAAAAACAAGAAAAAGTTTCTGTAATAGGTGAGTTGTGAGTCTTTTTCCTTTCCTATAGTCCAATTGCATTGCTGCTTCTAACTTTCAAAGATAAGTTTGAGTTGTTACAGTTCGTCAGCAAAACTTTTGCTCTACCCATCAACCTGTGGGGTCTCTTCAGTATCTCCAATGAGGTTTATTGGACTGAGGAGGGGCATTAGCCAACACACTGCCTCTATAATAGTGTTCTATTGTTTCAATGAGTCTTTTTCCCATAGAGGGGAAGTCTCTGAGATACCCGTTTTTCAGGCTTTCCATTTCAACAGCAGACAAATATTATACAGACAAAATGAGTTCTGTGTCCCAAGATATAGTATGGATAAATTGCTGAACATTCAGTCAGTGTTCTTGGGCCAGCTCCTGAGTAAATAGGATTCACTAATATCTAGAAATCTGTGTAATAATTCTATATGGAATGTGGGAATCATCAACCAGTCAACCATTACCATGATCTCCTTTCCTAAGGCTTCAGCAGCTACTGTGCCATCAAGGCTTGGACTCCTCTGTTCCATACATTGCACCAAGTGTTCAAGAAGCCACTGAGCTTCATTCTCCTCCTGTGGAAAAGTACAAACTTACCCTCAACCCCATATTAAAACAGGTCAGGCCTTTTCCATAATCTAGTACAAGGGTATTTCCATTTTGCTTTATTGAAGGTTACTCTGGTGCCATCATGCCAAAATATACCTATTGCAGATTGCTCATGAGCATCTATATTTAAGAAATTTAGAATAAAAAGGACATAGCCGGGTGGTGGTGGCGCACGCCTTTAATCCCAGCACTCGGGAGGCAGAGGCAGGCGGATCTCTGTGAGTTCGAGACCAGCCTGGTCTACAAGAGCTAGTTCCAGGACAGGCTCCAAAACCACAGAGAAACCCTGTCTCGAAAAAACCAAAAAAAAAAAAAAACCAAAAAAAAAGAATAAAAAGGACATTATTTAAGGCATTACACCACAACTGAGAGTATTATATTTTTAAGTTGTGTTTTCAAGGACTATTGGTACTCTATAATGGTTTGTCTTTGAGGATTATAAAGAATGTCTATTTTATATTCAATATTCCCTGGGAACAAAACTGATGAAATGCTTTACGAATATGTCTGGATCTATTAACCATTTTTATAATTTTTAGGGATTCCCATATATGAAAAACACTTTAAGCAATATGTGATCGCAAGCTTAGTGGCTTCCTCCAGTTTGTATAGTGGCCACTAAGAAACCTGAATATGTATCAATTGTCACATGCACAAATCTTAATTTGCCAAATTCTGTAATATGCACAACATCAATTTGCCATAAATTATTTGGAAGCAGTCCTTGGGGATTTACTACCAGATGAGGTACAGGTAAATATTATAGACGTGTATCACAATGTTTAGCAATCTGAAGAGCAATTTCTCTTGTTAATCCAAATTATTTTCTTAAACTTTTACTATTTTGATGATATAAAGCATGTGATCATTGTGCAATTGCCCAAGAATCATTATTTTGAAATAACCAATCATCCTATTGCTTAGTATAAGGAACATTGGTCAACTTAAGTTCTCTACCGAAGTATTACCTAGATTCCATCTAGTTTCTCTGTATTAAACAAGCTACTACTTCAAAATAAGGGTTTAATACCTTGACTGGTGAAGAAGAAAAGTGTATCTGTAAAAGAGAACCATTTTGCCATAATACTCCTGTGGGAGTAAGTTTTGTCGGCAAAATATATACTTGCTAAGGTTGGTTATAATTAATATAAAGTACCTTCTGATTCTGCATTGCATATTCCACCTGCTCCAGCACCTGTCTAGCAGTGTCTTTGAAGTGTATGGGAAAAACTGGGATCACTACTCCTCTTAAAAGTACCACTGAGGGGCTAAAGACACCTTTAAATAGGGCCATAGACACTGAATACTTCACAATAATTTCTGAAAATATTTAAAGTTTGTAAGCCATGTTTTCTAACCCAATCTCCAAATTTCCCATTAGCTGACAGGCAGCAATTTGCATTCTCATGGATGCTTGGCTGGGTAGGGTGAAGCTAGGGCTGGGCTCTATGCAGCTTGCCAAGCCCACCTGGGAACAAGAATGGAGAGGCCCGGGTTAGATGCCTGCTGGGTCTGAGTGGAGTACAGGCCACACTCTCCATGGCTGGGTGGTCCCACTGGAGGCCCACAGTGGTGGTGGCCGACAAGCTTACCTGCAGTACAGGTGCCCAGGTGACCATTGAAGAGCCTCTGAGACCTAGACGCCCACAGGCTTGGCTGGCTGGTGTTTAGGTGAGTGGAGCTATGCCACTACCCCCGTTTTTCTTTCCCCAAGCTCAGGAGCAGATAGGTGGGCCCATGCCACTTTTACTTCTCTGAGCCCAGAAGCAGGCCTAGAACTGCAGTGATTTCCAGAGGCATTGGCCTGCAGTCATTGCCAGGCCTCAGACCCTGAGCTCTCTGCTCCCCGGCCCACTAAGCAGTCACAGTGGCTATGGCTCTGACACCACAGCACCAGGAGTTTGCTGGGAGCGTGGGCGGGGTTGCTTCCCTGAGTCTTAGCACAGTCTGAAAACGCCCTAGAGTGGGGGATGGAGTGAAATATTTACAATATCTACAAACTCTAAAAATCACTGCATTTGTTTCGGCTCTACCCTTGCTCCTCTGGCTATCAAAATACACCCAAACAAACGTACAAACAGCTGTCTACTCTTTCCTCGTACCATATCTACAATTATATACAATCTTACTCCTGATATTCACCACCCTTCCACATTTATTATTTATTTGAGTGCGCACTTCTCACCTCTACACCTGCAGTGTGATATTCAATACGGCATCCATCAAGTTCTCCACCTGTACTGCTAGCCACACATCTGGGCACCATCTGTCTGGGTCTGGATTCGATGGGTTCATACTTTCCAGGGTTGGGGCATGTGGATTAGAAATGTTAGGCAGAAAACACAGAGATCCAAACGAAAAGCCAGAGACACAGAATAGAGTCGGGAGGGCAACCCAATGTATACTGAGCCCACCCACATTTATTTTCTATATGCTTTATATAACCCCAATCCAAGAACAGGGGAGAAGGCAAAAGACTTCTTTACCATGATTCAAAGAACAAAGAGAGCAATTACCTCTTCAATACCTGAAACATCAAGTGACTATATCCTGAGTTAAGTATTCTGTTGTTTAGGCAGGACATGAAATGACAACACTCTAGGCCAAGCATCCTGTAAGTAGTCACACCCTGGTCAAATCTCCTGTCATAACTTTGGAGGAGAAAGAATAGACCTTAACTCTCTGACCTTTAGTCAAGGTGCACGGATTCCCATCTCTGGGCTCTAGCACATTATCCTAGTGGGACGGACCCTTTCACATCAATCATTAATTAAAAAGATGCCCCCACAGGTTTATTACAGATGCCTACAGCCCAATCTGATAGCAGTATTTTCTCAGTTGAAAAACCCACTGCAGATGATTCATAGTTTGCTCAAGTTTGCAAAAAAATCTAACCAGCAAAATAGCCCCAATCCAAAGCTCTGAATAGTCATGTTAAGATTAACTATGGGAGAATGTATAGCTGAGTTTAAAGCTCTCAGCACTTGGCCATGCCGTGTGTTGAGAATAAACGAGAATGTGATTAAATTGGTTTCACCATCTTCTGGGAAGTATTTCATGAAGAGCTGATTCCAAAGAGATTGCCTATCTGTTTTCTGTTTGTTGAATGATAAAATGACAGAGTTCTAAGCTAACAGATTAAAAATTCTTGCTACTGCAGACCATGCTACCTTGCAAGTCAATGAGGTGGTCCATGAAGCTTTGAGGTAACCTGTATTGGACCATGGAGAAACAGTCTATGCTTGAAAATGGGTCAAGATTGCCACGGGGAAAAAGCTTTTCAATATTCTCTTTTCTGGTTTTGGAGTGAAATGCTTTAACCAACAAGTAAGCCTTTGTGGGGTCCTATGAAGTAGTGTTTGGAGCACCAACTCACAGACCAAGTCGATTGCTTGTCTCAATAGCACTCTTGGAGCACTAGCTCATTCACATCTTCCTGTACTGACCATGGCTGTTTTGGGGCTAACTACAAAGTCAAGTAGCTATGACACAGATTACAAGTTTATGAGAATTATAATAGTCACTCTTACACCCCCACTAATTATGAATTTTAGCATGAATTTACTCTGCACCCATATGGTTGATCTTACTGTCTCTAGAATCAATCCTCACTTTTTTTCATATTCAGTTTCTAACAAATCTGTCGTGACTGAATTCTTCTGCAACATTTAATTAAACCACGATATCTAGAGCTTGGCTCTGACTGTCCCATTCTATGGGTATAAATAAATTCACTGAACCCAGTGAATCCCTGACACCACTTCAGACACATAGGAATAACATGGGTGCAAAATACAGCCTAAGCTTTTTTTGATCAAAGTTGATGGAAATGAAAGAAAATGTTCTAATAAGCTGTAAAGTGAGTAGGGTGATATGTTTAATGTGACATTTAAATTCCAGGCATCTATTTGCCATTGCAAATATTATCCAGAGAGACTCTTTAAACCTTAAAATGTCATAAAATGGCAAAAGCCACATTATACAAATATCTTTAATTTGCTCAATCTGTGCTGAGTTCTTTGAAAGTTATGCAAAATGGCATACTAATCAGAGTAAATTAACCAATATTTCAGGAAAAGCAGATGGCATCTTGGTCTTCATGCCATTTGAATACTGAAACCAACTGCTGTATTGATCAGAGAGAAAGGGGATTTGATTTATGGAAATAAAACATTTTGCACTGTTGGCCCTTATAACATAATGTAATTTTAAAAATAGATATTTTTGGTATATATGTACATATATTTAAACATAAATATACATAAGAAAGAGGTAGCTACTTTCCAGCATGTATAAATCTTTGCAAGAAACTGCTCTTACCTAAACTGCTTGATGGTATGCTGTATAAATTTGACATGCAGGGCCCACAGAAAAGTGACTGCTGAGCTTGCCTAAAAGTGAGACATTCTTTTGGGGTTTCTGTTTCATGAAAGAGTCTGCCACAAATTCTGTAGACACAGAAAAAAGCGACTGATAAAGTACCAATATAGGTGGAACTGTCTTTGAAATTTTCTGCTTCATGGAAATCTCTGACAGATTCTAAGGGCATGAAGGCTTAAGACTGGTGCCCCAATGTTACAGAAGAACTTTGGGTGACTGTCCAGGCAATTGAGATGTCTGTATCAATTCTAGAGGTTTGGAAGTTGCTGACAATGTACTTCCTGTTTACTTAGTTAATATTATATCATTTTGGGTCTTTGATGAAGTTGAAGAATAGAAAGTTATAGTTTTCCTTAGTTATAATAAACAGTAAAGTAGATATAAATACTGATATTGTAATTCTAGTCTGATACCTGTTTTGTTATATGAAATTTTATTATGTTAAAGTTAAAACCTTCCTTTATATTTAGACATAAAATGGGAGGAGGTATGGGATTCCCCTCTTATGCTTCATTACTGTTGGTTAATAAGGAAGCTGTGAGGGTCTGTGACAGGTCAGAATAGAGCTAGGCAGGAAAACTAAACTGAATGCTGGGAGAGAGAAGGCAGAGTCAGAGAGAAGCCGTGTTGCCACCTCAGGAGACAGATGCTGGACAGAAGACGAACCTTACAGGCAGGCCACAACCTCATGACAATATACAGATTAATAGAAATGGGTTAATTTAAGATATAAGAGCTAGTCAATAAGAAGCATGAGCTAATAGGCTAACCAGTGTTGTAATAATACTGTTTCTATGTGATTATTTTGAGTCTGGTCAGACAGAAAATGAATGAGTAGCCTCCAGCTACATGCCTCCAATAATTTCATCTTTTGAAACCCTACAGAAATTCTTACTGTTTGTGGGGTTCTTGCCTTCAGCCTTAACTGAGCTAACCCTTCTCTCAGTGTATTAGTCACTGTAACTGAAGCACTGGTGTTTTTAACATACACTTAAGAGTTTATATCTAACATAAATTCTGCCACGTGCAGTTAGAAATCCTTCTGCTGGGCAGCACTGCTCACTTGAAATCACCTCAGCTAAATTACAAGTGGAGTTTTCCCAGTCAGGCAATTAATTTAAAATAGGTCTGCAATGGCATGCAAGGGCGTTCTATTTCTGGTTCAACTTGACCCTGGAGATTTAGTCTCCTGTAGCTTATATTTGGGGGAGAGAAGGATGGCAAGCATTGCTGGATGCCTGGAGCTTGTCTCTGCTGTTCACAGGCTCTTGTCAGATAGCTCTGAATCTTGCTGTCCGTCCCTGCCCTACAGCTACTGCTGTGGTCTACCTCCAGCATTTCTCTGGCTTCTTCTTCCTCCTTTAATTTTGGACTAGCAATTAATCTTTAGCTTTCCAGTAACTTTTCAACGATCCTAAAAGAACATTCAGGACAACACACGCTTGCGCGCGTGTACACACACACACACACACACACACACACACACACACACACAATGTAAATACACAGTTTAGTCCTGCTTTCTTTGTTACACTGAGTTGGCTTAGCACTGGCATCCTCATCTACACACAGGGAAAAGGCCTAACTGCAATGGAAATGGGGTGATGTTTCCAAGTTGAGCACATTGCCTTATCCCCCCAAATTAACAAGTCTGATATATACTTTTTTTTTTATAAGAAATTGACTATTTCCACCTAGTGTTTTTGTGGGTAATCTGTCAACTCTCAAGAAACAAGTAAATAACATTTTTTTTTTTTGGAACAGAGTTTCTCTGCATAGCCCAAGACTGGCTGACAACTCATTTTGCAGGGCATGCTGGCCTCAAATCTATGATCCCTGGGACCCAATCTCCTGAGTGCTGGTATTGAAGATATATATACCACACCCAGAGAGTAGTCTGTAGTTGGTTTGTTTTTTTAAACCTTTTATTCTTATTTTTATTTGGTTAGTATACAAAGTAATGGTCCATCTGTATTTTTCATGTACCTTAAGATCTCTTCCTTCTTTTTCTTCACCCCCTTTTTTGCTTTGTGACCAACATCATATATACATTATAAATATACACCCACCCATATATATATATATATATATGTTTATAGTTTTAAATGTATATAATTTTAAATATTGATTCTGGATTGTTTTGTTTTATACGATGCTCTTCGGTCCCATCCATTTTTTTTGCAAATGATGTAACTTCATTTTAAGGTGTATTAAACTCAATTGGATCTACATACCACACTCCCTTTACCCATTTTTGTGCTCACTGATATCGATTACAAAACTTGGACACTGTGAGTACTGGTTACAGCAGAAAACATGAATGGGCACTGTCAATGTAAGAACACATCTCTCAACTCAAAGTTCATAAGACATAGTTTATTCTGAAGCTCAGGAGCAGACATCAGGTTGCTTCAAATTACAGGTTCTAACTTGGTAAGAATTCAATGGAAGAGTTATATAAACACAGTGAAGAAAGCTGTAAATCAATGTGCTTTTAAATACATGGATGAAAACACCAGATAGGTGGGTTACAGCAAAACCAGAGACTTATAGCTGTAGGCCTGACGTGCATTAAACCTTTTGGTTGGTAGAATCCAGGATTTTATTAATACATTACAAAAGATTTCATAGGTTAGTCACAAGGATGTTAATTCAGAACAGAGATGGTCAAGGAAGGACTATTTGTGAGGCTAAAAATAGGTCAGTATAAATTGTAGTTAGGATCTGCACCTGCCTTATTTCAACCTATCCACTGTCACTGACCTCGGAGAAGGTCCAGTGTAAGGTCTCAGAGCTGTCACTCACATAAAGCATCTCTAATGTTACGACTAACATATTCTTGGGTGGCATATACCGAAGAGTGAAATTACAGGGTTATGTTTTTCTGTTTTCAATTTTTTTGAGCAGTTCCCATAATGATTTTTATGGAGGCTGCCCCAGTGTATGTCCCTGTTAGTGTTGAGTAAAGGCTCTTTTTTTCTCTACATCTTTGCCAACATTTCTGGTCAAAGGAAACATTTTATTTCTTAAACATGTTTTCTTTGAGGAATTTTCAGTATTACTCTGTGTAGTATTTAAAGGACAGCAGAAGATTTATCTGGGACTAAGAAGCAGTTTTCCCCCTTTAACTTTGCTAAAAGATATTAAGAGCGGGAGTGCACGCCTGTTTTAGACTTCAGGGTTAAAGAGATACAGAACTTACCACATTTTCAGAAGGCCTACCTGTAAAAATGAAAAATAAGTGATAATATAAGACTAGAGGTTCATGTTGGGTGATTTCCACCATCATTCTCCACATTGTTGTTGTTGTTGTTATTATTATTATTATTGTGACAGGGACTTTTACTGAACCTGGAATTTATTGCTGGTGTTTGAATGAGAATGGCCCCCATAGGTTTATATCTTTGAATGTTTGATCTTCAGTGGGTGGCACTGCTTTTGGAAGGGTTAGAAGGTATGACCTTTTTGGAGGCTGTGTGTCATTGGGATTAGAGTTTTGAAGTTTCAAAAGGCCAGGCCCAGACTCTCTGTCTGCTTGGTACCTGCGGATCAGATGCAAGCTCTCAGCTACTGCTCCAGCATCATGCCTGCCTGCGGCCAGGCTCCCTGCCATGATGACCATGGATTAATCTGAGACTGTAAGCAAACTCCCCATTAAATATCCTCTTTTATAGGTGACCTTAGTCATGGTGTCTCCTCACAGCAATAGATAAGTAAATAAGACTGTGTCCTACAGCCTGATGAGAATTAGAAAGTGAAGCTCCTCTCTGGCCACAGAAGGAGAATTTAATACCAAATAATCAAAAGCTTGTTGCCCTGTGCAATACTGTTCTGTAGCGCTTCACCTCTACCTCACAATAGCACCGATTTCATTGTTGTTTGTATACATAGTGATGTCTTTTATTAGGATATAATCTACTTAGATTGAAGACTTTAGTCATTTCTTCCTTACTCTATCATCAAACCCTGTCTGTTCAATGAATCTACACATTCCAACAAGAAAGAAATCTTCAGCTGACAATCTTGGCACCTCTGTGTTACTCTTCCCATGTATTTCTAAGACTGTCAGCGTCTAAAACCATTCAGCATCAGTTGCTGGAACAACTTCACAACCGATTTCTCCTGTTTACAGCTTTCTCTACCTGTTCACAGCTGTTTTCACTTGTTTAGGGCATGCTCCCGAATGGCCTTCCATCTGGGTTAAGTAGGTATTATTTTAAGAGAGGACAGCATTACAACCATGACTGTTCATCCGGCTGGACACAAACAATCCAATACTGCCCCAAAGCCAAGGAAAAACCTTCCAAGCTGCCTGCTAGATCCGTTGAAAGTAGATGGTTTAGAAGTATCTTCCCCATTTTCTCTCTTATCCCCTTCTTTTCAACATCTTGTCCTATTTCCATGTCTTTTGTTTCTGGTTCACTACGATTAATTAGGGTCACACACATGAGCTGTGGTGGGGGATATTTACTCAAGTAAGGGCAATTGACCTTTGCATGACTATCACTACACAAAACATCTCTATATGATTCTCTCCAAGATATAGGAAAAAGTTTTTTCCATGAACCAAGGAGATCTGTATTATGGAAGTCTATGACTAAAACTCGAGGGAAATCAATGAATAAACAAAAGGTAACACATAAATATGTGTTGTGCTGCCCATGTGTATGCATAAATACAGATGTAAATTAGGAATGTGATTGAAGAAAATCCATTTAGCTAAACTCATGGAGATTTAATGAATGAAAAAGAAATTGGGTTGTATTAAAAAATAACCAGAAAAGAATAGGTTGGCAGAGAGAGCAACTTGGGAGTGATAATGCCCAAAGAAGTAAGTTAGCAGAGAGGGGACCAGAAGCACACATCTTTTTGCAAGAGTTAGGATGCATCTAGTCAAAATCGAAATTCATCTATTGTAAATATTTGGTAAAAGAGTATGCTTATGGACTAGTGCCTGGGGTATGGGTAGAAGATACATGATGGGTCCATAGATACAACTTACTTACTTGAGAACGTTCAACATCATCCCAAAGTTCACTGGAGATGTGGTCCAGAAACAAGCTTAAGAAAAATGAATATAGCAGATATTATAAAGATAGATTATTTGAGACTGCTCACTTAAATGCTTATACTTATATTGGATGACTGGAATATGTTCTCAAATACTTATAGGGTTGATATCTACAATTAATTGTTTACTTCTCTGAAGAAGACATAATATAGAAATTCTAACAATTTACCCAAAGTCAAGAAGACACACGATCATAGCCTTATATACCCAAACTTCATATTAAAAGTGGCATATTAATTGGTTGACTTGTTACTTTAAATTTCAGCATGTGACTCTTTCCATGGTGTTGAAAGCATGCTTTTTATCCTATACTCTCCTTAGTATTCAACCCTCAGTTTCTAGAGTCCCTGTCAAGTCTAAGGCTCAGTGGGCAGTAGATACTAAGCTTACCCACAGGAAATTGGCAGGTGGGAGACAGATATGAGTGCCCAGGTAAACCATTGCTTTTTATCTGCAGGAAAAGGATATGGCAACATTAGGTACATGTACTGAGTTAGGACCAGTGTGAGCTAAAGAAGTGACAGCATTAAACAGGGAAGGGAGTCTAGTTACTGAAGCTATGGATCAGTGGCAAATCTGAAGTGCGTTCTTAGGCAAAAAATAGCTCATAGCTTTGATGGCCATGGCTGGCTTTTAAGAATTTCCCATAAAGTGGGGTGGGAAGGCAGGTAACACTACAAAGAAGTTAATAATTTAAATAAAGGAATTCTTGAAGTTAGAACGCACCTTTTCTTGGAGGAATAAAATTAAGCTTCACAGGATTGAAACATCTCCAGTTATAAGAAACGTGCTACTTTTGAAGAAAGCTTTATCCACTATTGGTTGCACACTCATTTACCTTCTACCTTGTAATGTGCTTGAACTTGTTCCCATGCTAAGTCACATGATGGTATTACCTAAATGAAAGAGTTTCAGTGTTTGTTAGCAGCTAGATGTCTTTAACGTAAACATTTTCTTTTCTAAATGATAAATTTCTTTGTGCCACCAAGTGCTTTCCGTGTAATATCGGCACTTGCCATGGAATCCTTCAAAATCTCAGCTTTTTTTTTTGAAATGGGCATCTTTCAGCACAGTATATGGTTAACATTTCTCAAGTTGATTGAATACCACATCACACCCTCAAGTAAATACTGTAACTTATTTAGCAAATAAATGTTAGATTCAGAATCTAAAGGAGGTCAGTTACATATTAGCTGTGTTTCCTTCAAAAAATATACATGAAGAACTTCTCTTTCCTAATCTACAAACTGTGTGTATATCTATATAGGACTATGGATTAGATTATGTGATACATCTATTTAAGTAAATACTCTTATTATTAATACCTCATTGAACTTTAGCTGTGTTACATTATTAGTTTATATTGGCTTTATGTCTTCTTTAACTTGAACATTTTTCTTATGAATTGTTTCCAAGCTAGATTCTTCACATCTTGCACTTTGTAATTGATTTTTTAATTTCTAAAGCCAGGAATTCACAAGTTTCCCAGCTCTATTTTGGTCTTAGCTGTTAAATTCACATTTACACTTTGTCTAAAAGTATATGGATATTGATTTATCATTTTCTAAATGGGCTATTCTTGGAAGCATGCTGAAGGCTTCAAAAATCTTTCTTGAGTGCTCATGTGCGGAATGTCTTCCATTTGTCAAGTAGTAAAATTGCATCTGAAGCTCATGATCTAAAAAAGCAGAATCTAAAATAAAACTGTTTTATAAGTGATATAAAATGTGCTGTTAATTCAGTAAATACTAATCAATTTACTTTGCACACAGAACTGCATTAAAGATCTTCAAAACATTCTCTACTTTAATCTTTACTCCTCCTTATTAGGCAGCAGTTATTATTATGTATAATTCTAAATAAATAAAAAAGAAACTCAAAAACTGAATCAAAAATGTTTTTTTCTTGGTCATGAAATCTTAAGGAGCTGTTCTGAAAGAAGATGGAAGAGGAGGGGAGATTTTATTGTAAGATCAGAGTGGAAACTTCATCTCTGGTGTGATGGTTACTCTCAGTTGTCAACTTGATGAACCCTAGAATCATCGGAGACATAGGCGTCTGAGTATGGACAAATGAAGTGTAAAATCCTGCCCGTTGTGAGTGGTACCATTCCCTTGGCTGAGATCCTGGGTTGTACAAAGAGGTGGAAGTGAGCTGAACACAAATGTTCCTGTTTCTTGGCTTACTGATTGCAGAAACATCTAGCCAGTCACCGCAGGCTCCTGGGGCTGTGACTTTTCCATCATCACAGACTGCAACTTTGAACTATGAGCCAAGTAAACAGACCCTCTGCCTTTGTTAGAGTGCTTCGACACAGCATCAGGAAATGGGCTTAAACGTTTTACATTATGTTTCAAATCTTTTTTCTTTTTGTTTTAAGTAATTCTTTCATGGATCAGTACAAATATTTTAAGTTATGTTAAACTCATAATTTAAATAAGAGAAAAGTATATTATTGCAGTTATTATGATAATAGATTCAAAACCAAGAAGACAACCTTATTGGACATGAATAACTTCTTCAGTTGATACAAGCCCATTTCCTTGGTTATTTTTATATTATAGTCATAAAACTCTACAATTGTCTCCCTTATCAGACATTTTGTTTTCTTTAGTTTTAGTTAACGGAAATCAATCATGGTTCAAAAAGAACAGTGCTGGGGAGTAGACAGAGTCAGATCTCTGGCATTCACTGAGCAGACAGTCTTGTCACTTGGCAAGATTTAGAGCAATGAGAGATACTGCTCACAAAATGGTGGATAGTGTTATTCTCTAACATCCATACACATGCACACACGTGTGCACATGTCTGCACATTCACATGCACACATGGACACTTCTAAATATACATATACCTGTGCACGTGCACACACTCACACAATTCCAGCATATCCGTTTCTCTAAGTAGTATGATGAAATTTTGTGCTGCCGAGTCTTGTCCTGATTGGAACATGACTCATCCCATTGTCCAGTGTTTCCATTCTTTATGCACTATACACTTGTCAGTCACTCAATCTTGGTTACCAGGCTGACTGCTGAAATATTACAATGTTTATGTTCATGTAACCTTATATAAGACCCCAAATCTAATCACAATGATTACATCATTTCCTTCACTTTATATCAACATGTAGGCATTACATCATCTCATGACAAGAAGGGTGGATTTAGTACAACAAGTTATTTTTAGACAGATACAGGACATAGAGACACAGTAACACCGAGAAGCAGAGAATATATTTGTACAACTTCTTTTACAGTATATTATTTTACTTGTTCTGTTATTAATTATAGGTTTCAGTTTCTGACTGTGTCCAATTTATAACAAACTAAATTTCATTAAGTATGTAAATATAGAAAGAAATATAGTCTTTGTAGGGTTTTTTTTGTTAGTCTGTAGAATATAATTTTTAATGTTGGAAACTTTTCTGCTAACCAGCATCCATTTTGGTTCTTGGAGCATATGAAGATCATACTATCATTTATTTTTACTCTCCTCTGTCAGTTATTAAAAAAAGACACTTTATAATTGGACCACTAAGATGGTTCGATGGGCAAAGACCCTGGCCATAAACCTTGGCAACTTAAGTTCAATCCCCAGGACTGGTGGAAGGTCAGAATCAATTCCTAGATGTTGTCTTCTGATCTGCACACATACCCTGTGGCATATATGTGCCCTCCCACCATAAATATAAAATATATAAAAGGTAATTCTTTTAGGACTTGGAAAAAAGAGTTCCTAACACTTGCTGAAACATAGAGATATTTGAAGTTCAACATTTCCTCTTTCAGAGGAGGCAAGAGAGGAGAACACTAAAGGTCCCACCTAGAAAACACGCTCTCAATAGTTACCCTCCTTGCGCTAACTTACACAGCCCATCTGTTTGTGTCTCAGTATTTCTTTCGGAATCATTTGTTTGAAGGATGGTATTCTTCCTTTCAAAATATATGGCATTTCATGCTGCTTTGAGTACAGTGAACCAGATTTTCTCTGCTAGTGAACTTCCCTGGAGAGCGAAAGTAACACTTTGGGAAGCTCCAATAATTCTCGTTGCCTATTAGGGCACCACTCCAGAAACTGCCTCTAAGATGCTCAGGAATAAAGAGCATTTTATGGCTTAAAGCAATAGCTCATATGTGGTACCTCCGTGATCTTAACTTGCAGGAGGGGCACAGCTTGCCTCCCAGCTCTCTGTCTAAGAACCATGCTTTGTAATTTCTAGAATGGATACTGCTATTGACTATTTGTGTGGCTGTTGACAAACTGTCAACTTTTCCAGTTATGTTTCTGCATCTAATCCCCAAAGTCCCTTCCTGTCTCCTGAAGCCATAGTTCACAAAGTCTTATCTTCAATATGCTGCAAAATCAAAGGATATATGTCATGCTGTGTTTTTGTGTGTGACTTGTATTTGTTCTAAATAAATTATCTCAGACAAACTCTCTGAAAGACTCTGCGATTTCACACTATCCAAATCCAAGATGTGGAAAGGAGTTTACAAAACCAATTCAAGACGGACAAGAATGTTGTTAATGTAGAAGAAAGAATTTGTATTTTGGAAGAGAAAAATTTTTTAAATTGAAGAAATGGAAAGGATATAGAGACACTAGAAAATAACCAAACAGATATTCTGGAAAGGAAGCAACCTTTCAAAAATATGGCATAACAGAAAACAACATCAGCTGACAAAAGCAGACAAAAGAACAGTATAAGGAATGGAGAACAATAGTGAGACAACAATACATACAGATGCATTTAAAGAAAAAAAAAACAATGAGCCAAATACAAAACTCTGTGAATTCTGGGATATCTGCTAAGTATCTGCTAAGATACCCTAAAAATTTGTGGGATAGAGGAAGGAACTGTGATAAAAGTTAATGGCTTAAATAAGCCATTTATACTTGGGAATTTGCCAAACTTAAAAAAATAATTGGATATACAAACATAAGAAATATCTAGAACTCCAAATAGACATGACCAGAGAGCAAGGAGACTTTCTGAGATACACTAGAATGCCAAAAATACAGTGAAACAATATTAAAAATTATAAGGAAAAACACCAAAAAGCTTAGAGAGGCAGAAATATCAGAATAAAAGCAGATTTGTCATAGTTAAGCATAAAAGCTAGGGAAGTGTGAAACGATGTTTTCTTAGCCTTGAAAGAAAATGGCTGCCAACCAAGATTGCTGTATCCAGTGAAATTATCTATTCAAATAAAGGATCATTAAAACTGATCAGAAACACTGAAGCTGCTAACAGAAAGCAGGAGTAGCATCTCTAGACACAGGTGCAGGCAACAAACACAATCCCTAGCAGAACCCTAGTAGCGCAGGATAAATCCCAAGAATTAGCAAATGAGGCTATATGAAATTAAAAATCTTCTAGACAACAGAACATCTTCTACCCAATGTATGAACAGAATAAACAGACTATGGAGTAGGAGAGAACCTTTGCCAGTATATAGGGCTCTAGTACCTATAATATAAAATGAACTATACAAAATAAACACAAAAGAGATAAAACTGCCAGTAGATAAACATCCAGATGAACTGAAGAGTTTTCAAAAGAAAAAAATAAAATGACCATTATTTTTTTTTAAGTCTTCAACATCTCTAGCCAGCAGAGAATGCGAATTCAATCCATTTAAAAGTCTACAGCCTAGTGAGAACAGCAACTGTCAAGAAAACAAATGCTGTGGAGGATGCGGGGAAAGAGGTATCCTTATACACTGTGGGTATATTCCGCTTTAACCTTGAGGACATTTTCTGAGTTCTGAGGCCTCAGATGGACATTCTGGAAACATCCACATTAATCCCATGGATACCACATTTCTCCTGAAGCTCCTTTTAGGAAATTTCTTGGGGTAGAGTTTAATTTAGCTTATTTATTCTACTCAGAGGCTCTGTTATGTGCCTCAATGGCAATGTGCACAACCTGTGGGCTTATATGCTTGCTTTTAAACACTCTGGAAGTGCAGGTGATACAGGAGTTCATTGTGCATTTGTCAGAGGTCCCTTTCAGCAACATTAAATTGAATAGTTCTTTCTACCATCTTCATTACCATTACAGGGCTTCAGGAAATGCACTAGTCAGAGAGGCTACTAAAAACCTTCTTCAGGGGAACACCCAATGGATTGAGTCAGGACAGGTTTGCAGAGATTATCCTGGCAGGAGGAATTCTCATGGCATCTCATAGATTATTCCCACTTCACATAAAAGTCCTATAGCTTTCAAAGTGTGTAGAAAAGTGCTACATAGAAAGCAACATCTACAATGTGCTACATAGAAAGCACCAGGAATTGCTTGGTCAGGGTTTACAAGACAAACACATAGTGCCACTCTCTAATTTATAATTTGGATTTTTAGGTTAAAGTTATCTTTGTCATTGTAATATTTGCAATAGAAGGGGGAAGATGCCAACTGCCCACCATTTCAACAATGGCTAATCTTTATTATGGGAGTTCACATCATACTGTTCCCTGAGCAAAGAATATAAGTATTACACTGCATTTGTTACAAACTTGGTTCCAAATAACTCTATCTTCTAGTATCATTAAATAAAAAGCAATTATTTATAATCTTGTTTATGATTCCATATTGCAATTGTAAAAGAAGTTACCAAACAGTGTAGAATTTTAACCAGAGTTGTTGATAACTTTGGGTGAAATTTATGATGCACTGTGAGCATTTCAGCAATGACATACATTAATAAGTCTCAACAACTCCAGAAGCAGTGTGAATTCCACAGACCTGGCTTTTTTTTGCGCCTAAGTAAATAATGACATTATCATTCTGTTCTTAGTAGAAAACATAGAAAGGGTTCACTTGATCAAAACCAGCACCCTGATAATCACAATTAAGTGAGTTGCTCACCTTCTGCTGCAGTAAAAGTTACCAAGTGTTTTTGGCTTTGAGTTAATCCCATAATGGCATTGGCTAGGATACAGTTTAGGAGAAATTATGTAGTGAAATCTGTTGGCACAAATCTTGAGTAGGAGGAGTAAATGTTTCTAATACACTCTGTGCTTCTACGTCCATCTGCTGCTCTCAAAGAAGAGCTGGGGAGGTCTGCAAAATGTACTTGATGGGGCATTTGAGAAAGCAATCTGAGATAACACATAGCCACACTTTCCATTTTATTGAAGTACCTAGTAGCAAGGGCAGTAGACTGAGCAGGCTGTATCTGCGTTGTTTAAAATGAATTTTAGAGACATGATCCTTCTTGTTTGATGAAGACATGCATGGCATTCCCAACAATTTAAAAAATTGTTGGCTCAATTCTGTTATTGGCTGAGCATTTATAATTAATAATAAGTCTACAGGTCAATTATCAGGGAGACAGTGATCTGATTTAAAAAGCCCACCTATAAATGATGCCCAACATCTATCCATATAAAAATTAAAATTCTTAAAGCAAAATGTGGCCAAACCCAGTTTCCTAGTCCCACAGTCTCTCGCTCAGGCCATGTTACAGAGAGGCATCTCAACCATGAACTGTATTCAAGGATCGCAGCATTAGGAAGGTTGAGAACCACTGACTAATGCCCATGCAGTTTTTTATTTGAAAGACAATCAACTCTGTCGCTGGCTGAGACCTCAGCTGACATGTTGCACATGATGCATACAGAATTCATCCACTTCCTACTAACATTTAGGCAGCATGTTGGCTATGTCCTCATTAGGTACTGTTTTCAGAGACTGGATCAAAGATGTCTAAACTGCACCCAGAGACATTCAAAGTATCAAATCAGTTTTGGGAACTCTGCTTGCATCAAGGCTGCTGGAGTTCAAACAAAGCAGCCAAGAGTGGATGGCCAACAACAAGCTAACCTGATTGAGCAGTACTTTGGGCAACCCCTCCCCAATATTTCCCAAACACCTCTGCTGCAGTCTCAACATTGGTGTCCCCCTCAATTAATGTGTTGAAATTACAACTTCCAAGGATGTGATGTTAGGACCTTTGTAGGGTGGTTAAACTGAGATGGTGGGGTCTATGTGATGGAAAGCAATGTCCTTATAAAGTTGAACATGGCAGTCAACCTTTTGACGCTGGATAATGCCACTGTCATGTGCAGTTTGTGCTTCAGTACCATGCAGTGTAGTTTCTAAAACATGTGTGTGTGTGTGTGTGTGTGTGTGTGTGTGTGTGTGTAGAAAGCAATATAATGTTTTAAGTAAGGTTATAATTCTGTGTGGAGTTTCATTTATTAAACTAGGTCCTGCTCCATGTGTGATGTAGGAGGTTCTTTTTTCTATGTGTTGCTTTTCATTGGTCAAATAAAGAAACTGCCTTGGCCTTTTGATAGGGCAGAAACTTAGGTGGGGAAAAGAGAACTGAATGCTGGGGAAGAAGGAAGGTTGAGAAAGCCGCCATGGAGCCAGCTACCATGTCAGACATGCCGAATCTCTCCTGGTAAGCCACAGTCATGTGGTGATACACAGATTTAATAGAAATGGGTTAATCAAGATGTGAGAGTTAGCCAATAAGAGACTAGAGCTAATGGGCCAGGCAGTGTTTAATTTTTCTGTGTAATTATTTCAGGGCTAAGCTAGCCAGGCGGTAAGATAGAGCCTGCCCCTCGTCTTACTACACACGTGGGAGCTGCAGCCTCAGGCTGTCTATGACTTATAGCATTGAGAAGCCTTTCCCTATGATGAGGAAATGAGCCCTCATGGGATGCAGCTTGCCAGCACCGTGAGCTTGGACTCCCCAGATTCCAGACTGTGGAGAAGTTGCTTCTCCGCTGCCCCATTTGTGGCGTTTTGTTGCTAAACTGTCTCTGAACAATGTCTCTGCTAGAGGTGGCTGTCACTCAAAATATTCTCCTATTGAACAAGTCAGCAGCTTCCACACTTGTTGTCCCAGAGTTTTCGCCATATTTTGGGTGTCTTTCTTCTTGAATCAAAAGCCTAGATGTCACAAGTGGTCTGTCCAGTTGACCCAGCATCTCCATGCACAAGGCAGGCTACTTGTTACTTTCATTCCTTCCAAGTCCTTACTGAACTACATGACTCTCAAATGCTCTCTGGGGGAGAAATTCCCTTCACTTTCCTTTCATCTGAGATTGAATTATTTTTTCTAAGTCAAACAGCGTACCTCACTCTGTGCATAGACATGTGTTTTTTGGTTCTAATGTTTGAAGGAGTGAAAATGAAAATGATGTTTTAAAACAATGAATTTTTAGTGATGTCATGGCAGGCTTTTGGGATCAGGCAGTTTTCCTTCATGAAACCTTTTAAATTCAACACAGACTTTTACGTCTTCCTATAGAATAAGACCAGAGTGCTCGGCTAGAGCTTTGCAATGTCAATAGAGTGGAAAAGGACCAACAGCGTGTCAGTGTGGTGTGCCTTTTGCTATTGAAGGGTTAAGAAAACAGTTTCACCCTCATGATGAAACCCTCAGAACCTCAGTGAGATCTCCAGGTTTTCATACTGTCATTTTCTGCCTTGTGTTTCAGTAATGTGAAATCTGAAGTTATTGTTTGTTTCAGAAAACCTGGTTTATAATACTTAATGACACAGAAAGACCATGAGGTTTCAACACAAAACAGAAAAGAACACATACTTTCTTCCTTGATTAATCCTTTCTCCCAATTCAAATGACTTTAGGTTTGTATCTACTTTCTTATGGATACCGATGTACTCAAAGTGATTACTTTCCATTTATTGAGTGTGTAAAGCCTGATATTTTAATTCATATTGGATATTATGTAATCATCTCTATGGATGTCAGCACTGTATTTTAAAAATAGAATATTTTAATTATTTGAAATTAAAATAAAATTACATCATTTCCCCTTTTCTGTTTTCCCTCTGACCCCTCCTATGTACATCCCCATTTCTCTCAGATTCATTAACTCTTTTTTTTAATTGTTATCTTACTGTGTTTTATTTCACCTGTTCCTGAAAAAAATACCTAATAGGTATGGTAAGTTAAACCACCTGAGGCTTGTCTGTTGTCTCCTACATAAAAGATATCAATGATTCTGTTAAAGAAAATACAGCTGCCTTTTCTTTTGTTAGAGTACTTCTTGTTGAACAAAGATTTTATTCCTGATGGTACAATTGCTTTATCCTTTTAATAGTTATTATTCTGTTAAAAAGGTAAACATTGTGACATCCTTTAAAAAATAGCTATTCTATGTTCTTTATAAAACTGACATCACTGTATGGATTCTACTAAGTTTTATGGAGTATTTGGCCATTCTTTATCTCTGCTTTTCCTTTCCCATGGTATTCTTCTACCATAGAAAACTATTAGATTTGTATTATTATTATTATTATCTATTTTGTCTTTTGTTTCTTTTGAGACAAGGCCTCACAACGTGTTCCATGCAGGCTTCCAACTCATGACCTTCCTGTCTCAGTATCTGAGGACTGGCATTATAGCCATATGTCACATACCTGGCTTTAAATTTTTACAGCACCAATTAGTAATTACACACGCAGAACGGATTATAAGACAAGACATGACAGGATAACCAAAGGTTATTCTGCTGCTCCTGGTTAGATGGGATCACTGTGGGCCAAGATTTAGTCCCCAGAGCAATGCTACTGAGAAACCTTTAAGAGTGACTTAAGGGACTGGGGTCATGCTATATTGCTCATGAGACTCCTCTGGTGATTTGAGCAAGAGTATCATCATAAGAGCAGTGTGCATTCTCTTATGCTGTGCTTATACTCAAGATATGACCATATGACACATATTTCTGACACAGCGGAATGTGCCCCACCAGGTGCCCTCACTATTTCTAAGCAAATGCCTCTTGTATCTGCTCTTCAAGTAATAACACCAAGACTGTGAAACAAAGAAACCTTTTCTCCACCGCAAAGCTGACTAATCCGCTACCTGAATGCATAATCCTAGGTCTCCTTTGATGACAAGAAAAGCCAGAAACATTAAGTGGGCAATCCCACAGACCGTACAGATAATTGTGGCACAGCCAGGACTGCAGAAAGTATTTGGTAAAATTTGCAGGAAACAAGTCTGGAGAGATTATGCAGAAGTTAAAGGCACTTAAAGTTCTTTCAGAGAGCCCAAGTTTAGTTTCCAGCATACACGTCAGCTGGCTCCCAAGTGCTTACAGCTCCAGCTCCAAAGGAGTCTGATGCTGTCTTCTGGATGAAGGGCATCTCACTCATGTGCACGCCCTTTATCCTCCACATATGTAACTTAAAAATATTTGAAAATAATTTTGAGAGAACAACAGATAGGAAATCTTGAGGGAGAGGGAAAGGGGAAGGGAGGGAGAAATGGAGGGAGAGATTTCTTTAATACAGTTCTACTCTTAGAAACAAAACAGCGAGCAACAAAAAGCACCGGGACAGCCAGAATAACATAAGACAGTCCAGTTCTTGCAGTAAACATCACCCATTTCTTAAAGAGCATCTCCAGTGCAGGGATCAATAGGGAAAATGTCTAGAGATGAAACAGACAGAGGTTATGCATGAGAGGAGGTGACTTCCTTGCTTTTGGATATTGATGTTGAAAGTACAAGTTGTTGGTCCAGATATTCTCCTTATAGTTTTAGGAGATCACGGAGCAAACCTCAGGAGAGTGGCCCTGCCTGTGGGCAAGTCTTCCTCGGCCTCAGCAAGCGACTGGCTTGCTTATTGTTGGAGTTCTTGTCAGTTATTGACAAATCTTTTGACACAAGCAAACATCATTGCTTTTTGCTTTGATCTGGTGACAAAGAAAATGCCTTCCTTAATTACAAATGTGCTCTCTTAACAATGTGGAAAATATTTTTGATTACATAATGTGCTGCTATATTGTATGATAAATCTAAAATAAAAAAAAGAATGGTGAAACTAATTACTGAAAAACTTTTCTGTGTAGAAAGTAAGGGAATATTTACAATTCAAAAGCAACACTCAAATGATATGCTTATCTGAGGGTTTATGTATAATTTTCTAGCAGTCAAGTCAAGCGAATTAGAGGAATTTATATGGAATTCTGAAGATTTTCATAATGAGGCATTAATCTTTTTAGAGTTTTATTTATTTTTATTGTGATTGTGTGTGTGGCGTTTCTGTGTGTGTGTGTGTGTGTGTGTGTGTGTGTGTGAATGTGTGTACATTAATGTAGATGTTTACAGAGGCCAGAGGAGTGCATCAGATTGCTTGGAGCCAAATATAAGCAGTCCTGAACCTCCTAACATGGATGCTGGGAACTGAATTCAGACCCTAGCTCTGCAAGAACAAGAAGCACCTTTGAGCCATCTCTCTATCCTTATGGCATTTGTTTTAAAGAATGAACTTTGAACTAAGCCTTAGCTTCAACATTTCCTTTGAATACAGTCTCTTTGATTGGCTGGCATTGATCACAGATATGTCTTTACATAAAACAACTCTAATCAATATATAGGAAAACCATACAAAAAATACCCCACAAGCAGTAAAAATTATTTACGATGTAGTTGTTTCCATCAGAAATCTTTTAGTCTAATGTATTCTATAGGGGGATATTTTTCCACAGTAATAATCTGTTCCTATAAAATCTTTTTAGAATAATTACAGGCTAATACTGTGAAAATACAAACAAGCAGGGCAGTTTGAAATTAGCTGGAAATTTGGGAAGTTGTAGCTAAGAACAAGCTAACAGCAGATAAAATTTTTCTCCTTTTAATAGATTTCAGATGCTGGCAATATATAAATTTGCATCAAGCCAAAACTATTATAGTTTTGGACCCCAGATGGATGTTGTTTATGAATAACTAGGGAACATCCACTTTATTTATAGCACTGAAATCACTAACACTTGAAAAACAAAAAAGCAATTACTATATCTCCAACCATGTAATGACCCATGTTAGATAAGGGAGCCACACATTTACCTTCATCGTTCTTAAATCAAAAGCTGGGTGGTGGAGATTGTGACTACCTTTGTAAAATGAGTAATTTAAGAATTATAGCATAAAAGACAATGAAAACTGTTACCCTTATATTCCAGGATAATAAAGTTCCATTCTGGAGAAAAGAGAAGTAAATCATCAGAGAAATATTAAAATAATATCAATTAGATAAGAATAATTAGACATCCCCCATGTGTGTGTGTGTGTGTGTGTGTGTGTGTGTGTGTGCCTGTGTGTGTGTATTTATCCTATGGTGAATATTTTTTCACAGCTCCCTCTTTTAACTCCTTTCTTTGTTCTGAGTCCCAATATTTCTATTCCTTTAAGAAGGAATAGAATGTGTCTTTTTAAGTCCTTTCTATCCGGTGACCTTCCACTATACTTTGGTTGCCATAGTTGTGAGGTTAGAGACAGAAACCTGGCAGCCCTGCCAGGTTAGGCTACCCATCGTCAATACTTCAATTAAGAGACAGCTGATTGTGAAGAACAGAGCAAGATTTCATCAACATGGTCACATTAGGAAGAGGAATAAAGAGGTCCAGTGACCCTGCACCAAGTGAGCCGGAGCCGGAAGTTCAGGTTTAAATAGAAGGCAAGGGTATGCATAACTAAGCAGTCCTGTCCTGATATGGTCTCACCCATGATTGACCCACTCTCTTGGCTCCAGTATCTGCTCTTCTTCTCTATCAGAGACCAGCTTCAGCCTTTGCCTCTCCCAGTATGAGACTCCTTGGGAAAGTCAAGTTTCTTAATAAGGTCCGTTTCAATTGTCTGACAGCCAAAGGGAGGCACACATAAGTCTCTTTCAATATCTCTGTTCTTGCCAGGATGTTACATTTTTCCATGCTCCCTTCCTTTTGGTTTGTTTCTTTTCTGTTCTTTCTGTTATTATAAGCAAGCTCTAACAGAAGTATTTTCAGCTCTAAAGAATGAAGAAATTTCTCTATCTGATAATTATATAAAATGGCCACAAATAACTTTTTTGGGGTAATGAACCCTTTTCTTCAAGAGACATGCAAGGAGAAAATGAAGCTACTTTCTTTAAAAACCACACATGGCATCTTTTTTAAACAAATTTTTATTGATTTTTTTTTTTTATGGCTTTCACATCATGCACCCAAATCCAGCTCACCTCTCTGGCCCTCCATATCTGCCCCTCACCTTGCAGCATATCCCACCAAAATATTTTAAAAACAAACGAACAAAGAAACAAAGAACCCACCTTGGCTTGTCTTTCTAACACCTCTTCACCCGTTCTAGTGGCAGCTATATATACTGTATACCCTTTTGTCTAATCATCCCCAGCCACAAAATGTTCATTGCCTTGAGTCATTGGTCTGGTTCAAGGTCTCTGGCACTCCACTATCACTGGACCCTCCCTGAAACTCCTCTTGGATATCCAGCTGTTGCCTGGAGCCATGGCGAACCTGGGGCTATCATTCTTCAGGAACAGTCCCTCCACAGATTCTGGCAGACCATAGATGGGGTAGATGTTAGGATGGATCATCTCAAGGCCCAGGATGAAGTCTGGATGGTAGCTGACCTTGTTGGTCTGGGCCACTGGGACCACCTCCTTAGGTAAAAGGCAGAGCCATCTCTCTCAGGGCCATGGTGAGAGGTGGGACAATCTCTCCCAAGTGTGTATATGTGGGGCGGCTCTCACATGGGGGTCAGGATGGGGCCAGCTCTCCTGCATCAGGGTCCAGCAAGGGGCAAGGACAGCTGTCCTAGGGCCAGTGAGGGGCAGGGTATGCTCAGCAGGTCTTTGGATTTCTACCCACATGGTTCCTAGTACTCCTTGTGGTAACATGGACCGTGGACATCATCACAGACCACAGCTGCAGCAGGAACACAAACTCAGACATTCCCTCAGCAGCAGCTCAGGCCCAGATGTCACCAGGGCCCCAGTGGCAGCCAAGGCCCTGGGATACTGACATAATCTCAGATGGCTGTCCGGATTCCTGGCATCTGTTCAGTCTCTGGTGGCAACCAGACCTTGACTGCTTCTGGACCATAGACATGGACCATGGCAGCAGCCCAGGACCGGATGACATCATGGCCCTGTGTGGCACCTCAGGCCATCTAGACAAGCGGCAACTTAAAGATTGCATTGCACAGTTCCAAATTCTTTCTCGGTACTAGCATAGTATGCTTCCATTCATAATTTTGGACCATCACTGATCAAGGAGTTTTCCATACGATGCCATTCAGTACTCATTACAGAATAAATTATAATTTGTCTTTGTTTCTTGTCTCTGTTCAGAAAAGTAAAATAATCTTCCTCCAAGATTTGATTTTGCCCGAATATGTTCTCTTCACTCAACTTGTTTATTTTATCATGAATCCCCTCCTTTTCCTGTTTTTGTATTGCTTTCCCCTAATGTGGTTATTTCTTTCTCTCCCATCCTCCTTATTCTCACTCAGTTACTGCTTTCCGTCTTTTTTTCTTTAATTCCACATTCCCTCTCTCCTTCCTTTCTGCATTCTGACTCTTGTCCAGAAAAGGCTTGCCAGAGGCCTTGTCACTCAGTCCCAAGGCCCACAGACAATCAGTCATTAGAGAAGGAAAGTAGATACTGTCTGGCCTCATTCTGAAAAGATTACTTCTTGGTCCTCCCTCTCTCATCACCCCCCCCTTCCACGTCCCTTTTCCCATTTAAATATTGATGCCATCTCACTGGCCACCTCCTAAAGTAACTGTGGCTGGCACTCTGCAGAGGCAAGAGGAGCTGCAGCCTGGCAGCAGGTAAGAGACGTTAGGCATCTTTTCCTCCTATCTGTTACGTGCTCTCCTGTAGTCTCCGGGCCCCAAGCTTGCCAAGGACAGAAAAACCCACGTGCGTGGCAGTAGATTTTCTGCCCAGAGAGGAGCTTCCTTTCCCTTAAGCTGTCAACTTTCTGATGCTGTTTCAGCAGCTGCCTGGGTGACACTGAAGCAGGGGAAAAGTCAGCCCTGGGTCATCAAGTGGGGCAAATGACCAATGGTACAGTTGAGATTCTAGTTATCCGTGTCAGTGTTTTAGAGTGGAAAAAAACATACTTATTGGTTTGGGTTTTCCACAGTTGCATATTCTCAGCCCTTTCAGAGGGGCTGTGCATGTAGCTGCCTTGCCCACTGATCTGCCTACTTTACCCAGGGGGGCTGCATCTGTGGCTGCCTTGTCCATCGGTCTGATGGTTCCAGAATAAGGACAGTGTCATTTCTGAATGTCGGTGTCACAGCGCGAGTTCCCGGAGACTGATGAGGTTTCTGAGAGCTTCGGTGTGCGCCACTTAATTATGTGCCCCGTGTAATTTCAGAACAGTTCTATTTATAGTGAGACTTTATTTTTAAAAAGCTTATATTTTAGAGCAGGAGGCGATGCAAATCATTTTAGGCCTTGTAATGAGCCTTAAAATGCCACTCCGTGGAGCTGTAAAATTGGCCTGCACTTCAAATGGGTCACATTTAGATCAAGATGACAGTAATGGTAGGGTTTGAAAAAAACGTAAGATGTTTGAGTGAATATGTCTGATATGTCTTGTCGTGTGCGTGTATGTGTGTGTGTGCATGTGTGTGTTTTATGTGATTGTTATTACTAGTAAAAAATATAGAAGATAAGGACTTTAGGACATCTAATAGCAATTTAGATTGTATAAAACATTTAACAGGGTCAGATTGTCTGTCGTAGATTCAGCATGAATACCAAATGGGGAAGAGATGAGAGAGGTAAGATGCAAGTGTGACCAGTAGCAGAAGTCTGGCAGAAAGGATATAGTGTTGTCTGTGTTGTTAATCATGAAGCAGTACCCAGGGAGAGGGGAAACCTCGGTATGTGTATGGGTTTCTGTGCTCACATAGATTGTATCTGTGTATTTGTGTGCACATGAGTGTGTGGGGTAGAGGAGAGGTTATTGGAGGTTCAAGGTCTCTTCAGAGCACAGTAACTCCTAGCTTTCCTGCTTTGATTATAGTCTAGAATATTATGTTATGTATAATTATTATTTATTTTATATTTATAAAAATATAAAAATCATTTTTATCTGTTACTTTTAATAGTTTCTTTGTCCTTTGAAACTTTTATAAATGTGTACAATGTGTCTTGGTCCTATCCACCTCCCATTCCCCCCTTCCAACTCTTCCAAGGTACCTCCTAATACATCTCCCTCCCAATGTCATGAACATATATATTATATGTATATAATATAACCCATGCAATCCAGTTAGTGCTGCCCACATGATCATGGATGTGGGACCGACCATGGGGGCATGAGCACCCTGTCACTGCCGTACCGATAAGGAGTATGACTCTCCCTCCCACAGCAACTAACAATGGCCAATTGCTCCTCAGTTACAGACAGGGTCTTGGGAGCCCCTCTCCGATCTGTGCCAGAGTTTTAGCTGTCTTCATCTTGTGCAGTCCTTGGTCAGGTGACCACTACTTCTGAAATTTCATGTGTGGAAAGCCATGCCAATTAGAAGTCAGAATTTCCACAGCTTTTCTCCCTGCCATCCTCTGGTTCTCACAGTCCTTCCATGTCCATTTCCACTCTTTCTACCTACTTTTCTAAGGTGTTCCCTCAGCCTTAGGGTTGGGTGGGAGACTGGCAAAGATGCTCCATCCACAGCATAGCGTAATTATTTTTTTTCTAAGTCAAGACAGAAGAGACTAAAGTTTGTGAACCACTTGAGAGGACCTAGAAGCACACCCAAGTACCATATGTCTGTCTTAAGAGTCAGTTCTCCACTGCTGAATGTGATGTAACAATTTTTTCCTCTCCACTCACCCCGTATTTCCCACACAAAGAACAACCCCTACTGCGGGTCATCCAGAAATGCAGAGACGGTACATAGCTTGAGAATCAGCCCATCACCCACGTAGCTGCCTGACTCTGTCATCAGATCGTTGGGGGCAGTCATGGTCAGGCTCATCCCTGAGCACAGAGAGAAATCAGGATAATCAGTTGGCTGAAAGTTTCTATTTTCTGGGTCTGATTGTTCCATTGTGGAGATACAGCTGCACCAGCTCTTCTCCTTTCTTAGCCGCCCCTCCTTATATTTATTTCTGGTTCATTTTTTTTTACAGCAACATTCAGTCTTAACCCTTACACCTATCTGTAGGCACAAGCCTGTTTCCTAACATTTAACTGTAGCTCCAGCACCCCGTTCATGATCCCGAACCTTTAACTCTTCACCATCACTTGGGGCTTTACACTCATGTTTGTTGAACTTAGTACAAATCATATGAGTTCACAGAGACTGAGGCACAAGCACAAGGCTTCCATGGGTCTGCACCAAGTCCTTTGAATGGCTCTTATAGCTATTAGCTTAGTATCTTTATGGTACTTCTGACTGTAAGAACAACTGGGTGTCTGACTCTTGTGCCTGTTCTCGGAACTCTTCTCCTCCTGTTCGTTTGCTGTGTCCAACTTAAAAATGATAGCTTTGCTTCATCTTACTGAATTTTATTTTGTCAAAAAAGAAAATAAATCTTTTGCAACCAAAAAAACAGTGAAAAGATTAAATGTATTTTCAATATCTAGTATATACTCTGTATTAAAAGAAGAATGAAAACACTGGATTTAATCCTAGGACCCAAAGCAAACATCACTTTTTGAAATACATTTTAAGTGGATACTTTTAAGGGATAGTGAGATTGTTCAGTGAAAGGAATTTGCTATGTAATCATAGTGACCTGGAGTCTCTGGAAACAAAGTCGAATGGAAGGTGAATACCAACTCTGCAAAGTTGTCTTATGTCTCCCACACATGGAATGTAGAATGCCAACTACACATTCATGTTAATTCACACTAAAACAGAAATTTTTAAAGAGTCATTGCCTTTCGGTATGATTCCAAGACCTATAATAATCCTCTGAAAACTGCACAAATCAAAACTGGTTTATTATCAATTAGCAGCCTATTATTTAAATCTCAATGTTGAAAACATGAACTATGAGTCTAATTAGACCAGTGGTTTTCAACTTTCAATTTTGTGACCCTTTAATACAGTTCCTGATGTTGAGGTAACTTCCAACCATAAAATTACTTTTATTGCTATTTCATAACTGTAATTTTGATACTGTTATGACTCATATCTGTTTTCCTAATGAAACTAGGCTTGTTAAAGGGTTGCTCATCTCCCAAAAGGTCGTGACTCACAGGTTGAGAACCACTGAATTAGACTCTTATCTTTTTTTTAAAATTTATTTATTTATTAAAGATTTCTGTCTCTTCCCCGCCACCGCCTCCCATTTCCCTCCCCCCTCCGAATCAAGTTCCCCTCCCTCGTCAGCCCGAAGAGCAATCAGGGTTCCCTGCCCTGTGGGAAGTCCAAGGAACCCCCACCTCCATCCAGGTCTAGTAAGTTGAGCATCCGAACTGCCTAGGCTCCCACAAAGCCAGTAATAGAAAACACGGTAGTAAGAAGACTTACTGGCAATAACTCTGTGGCATTTTATTTGCTAAACTAGTATAGATTCTGAGAAGAGAATGTTTAATGGGTGCAGAGTAAACATTTACAGGATGCTAAATGTTGGCACATGTGTGGTCTCTTGGTCTGACTCACAGTTCAAGGGTTTTGTCTCATCATCTCATTTTTGTTGACATCTTTCACAAGCCAGGTGCTACAACAGGTAGACAGGTGAGAAGCGAGTATCAATAATTGCTGGTTATGAGATTAGCAGGGCAGATTAATATCTGCTTTGTGAATTCAAAGCATACATCGAAGGGCTTGACTATCAACTGACTTATCATAAATGTCTATGAAAGGAGATATCCTCCCCTCTAAAGTAAGCAGACAACAGGTCAGACATGATTGTTTGTAATGATTCAAGCTCTCATCAAATTGCCTATGTACCTAAGGATGACCCTGAACTCTTGATTTTTCTGTCCCCAACTCCCACGTGTTGAAACTATATGTGTCATCATACTGGACTAAGATAAAATATTTTACATTAAACAAATATTGTGGTCCCAGGTCAAAGTTTGGAGTTTGCTATTGGCAAATCTCTCATCTAGAGATTGTTGAAACTGCAATTTTTGTATGATTAGCATATTTTTGGAGCACTAAATCTGAAGCAGTAATGGACAAGAAGAATTCTGCCTAAGGATCACATTTTACAAATCAGACATTCATGCTCAAATGGCTATTTAATCTCATCACAGGTTACGAGGACACTACTTGCCATTTCTGATGGTTCACGCTCAAATGGGTTGGGAGTGGTCAAAGCCAGTGCCTTTCCTTGATCCTTGGACCTGGGAATTGTGCATGCTAAAGGATGCTCTCGTACCGTTGCTAAGTATTTGTCTTCCTTCAGAGAATCCTCAGCGAGCTGATGGTGCACCTGCCCGAGCAGTACCTGGGACTTGCTGCACAAATGAGGTCTTTGAGCCATTGGATCTTTAGCAAATTTGAAAAAAATAGTAAGAATTCTGCCCACCTTGCATGCAAAGATGAAGAAACAGCAGAAACACTGTGTAAAGTAAAATAGCTAGATTCAAAGCTGGTGGTAGTTATTGTGTCTATGGAAGTGGTCACGACTGACCATCTATGGTAAAGTTGGCTTAAACTCCAAGATGACTGGGCAAATACTTTGAGGAGGAAAGATGTTTTCTACTCCATAACAAAATTATTATTGAAATGTCCTCTTCAAGGACGTTTATATTTTTGACATGATCCATACTGAAATAGTTCTTTCTGTGAAGTCCATGTCACTGGTACAAACATAATTACTGCCATTGTATGTCCACTGATTGAAGGTCAGAATCTTAGTATTCATTGTCTGTGAAGCACTGCTATCAGAGGTATGAAGCCATTTTATCAAGTAAGTTACCTTCCTTAGTATCGCTTATGCTTTTGAAAAGGAGCGCTAACTGCAGAAGTTGACCCTTCTAGCATAAATCAGCCCAATGGGTGCTTAGGAAGCATTAGCATGGCAGGAACAAAAAATAAAGCAAAACTGGAGAGTTTAAAATTGCCAATCCTGTTTCCTTTCCCACTTTATGAGAAGTTAAAGAGTCAAGCAATGTCTCTACCAAAGTTAGGGTGTGTGAGCAGTTTCCTCGACATGTTAATAAACCGTTCACGAACAGATTTCAATTGTTGCGAGAATACCAAACACTATTATGATTCTATATCATATAGTTCATGACCTTCTGAGTCTGACTGGCCCTCCAACTTTGAGGAGTAGATGTCTGACACAATTTTTAACGTTTCCCCATTCTCGTTAGGCTGCACACTTCAGCTGCTGTCCTTTGGGGGGTCTCTAGAGGAGCAGCTAGAGATAGAAGGGGTTATGTGGTTCTCTTTCAGTCATGTGAGGTCAGCAGCATAAGTGGAAGAGAAACAATGTTTCGTGGGTGGCCTTGTCATTAAGTGCTACCTACCTTTTCTCCTACACTGTCCCTTCCTTATCAGAGCTGGGAGTGGACACATTTGACTTTTTAGCTCTAGCATTTCCAGTCAAGGCCCCTCTGAGGAGGACAGGAAGCCTGAGCAGCGATTGGGTATAACAGACAGTAAAACCCAGTGTTTAGAAATACATTTATCAGAGAGCATGCTGCCTTGGTCTCTTCTAGCATCCTCAATCAAGAGACTAAAAACAATCAGCCTTTTAGGCTCCCAGGAAGAGTATCTCAGTTCTCTTTATCAGTGGCTTTAAGGTAAGCACAAGCTCACTTAATTTTGTGATGTGTGAAATTTACTTTGCAATTAAATCAAGGTTCTTGTGAATAAACTACAACGGAAAGAACAGCTTTTAGCTTGGTCATATTGCTGCAGCCAGGGCTACTGTGTGAGGTGGATTATTCTCCTAGACCTTTACTCTGTCAGATCACATCTCTCTATACCTCTGCTTTTGTTAGGATCTTTTCTGAGTCAGCTCAAGGGATAACTCCCTGGCCAGGAAAATGGGATATCTCATCCTTAGATTCTTGGTTCAGAGTGAGAAGTATCTCTACATCCTACATGCATCTTACTGGACTCAGGTCACTGGACTTTATGAATTCTTCCTCTTCGTATGATTCTATAGGATGGTAATTTTATATCATTGTAACAAAATACCTGGGATAATTAAAGGCAGGAGGGTTTTTTTTTTTGACTCATGCTTTCACAGGTGTTAGTCCTTGTTGACAGCATTCATTATTTCTGGGCCTGGGGTGAAGCAGGCCATCACGGTGGAAGAACATCAGAAGAAAAAGCCGCTCAGCGCATGGGGGTTGGGAAGCAGAGAGAGAGGCTAAAGACAGGGCTCCAGAGGATACACACCCTCTTCGAGCATGCCCCACTGACCTACTTCTTCCAATCAGTCCCCTCATTTCACTACCCCCTAGTAACAGTCTCAGGTTCGTAATGAATCAGTGAATTAATCCACCGATAAGATTGTAACTTTAATGATCCATTCACCTTCCCAAAACTCTAGAGCTGACCTCTGCTGCACGGAGAACCAGCCTTTGACACACGAGGTGTGAGATAGGGTTGGTGAGTCAGATCCCAACCACAGCATATGTTTTCTCCAGATTCTGCATTTCTCCGGCACGTTTCTGTCACACATCACCACTAGTTTCCTAGTTTACAGTATACTCATCCGCCTAACCTGCTTTACTTTCCCCACCTGGAGATGTTCTTCCATCTATTTATAACTGTAAACTAATTGAATTAACACGGGACTCTGCTCAGAGTTGGGGAGGTGAAGTCGATGTTTAAATATTTAGCTTAAGGGACAAAGAGGGTGGCAGCATCCCACTTGGAGGGGAAAAAGTATCTTTCCTTCCTTTCCTTCAGTTGTGGTGGACACCTTTTAGCCTATAAGCTTTTGACTTCCTCCCTCATTGGTTAAGTTTATTACTGCACCATTGTGAATGATAATATTTCTGGAGTGTGGAGTGAGTGAGCATCCTTGTTTTCTTCCTGATTCTCTGTGTAAGTGTATGACACATAAATCTAATCAATCTTATCAATAAAAACCAGGAGTCAGAAATGGGGCTAAAACCCTGAAAGAATAAATTTTCAATGTAGTGGTAAATTAACTATAGGACTGAAACTATGAGACTTTCAGATGAATGCAAATGCAGTGGAAGCCTTACAATGTTGACTGTGTAAACAATTTCTTGGACACGACACCAAACACACTACAAGCAATAACAAAGAAAGACAGCAAACAAAAATTTCCCTGCAAAAAAGTAAGTGATATAATTAAAATCAATGTATAGAAATGAGAGAAAATATTATAAACTGAATATCTAAATAAGATCCCAATTTTGAAAAGGCATGGGGATGTTTGGCAGTTCAAGAACTCAACTTAAATGATTGCTTGACTTAAATAGACACTACTCTCATGAACGCATGATGATATTCTATCAAACCACGCTTCATATCATGTATTATTATGCAAGTGCATTGAGATACCTCACATGATTTAAGATGGGCACTTTTAATATTTACAAAAAGCATTAGTGAGGATGTGGGAAAACTGAAATCCTTATGAATTGATGGTGAGAATAAATAGTGCCATGTCTGTTATGAAACTGATAAGAAGGTTCCTCAGAAGCTTAAATTTATTAGAAGTGTCACCTCATCCAACAATTATATTTATTTCCCCTCAAATTGAAGGCAAGACCCCCAACGATATTTCCATTCACGTGTTTATTGCAATATTATCCAAAAGAGGCAGAAAAATAGACATTCTTGGAAAAAAATGTGATCTAAGCAAATAGGCTTCTATAATTTTGTCTTAAAGAATGATGTACTAGTACATGTTATAAGTATGAACCCGGAAGATAGCACACTAATTACATGACCCAATCGTGAAAAAAAACGAATAATAGTATTATGTTTATTAGAGGTATCTAAAGGCATTGGAAAAATGAAATCAGGAATAGAATCCAGTCCAGAGATTGAGGCAGGGGCAAGGTTGGGTTGGCTGCTCAGTAGTGTCAAGGTTCAGCCTTGCAAAATGATTCAACTGCAGGGATCTGTTGTACAACTACATGCTTACAGTTAGCCACAGGGAGCTGTGTGCTCAAACATTTGTTAGGAGGGTAAGTCTTACATGATGTGGAGGTTCTGGGTCACCACAGGTGGTGTGAAGAGGAGAATAAAAAGATAGAAACAGATGTAGCTGCAGGGTAAAGGCTGCTTATTGGAGCACTTTGGGCATTTGTGTTGCTACAATAAGATGAACTGCCCCGCACATCCTATATGCAGAAGTTAGGAGCTGAATTTCTGGCCAGATGAGGGAATGATTCTGTGTATGGTTCTGACATCAAGGCTGGGGGGTTTTGCCAGAAATGAAAGGATCCCTGGGAATTCAGAAGAACCTAGTATGTGTTGGAGAAAGAGAATAAACAAACAAAATCCCCAAATTCCCAACTTCTATCCTATCTACAAGGGCAGTAAAGAGGGTCAAAAGCCAATGACTTTCATTATTTTATAAACACTGAAAAAGTACACGGCACTTAGCATAGACAGTTTGCCCAAGTGATTGTAAAAAGAAAGAATTAGACTTTTCTTTGTGACTAAGGTACAACCTGTTGTGGGCTTCAAGATAAACATACCCAGGACTTGGCAGGATCTGTTGTTAAGTGCAAACGCTCTTAAGTGAACCTGGTAATTGGGGTGACCCTCTGAGTTAGCTAATGGTCTTTATCCAGAGAATGAGGAACTTAAGGTCTTTCTCTTTTCTTGAATAGAGAAGGCATTGTGTGTGGATGAAAGGTGTCCACGGAAGGTAGGCGCCTTCCCTCTCCCAGAGACTGAGGGATGGGTGCCGGCTCCTTTATGTTGAGAGGTGGAGTCCAGGTCCTTGAGAAAGATGTTTCTCATCAGAAAATTGACAACAGGCTTCCTTCTCTTCTAAGGAATCTACAGAAAGTTCAAAGAGAAGAAAATGGGTTCACATTAGCATTTTTTAAGTAACTGAAAAAAGGAAAGGAGGGATATGCTCTGTTCCTTTTCAATTCATACTGCTGGTTTGTGCTGCACTTTGGCAATTTCCCATCTCCAAAGCAACGTGGAAGGGTGGGTGGGGGGGACTTTGGGGTGACTTTCCTACTCGCAGATACTTTAGGCATTCACATGCATGAAAAAGCATGGGGTCAGCGCTTTGCATTGGGGGACACTGGGGCAGTTGAAGAGGGACTTTTCCAGTCACATAGGCTGTCAAGTTGGCCTCTGGAATGGAGGTTAACCTGGCCTCCTCACCTCAGTAGTCAAGTCACACTTCCCTAAAGTAGACTTTTAGGATGTGATTGTTGTGTCATGAGTAAATTCTTAGCTGTGATCAATTTTAGTTAATAAATAATAATTATTTGAAGTGTGTATGTGTGAGGATTCAATTTAAGTGAGAACTTGGTGTTTTCTATCAACTTGTAACTGTTGATGGATGTGTATTTTGAAGTAGCATGCCATTCTCTCAAAACGACCTTATTTGGCTATTATCTAAAAGCTATCTTCATAAGCTATTTTTTCCCTCAAAAGTTTAATATCTTCTACTAACTGTTTCTTTCTAAATTCTTTCTAAATTCAAGTCAGGCAGTTATCAGTCCATCACTTACACAGCCAGAGTCTCTGCTTTTGTTTGGTCAGTGAGAATAAAGCAGGCAGAATTTGAAACAAAGGCATACAGCAACCTGGCCCCCATTCTTTCCTGTTACTGGATACCCTGCCACGAGATCAGTTGCCCTGCAACAGCATTTAACCCAGAGCAAGTGATAATGTTAATAGCAGGCACGGGTATCATAACACAAGATTAGGTTACATTGTTCCATCTACAAACTCTGCTTTATTTTTGTCTGTCACCACTCTTGGTTCTTGATTTTCCACAACACAAGTGAAGATGAACGAGTCTGTGTTGAAATCACCGTGTCTGTTGCCCTGTGCAAAGCTCTAACTTATCAGAAATTGCTGGGAAAGAGATGCCATTAATTTTACTCCTGAACTGGTCTGAAATTCTTTTTATGAAACAACTATATACAAGAGTTAAAAGCATCCCTAAATGACTACCTTAGGCTATGATGGATCAAGCTTGTTGAGCTAAAACTTTAAGTAATGAGTAGACATTTAGTGACCAACAATTTCCAACACAATATTACAATTCCAAATTGGTTTAACTTTGGCATCAAGAAAGAAATATAATATTTTTTGCATTATCTCCTGAGTGTATCTCTTCCACTCTAATTCATGTGTATAGTTTATCAAAATCTTATTTGTATTTTTTCTTTTCCATTATTTTTTTCTCAATTAAGTTTTATGACACTTTTTTTAGGGAGATGTGAATAAATGTCTCTTCACCCTAGATATGGAACCAACTACAGACCAAAGGAAGGGTACCTCCAAAGTCAAACTTGGTGAACTGATGAGTTTCATTAGTTTTACTTCAGGAGTATGAATGAGGAGTTACTTACAGATAGATCATAAGTGACCCAAAGACAGTTGCATCACAAACCCCACCCAACCATGCATGATGGCTCACAAAAGCTGGAAACCTGTACTATAATGCACTACCTCAAGATATCTCAATAGGTTACCCAGTGTTTCTCACCAGTCCTTGTTGCTTATATAAGCCTAGGTAGGAAGAGGCTTAGTGAATCTGGTCAGTTTCCGGGACTTCCTGAAGCTATTGAGTTATTTCCTGAGTCTGAATGTACCTCTCTTCATGATGGACTGTTTCAATTTGATTTCAAATATACTGTGTTTTAAAAAGCTTTTAAATTGGAATGTTTTGCTTTTGAGAGAATTACTATGTAATAAATACTAATTGGTTCTTTTTAGTTGAGATACTTTTGGCACTCATGTAGTTGAAGACAATTGTTTGCAAATCATGAACTCAATAATTATTTTTGCTTTTCTTTTGTATTTGATTGGCCTGCTTGATAAAGAAAATAATAATTATCATTAATTCAATGAAATATTAATCTGATAATCCTCAGACAGGAAATACAGTGACAGTAACTCTTTTTCTATATTCTGTATCATTAAATAGACCTTAAGTTTCCTAAGAATGGATGTGTGTTTTTGACATTCATCTCTCATAGAAACTAATAAGGTGCCTATAGCCTTCCTTTTCCCTTATAGACACTGTATTTACTGGAAGAATAAAACGAATCCTGTCCAACACTCACTAAGAGAAAATTACTCCAAAATATTAAGAAAATTCAACTTACAATTTAAGACAATTCATTAACATAAATTCAATAAACTCATTGCAGTAATTTTCTGCCCAATTGTCATGGGCATAAGAGATTAATTGAACATAATTGCTGTTTACCTTTCTGTAGATGAGTAGAGAAAGGAAAAGAACAGCCTTTGAATTACCCCAGTATATCTGAGTGTTATAAAGGTGACAATTGTTTTGTAACTCTGTGTTTAGAATACAATACAGTTGACTGAAATAGTCACATGTCTTTCAATTCTGAATCCATTCATTTATAGATGACAATCTGATCTGCTATTTGTTTTTGTTTAGTTTTATGCTGAAGTAAGAGTTGAGTGATAACTTGGGAGTTCAAAAACTCTGGTTCCTTACTACATTGTTAGTGTAAGAGAAGAGGTGGTTTCTTCTTCTTCATTCCTACACCAGAGGAATTAAAATCAATATTCATGTAGCATTTTTCTTTAGCAGAGAGCGGAGTTGCATTTGTAGTTCTTTTGGCTTTCAGCACTTAAAAAAAAGCTGGCTTACCTGGTTGAGGAAAAACTAAATGAAAAGTGACTTTTCTAACGTCCCTTTAATGTCAATCATATACAATTATGATGATTTTATTTATAATCATTTATTTCGTGTGTACATGCACAGTGTTAAAAGTCAGAGAAGAGCTTGCAGAGTCAGTTCTTTCCTTCCACCCTGTGGGTTTCAAGAATCAAACTTAGATAAACAGATTTGACAATAAGTGCCTTAACAACTGAGCCATTTTATCTACACCATATGTAAATATTATTTTATTACACCATTATTACTCTAAATGTTTTAAGTTGGGTGATCTCTTAGTTACTTTAACTACTTTTCTATTGCTGGGATAAGACACCATTACCGAGGAAATTCATAGAAGAAATTTATTGGGACCTTAAAGTTTCAAAGGATGAGTCCATGACCATCATGGTGGGGAGTATTGCAGTGGGCAGGCAGATATAATGCTGCACCAGTAGCTGGGAGTGTATATCTTGACCCATAAATATGAGGCAGAGAAGAAGATACTGGAAATGCCATGGGCTTTTGAAACCTCAAAGCCCACCTCTAGTGACACACCTCTCCAACAAGGCAACATCTCCTAATCCTTCCCAAACAGTCCTACAAACTGGAGACCAAGTCTTTAAACATATGAGCCTATGGGGGCCATTCTCATTCAAACCACAACAAGTGACATAAATTAACATTAAGTTGCCATTGATTCTCTAGGAATTAAAGCATGGGTATTACTATATGTAAGATATTCTTAATTCCTCAAGTAGATGTCATACTGACATGAGTGGATCCTGTCATAGTAAATCAAGAAATTGTACTGTTGGGGTAACCTTCCAGGTTAAGAAACTATTTCTAATGAATATTTAGGAACAAGAGTTACCTTAAGCTAACCTGTTGTCAAGTACCATGTATTCTATTATAGTTCAGCAACTTTGGAATTTGGAGCAGTTAACAAAATTAACTTTGGCAAAATAAAATTTATTTCTAGGGTTAGTTTTGATTCAGTGAGAATCCACAGACTTCAGTAGAAAACTCAATTGATGTGACTCTGCAAGTTAAGACAAACACAGTATATTTGTTGATAAAATTTGGGGTGCTGAATTCAGTCTCAAGCTATTCAAGCCTCCATTTTTGAGTATCTTCTTCTTCTTTTTCCCAGTCAATATGTTTTCCTGGTTTTAAATTTAATTCTTAAAGTTAGCACACAAAATAGTGAGTTTCATTATGGAATTTCCTAACATTTTCTCAACCCCCCCCCCCACGATCTTTACTCATCCATCTGCCTCTTTTTGTTGACCCCCTTCCTCCCACTGTGCAGCTCCTATTTTGTTTTTAATGTCAGGTGTGCTGTGGATGCACTTTGAAACCATGGTGGTCTTAACAATACTCAGGCATTCTGAGGGGAGGATGATGGTCAGTTTCAGCTACTATGTTATGTAGCCATATGAAGAGTCACCAGTGTCCTCTTAGAAATACACAGTGGCCTCAGTCCATAATAACAGAGCCTCCTGTGGATGGGGTCTGTCCTCTCAGTCAGAACTCTGAATGACCTCATCCCTAACCAATATCATGACAAAACCTTTAAAGAGATTGCCCAGACAAAATTTCCCCTCTGAGCTGCTTTTGAACAGAAACAGAAAAACTGTAAACATTCATCAATGTGAACACACATGTAGGATGTATGCGCACTCACGCGTGTGTGTGAAAGTGCTCTTTCTTGTTCTGGTATTTAAAGCTTAGCCACCATATTGATGGGTACTATGGAAGCACTGGGTGAGGCACCAGTAACAGAAATAGTAAAAAGAAATATATTGAAATACAAGTTACCATTCATAAAGTACCTCTGAAGAAGGGGAGAAATAGTCTTAAATTTATTACAAATGATTCTTTTAGTTCATTCTCCATATTGCACTTACCCACAAAAAACATTTGATATGGGAAGCCATGGCAAAGTCATGCAGGACTTAGAAGAAGTTTCACTGTTGCTCTCTTTCTTCACTAACCCCAAAGGTTTATGATAAGCATTGGTTAAGAACAAAATTTATTCTTCCACTAGCATTTAGGAATAGTCATTAAGGATTTTCTGAGCATTTTGCATTAAAAAATTCTATGTCAGAAGAACACATAAAGAGTAAGATTTTATTATATATTTATCTGCCTGTGGAAATTAATGTAAAGCATGTGAGTCTAGTTTAGAATCATTAGTGAATACAAGAGAGTAGTCTGAAGTCTCAGCCTTCTATAGTAGCTTCTAAGTCCGGAAAAATTGTTCAAAATGTTCCAAAATCCTATTGAATGTATGAACAGTTTTTCTTTAGTTGAAGAGTTGTTGCCTGTCCTAATCAGTTTTAAGCTGTCAACATGCTGCAACCTAGAAATCACCTGAGATGAAAGCCTTAGGTGAGGCATTTCTTAGATAAAATTAATCTGACTGTATGTCTGTAAAGGATTGTATTTATTGCCAGTTTGACATAGGAGTGTCCAGTAACTGTGGGTAGTACCAGTTTCTGTGCAAGTAGTTCTGAGCTACACATTGACGGTGTCTTAGTTAAGAGTTCTATTGCTGTTAAGAGACACCATGGCCATGGCGACTGTTTAAAAGGAAAAACATTTAATTGGGGTGGCTTATATTTTCAGAGGTTCAGTTTATTATCATTATGGTGTGACACAGAGTGCAGGCAGATATGGTGCTGGAGACATAGTCGAGATTTCTACATCTTGACTTGTAGGTAACAGGAAGTGGTCTGTCTCACTGGGGGTAGCTTGAGCATAGGAGACCTCAAAGCCTGCCTCTACAGTGACAGACTTCTTCCAGCAAGACCACACCTATATTCTACCAAGACCACACCTCCTAATAGCACTACTCACTATGAGATTGTAGGAGCCAATTAGTTTCAAACTACCAAAGAAGTCATCTGAGCAGGATTTTGCACAGACACTTCAAACTATATCCTTCATGCCTTCTGCTGTACTTTGTTGACTGTCAGTGAGTTATCTGGTTAGAGGTAATTCTCTGTGGAGCAGCAAACAGGCCTGCCTTCACATTCCTGCCCTGACTTCATTCAACTATGTCCTGTGACCTGGGAGTGTAAGCCAAATAAATACTTTCTTCCCTTAATTTGACTTTGTTATTGTATACAGCAGCAAAATAAAATTAGAACATTACCATATAACAACAACAAAAACAACAACTATTGTAGGTGAGGCAGGCATGGAGCTGAATTCTGACTACATTTGATGAGATGTGTACCATTCTGGGTAAGCCTCATTCCTTCTCTGAATCTGTTTTCTTTTTCATAAAGCACTTAATAATAGTTCTGCCTTCATAACATTTCTGGAAAAACCAAAAGAGGTTTCCTTGGAGAGCATTAGACCAAATATGCTGCAAATGAGCATTAAATGGAATCCATTGTCACTTGGGTTACTTTGCTACTATTTGAAGCCTGGTTAGTGACTGAAAACTTTTCTACATTTTTTTTTTCAAATTTGTCCTTCAAACAGAAGGACAAATAACTGTCATCAAATTTCCATTGATCTTCCCTTCATGCTTTTGCTCATCATTTTAATTCCTTTTGTATATTCTACTGTTTGACAAACATGAAGTCATGAGATTATAAATATTTCTCCATATTTGCTCAATCTGCCTTGCAAAAAACTAACTGAATTTTATGACAAAATTTATGTATTTTTGAATTTATAAAATATTCATTAATAAATGTATAAGTGTATTTAACCTTTATTATGAATTGGATCTAGTGATGTATTATGTTCATGTTACTACTTATGAGAAAGGGATAGAAATTTTCATAGGTTAAAGTATATTTAATGTGATTATAACATATATAAGATTTTGAAATAATGTTGAGTGAAGCATTTAATTGGAGTTTTCCAGACATGTTTTCAAGGACATATGAAGGTAATAATGATAAAAATCTCTTAACATTGAGGTCTCCTCTTACCTCAAGGATCAGTTGGGCCAAACTCTGTGTGATATATTGCCTTCAATTTAAGTTCTTGCTGCCTTTCTTTTATACTGTAATTTGCCTATCTTCCTCACTTATGTCAGAACCAAAAATTCTGGATTCAGTAGTAAATTTATACTTTTTGATGCTGGTATCTTCCACTATGCTCCAAACTCTGGGAAAATGGGGATACACATTGTTTACTCTGTCATGCTGTACTCAACATTCTACACAGTGCTTAGCAAATGCTTGTTGAAGCTTGAATCATCCTGGGTGCGTTCATAGATTTACTTTTATGTGATGCATATTTTCAAGCATCTCCTTCCTATAGCTTTTTATAACTATGTAAAGCTACACCTACATGTATTTCAGTTGCTATAGGTTATATATTAATCCAAAGTTTAATAAGCTTTCATTTTCAGACTTGGAAGCAGAAACCATTAAAGTCATTAGACTCCGTCCTAAAGATTGATGGCAAATGGTGGATTGGAAGGATTAGTGTAGGCAGGTTGAGGACAGGCCTCAACAAAAATATCTCTTGCCAGGGTAGGGGCATGGGAATTTAGAAATATTAGTAAAGAATGTGAAGACACATAAAAAATAATAAGACAGAAACCTTAGAACAGTACCAGGAGGGCATTCCAGTGATTACTGAAATTGCCTGCATTTATCTTTCCAAAGTGTTTATAACCAAAGTAAACTGGGCAAGGGGGGTAGGGTGTAGCAAAAGACTTTATTTACATGATACAAAGGACAACTCAGTCAATTCCTTTAACACTCTGAGACATCAAATCATTAGCATTCTGTTGTTTAGGTAGTGGAGCTGCTCCAGACCTGGTAAACTGGAAACAGCCACTCCACAGGTGACCTCATAGTTACAAAAGAAAGAGCATAAGTAGGGTACAGCTATGGTTGTCTATCATTGGAACAACCTCTAGCTCTCTGACCATCAGACAAGGTGGAAATGGGCCCACATTTGGGGGCCTCCACAATTCCTCCATTTTTATTAATTAATAAAACCTGTGCTTTTGCAACATGACAGATGATTGATCACATCTGCCATAGGTGAATACTTTCTTGTTTCCAAGAGTTACTCATCTTTGATACATGCTTTAATCATACATGTTCATATCTTAGAGACCTGGGAGAAAAAAGGATTAAACCCATCTTTGACTGTCAACATCTGTAAGCAAAGGGTAAAGGGAGAAAATATTTTTGGGCTCAGTGTCTCTGAGCCATTTTTTTTTGTTAAAAGTGTTTATTTGTATAGACATTGTTTTGTGAATAAAATGTTCTTAATGAGTACAGTCTCCTAATTAAAGGGGAGGAGAATCACTAGAGTTGGGAATTTCTTTTTTATTTTTTCTAGAGTGTTTTTTTAAAACAATTTTTGTTGTATTAAACTTTAAATTTTTATTAAATATGTCAAACCCAAGCACTCTTAGGAAATGTTAAACTTTTTTTTTAACGACTTATGATGAACTAAAGCAGTTACAAATATTAACTGGCCAATACCATAATTCTAGAGTGGAAATAACAATAAGCACATAATTTGTCACATTACAACTTTTTTTAAATCGATTTTAATCAAAAAACAAGAAAGGTTTTTTTGATAGGTGAGAGTCTAATCGCATTGCTGTTTTTAAGTAACTGTCTTAGTCCCTGAGTAGAAAAAAATAACAAAAAAACAAAAAACAAAACCCTAGGCAGCCCTCCTCAATTTTGAAGAGGGATTTTAGTCACATTTTGTAATGAGTCTTTTTTTCCCCTGAGGGCAAAATTAAGATCTCAGTTTTTTAGGTCTAATGTTCTAACAGCAGATTGAATACCATACTGGCAAAATGAGTTCTGTGTCCCAAAGAATAAAACAGTCAAATGATTAGTCTTCATTTCTGGTCCGACTCCAAGGTAAACAGGACTCACTAGGTTTGGAAGTCTGTGTAGCAAGTCCATCAAGAGGCTAGAAATCAGCAGTTTTCGCCATGATTTTTTTTTTCCTTTTTAGACTGTAGCAACTGGTTGTGAGTCAGGAACATTGACTGGTTCAGGTATCCTTTCCCTCGGCCTGCAGCATGATGGTACGGGGATGTCAGGATCATGGGTTTAGGAACCTCTTTTGACTTTTCCTATGGAGTCATTAGTGGCTGCAATGTCATCAGGGCTGGCATCTTTTGTTGTATATATAGTCATTTTATTTAGCTTTATTTTCTTCCTGTGAAAAAAAGCACAAACATATCCCCGACCCCAAATTAATATAAAGTCAGGCCTTTTCCATAATCCAGCATAAGTATATTTTTACCTTTGTCTTATCAAATGTCACCTTGGTGCCATCATGCCAAAATCTGTCCATGGCAGACTGCTCACGGACATCCATAAAAGGTGTATAACTTAAGGCATTACTGGTTATTTTTAATTCTCTTGTTTTTATCCTTTTAAGTTGTTTTCTAGGAGCCATGGGCACGCTCTACTGTTCCTTTTCACCATTAATAATATATGCAGCTCTTCATTGGAAGAACCACCTGCATTTAGCACAACAAACTTTAAGGGACCTTTTGCTACAGCTTTAGGGAAAATAAAGGAATGTAGTTGTGTGAATTGTAGCAGTGATCATCTGGGAAAAGATAATATTAATCTGGCCTTTGAACTGAGCAAACAGAATTGCTCGAGTATCACTATTTTGAAATAACCAATCAATCTGTTGCTTAGTATAACATAAGGAACATTGATCACAGTCAGTTTTGTGCCAAAATATCTCCTTTATTTTATCCTGTTCTTTTAGTGAAGCAAGCTATTGCTTTAAAATAAGGATTTAATACCTTAATTGGTGAAATCGGAAGGTCCAGCCATAAAAGTGGACTGTTTTGCCATAAAACTGCTGTAGGAGTAAGTTTTGTAGGTAATTACATGCTTGTCAAGGCTGATTATAATTAATATATATTTGCTGTTTTTGTACAATATACTCTACCTGTTTGGGTACCTGCCTCGCAGCTTCTGTCAGCTGTCTACTAGAATTTGGATCACTGGTCCCTTTAAGAATTTTACTTAGGGGCTAAATATTTCCCATAGGAAATTTTAAATACGTTATTTACCATTGGACATTTTATTAAACATTTGTAAGCTATCTTTAAAGTGCACTTAGCTGATAAGAAAATGGAAAAAAGAAAGTATATATTTAATAAATGGTGCTGACATAACTGGATATCAACATGTAGAAGAATAAAAATAGATCTGTATTTGTCACCACGCATGAAACTCAAGTCCAAATGGATCAAAGTCCTCAACATAAAAATCACCCTCTCTGAATCTCATAGAAGAGAAGATGGGAAGTACACTTGAATGCACTGGCACAGGAGACCACTTCCTAAATATAACCCAGTAGCACAGACGCTGAGAGAAACAATTAATAAATGGGATCTCCTGAAACTGAGAAGCTTCTGTAAAACAAAGAACATGATCATTCCGAGGCAAAATGACAACCTACAGAATAGGAAAAGATCTTAACCAACCTCACATTGGACAGAGGGCTGATCTTGGAAATATATAAAGAACTCAAGAAATTGGTCATCAAAAGAAGAAATAAACCAATCAAAATAGGGTACAGACCCAGAGAACTCTCAACAAATGAATCTAAAATGGCTGAAATGCTCAACATCCTTAGCCATCAGAGAAATGCAAATCAAAACAACTCTGAGATTTTATCTTACACCTGTAAAAATGGCCAAGATCAAAAACACTGATGACAGTTTATGTTTATTTGTTCTATCATTGAGTTTATTTCTGAGTCGCACAAAACAGGAGTTGTGTAGTCAATATACTTATAAGGAGTTTGGGCGTGTCTACTACAGTATCTCTAAGCTATACAGTAGTGTCAAGTATGCAAAGGCAGTTGCTGTATAGTTGTGGAGTATACTGTCTAGCTGGCACAGATGAACCAAGAAGCAAAAGACAGTTGCTTCTTCCTGTATTGCTTTCTATGGCCTCATCAAGGTCATATCTGGGTTAAAGAAAGCCATATATCCCAATATCACAGGAAGAAAAATAAAGCCTAGAACAATTATTAGTAATCTATCCACATACGTAAAAGTTGAATGCATTAGTTACTTCTAGTTGTCCAGTTAGGGGATGAACGACATCTCTTTAATGTAGTAGAGATTGGTTAAAAGCATAGATAGAAGATATTTAAAGACAGTGCTTATTATGAATAAAGAAAATGTCAGTGGAAGGCAACTATTTTCTCACATAAATGTCTTCAGGCAATGTGTTTGCCTTCAGAGAAGAGAAAGGTTAATTACAGGCTTTCCTGTATATTGCAATGATACACATCATTTTGACAGGGTCATATTGAAATATGCAAATCAAAATTGTCTTACAAATGGCATTTGCAACAGATGACAGAACTACAGGGATTCTTCTCCCTGCAGACCTCAACCTCTTTCTGTTACCTGCCCTCGAGTTAAGGAGCAATTTTACTTTTTACCTGTCCGGCATCCATATTGTTGACCTCTTGAGTACACGTTATTTTTTTCAAGGTAAGTATTTCGCATATACAATTGTTTTAAAATCTTCAAGAACCTATGTGAAAGAAAAGTGTTCTCTGCCTTGGTAATTGTGGTTGCCAACCCTGTTTTGGAATCACTTAAAAGACATCCCTTTGAGATATGTCTGGGAGGGATGTTCCAGAGATGGACCGTGGAGAAAAGGCCTACTCTAAGCATGGATGGTGTGCCCAGACTGCATAAAAGGAAGAAAGGGGCAGGAAACCTAATGAACACCTCTATGGATCTCCCCGTGCTTCCAGACTGCACAGCAGCATGATCAGTTACTTCATGCTCCTAATGCTAAAGCTACTTTCCCATCGTGGTGGCTATATTACCCCAAACAATGACTCAGAATAAACCCTTCCCTCTTTAAGTGGCTTTTGTCAGGTTTTGTGTCACAGCAAAGAAAAAAGATGCAAATATTCTTTAGCATTGCAACATAATTCAATGACATTAAACACAGTATTTATCTTATTAGTACTAAGGGAATGATCTTTGAATTACTGAAGTAACTTTGAAATGTTTTTTTCATTGAAACAAAAGTCGGCTTCAGCGAACAGGTCACACCACTTGCTCATCAGTTCTTTATTCCAGACACAGAGTGGATGCTGCCTGGCAGTGTGCTGGGCGTCCTTCTGTGCTTTATAATTTCTTTTGAAGGAAAGTGCATCTTCCTATATGTATATTTCTACATACTCAATGTTAAATTTTAATGCCATTGGCAAATTTTACATGGTGGTTCTTATACATAAAGCATTAATGGAGAATTTCATTTACATTTGTATTAAGAAAGGAAACATTTTTTTTTTGCTCTACTGACCCTTGCTTTGCCCTCTTAAACTTAATGTTTCTCATATGCAATGCCTGAATCTCATCATTTAAAAATTTGAATATTAATAATATCCGATTCACAAGGTTCTTCTGACACACACACACACACACACACATATTATATAAAGCATTTAAGGCATTGATATTAGTTATTGCTCTACCTGGTATGAATTGCTATTGTGCCATTTCTGGTGTTATTTAAAAAGACCTCAGTAGACATTTTTCTGTCTTTAGTTCTACAAGTCTGACCTTTTCTCTTAGGCTGGGTTTTCCAGGAGTTCCAGGAAGTCTGCCAAATGTGCTTACTCACTCATGACTTACAGGTGGCCAGATTTCATTTAGATAGCTCCAAGATGAGGCAAAGTAGTCATAACATGAACATACTTTCAATTCAGTGATATGAACCTTAATAAAACAACAGACCTGTTTCTGGAATATACTATCAAACATAAGACAGAGTCTTTTAGGAAGAAAATAAACAAAGGGAAGTCTTCAAAATGAAATACACAGTCAGTTGCTCATCTCTTTCTCTTCAAAATATTTTTTTTTTGATTTTTTGAGACAGGGTTTCTCCGTAGCTTTTGGTTCCTGTCCTGGAACTAGGTCTTGTAGACCAGGCTGGCCTTGAACTCACAGAGATCCGCCTACCTCTGCCTCCCGAGTGCTGGGATTAAAAGCGTGCGCCACCACCGCCCGGCTCTTCAAAATATTTTACAGAGTATAGAAATTATAAGAGCAACATTTTAAAATGCAAGAAAAGCAAACACTACTTTAATTGCTCAGGGTATGGCTGTGCAATATTGTTTCTTGGGGAAATTGACTAGAACATCTTGGAAGAATGATATGGCTAGAAGATTCTGGAAATCAAGATATAACAGTTTGAATTTCTAATGCATCATGACTATTTCATATTTGACTCCAGCACATGCACTACTTGGAGTTGCTTCTCAGATCGAACTTCCGCTGTGCCCTCCAGAAGTTCTGATTCCACTGGTACTGTGTGCTGTATTTGTTGGGCTTAGAATCACCTGACGTCACTGCTAAGGATGTTGTCCCAGGTTGTTCGCTGCTAAGGATGTTGTCCCAGGTTGTTCGCTGCTAAGGATGTTGTCCCAGGTTGTCAGATCCCTTGTCTTCACTCGTCTCAGGTCCTTAAAACCAATCTCAAAAGCTCTTCATGGGTAACCACACTATGAAATGAATTTTCAATTGATATAAAAAATAAATAAAAAATTGTGTGACACTGGGTACCAGGTGACATTTCAGCACGTGCACACATTAGATAATGTTTAAATCAGGGTAAACAGCATATCTCTTCAAGCATTTATTTCCTCTTTATAATGAGAATATTAAAAATCCTTCTTTCAGGCCTCTGAAATTCATAGGACATTTTTGGTATCTGTAGCCACATTGCTTTTCAACAGTGGACCGTCGAAAACTCCTACTCCTAAATGGCCGACTTAATACCTATTAATTAACTCTTTTCTTCTCTTTCTCCTCTTCTAAATGATCTTTTAGGTTGCGGTAACCATCATTCTGCCCTCAATGTCTATGAAAGCAAATTTATTGTGTCCTACATATCAGTAAAGCTCAATAGGTATAAAGCAAATGACTTGGAAAAAATAGGCAATAGGCCTAAAGAGACATCTGCGTAGGAAAGCGTACACACTGTCAACAGATATAGTGAAAGTTCTCTATGTCATTAATCATCAGGTGGATATAAATTAAACCACTATTAAGTATCACTTCACACCAATGAAACCAAATAGCCATATTTAACATTTCAGTTTGTTTCAACAGATGGCAGAGGTGTGCATGTGATCCACACCTGTCCCTGTCACATTGGCTCCTTCCCTCAGATTTGTCTCTCTTCTCAGCTTCTCAGCCTCACTTCTCCTGACTTTTGCCTCTTTGCTCCTTTGTTTTGCTTTCAATGATTGCTTTTCTTTGGTGGATAACCTTCCTTGGGAAAGAAACCCTAAACAAACAAAGCAAACCCCATTGAGCCTGGAGATGCTAATCCACTGTCTCACCATTTCCTTAGATTGTCCTTATCACGTGGGTTCTTGATCCTACTGCACGTACTGGCTTTGGGGGAGCCTAGGCAGTTTGGATGCTCACCTTAGGAGACCTGGATAGAGGTGGGCGGTCCTTGGGCTTCCCACAGGTCAGGGAACCCTGATTGCTCTTCGAACAGATGAGGGAGGGTGACTTGATCGGGGGAGGGGGAGGGAAATGGGAGGCGGTTGCGGGGAGGAGGCAGAAATCCTTAATAAATAAATAAATTTAAAAAAAGAGTTAAAAAAAACAAATCTATGCAGACATTTCTACTATTATGTTGTTCTAACTGGCTTTCTTTCTCATTGTCTAAATTGCCTATACAAAAAATTAATTTTTTTCTAATGCCAGATTTTGCCATTAACTAAATAAAAACATTTCATCTTCAATTTTGTAGGGGGAAATAGAAACCACCACACTCAATTTTCTTAGCTCCTTTCAATCCACACATGATGTTCCGGGTCTGAGACTTCCCCAACCAAGTGTTTCCTATGGCAAAGGTGTTGTGTCCTTTGCCTGTAGTTTTGGATCCTAAGCTTAGTGTCCTCAAGGATTGTGTTCTTGTTTCTTTTGCTGTGGTTGGTTGTGATAAGAGCAGTTGGGCGGTGCACTCGTGTGTATGTGTGTGTTTGTGTGTGCATGCGCGCATGTGTGTTAGTTTTAATCAAGTGTCAGACCACGCTGTTTCTCAAACTCACTAAGTAACCCAAGTCAGCAACCCTCTTCCCCTACCCAACCCTCTTCTATGCTGGCACAGTAGATGTATCTCTAGTTGGCCAACCTTATTTTCTTTTTCATCTTTAACTTACCTTCTACTTCTTTTTCTCTTTCCCAATTCAATGATTAAAAATAATTGAAAGATTCAAATTTAATTTAAGGAAATTAATTTAAAGAACAAAAATAATTTAAGATAGAAACTCTAAGGACACAACCAAGACCCTTAAATCAGCTATATACATCCCAGGTAAAGTTGTTTAAAACAAGAGAGATCCAGAACGGGCATTTGTAAAAAACAGCAGTGAAGAAAACCTGCCTTTTCCTTCCTATTGCCATATTTGTGTTTAAGCCTGATAAAATTTCTATTAATTTTCTTTTTGATCAACATATAATCCTTGTTCATATATTTGAAGTGCTATGTGGTATTTATCACACACATGCCTTGTGTAATGAAGAAATCGGCGTGCTCAGTAGATACGTCACTTTAAATATCTACAGTGTGTTTGTGTGAGGTCATCAAATGCTCCCTTCTCACTGTTTGAAACTCACAACACTTTAACTGTAACCTTGTCTCCCAGCAGATCTGTGCCTCCTGCCTGACTGTAAGCTTGTTGAGCGACTTCTCTTTGTTGCCCTCCTTCATTTCATCTCGTAGAGTCTACCTCACTTGTTAAATCTTGAGCATTTGACAGTACTCTAGCTTGAAGTATTTTTTTCTATTGAGTTTCTGTTACAGCATCCCATCTTTAATTCCTCCTCTTCCTCCTTCCTTGATGCCTATGATTTCCAAATCTTTAGTTGTAAACCATCTGTTGGTTTTGTATAGGTGCTAAAACAAATGCCCACAAACTAGGTGATGAGATCATAGCTATTTACTCTATCCCCTTTCTGGAAATTTGACATATGAAATGAAGGCGTCAACAAATTCATACATCATCCAGAAGTCCTGAGAGAGAATCCCTTCTTAGCCTCTTTTGCTGGATGGATACATTTCCTGGTATAAGTCCCACATCTACTTTTCCAAGCTATGGTAACCAGTGACTTCCCTTCACATTGATTGAGGTATTGCTGTAATGATAGCTTGTAGATGCAGTTGTCTTGCAACCCGGTAACCCAAAGAAATAGGATTATGTTAGCTAGCACAATATTGTTTTCTATTAGAGCATTATACTATGGGTATGACTGGCACTTGTAAGCTAACAAATTCCCAGGTGACACTAGTTTTCCTAGAGTCCACTCATACCTTCCTGACCTCTGGCTTCTTGTCTGACTCCAGATTCTTGTCCAGCCTAGCTGACCTATGTACTCTCCATCTGCAAGACATTTAAACAAGTGAGACCTGTGTACTGAAATCTAAAACACTGCTCAGATAAATTATAGAAGGAATGAAGTCATGGGGAGATGAATGTCCATGTCTGGTTTATTTGCTAATACAACCTGGACAAAAATTCATGTAGGCTTTGAGAAAACCAAGAGGCTGACTTAGACATTTTTTTTTAATAAGAGCCAAAGGTATGGTAAGAACAATGCAATCTTAATGGAACAAAAAATTTGAAGAGAGGAGCTACAGTAACTGATGCTTCTAGTAAGATGCTAGTAAACAAATAAGAATGGACAAAGAGACTTGTGAATTAAACAGAGGATCTGGAGATAGACTCATACATATCTGGTCACTTGATCTGATACCAAGGAATGAAGATGGTGAGTAGGCAGCTTCCTGATGAGTAATGTTGGACCAACTGGGTATTCACAGGAGTGAAATGTGTACTTTGATTTTGATATCATATAGCACATGTAACATGAATTTGAAGCAGATTCTGTGCCTAAACTTTTCATGTTGGTGATGCCAGAATGCTTTGAAAAGGGAATGTGGAAGTATACGTGGCTCTCCCTTGAATAAAAATATGCCCCTGGTCTACTGCACACGTTTTGACAGTGGCCTTGCAGAAATCATAGCACGTTTTTATTGATAATTGAGAAATATGAGTTACTGGTGGAAGTTTTGGGGTTTTGATTTGAAAGATGATTTTGAAAAGTCATCTATGTTCTAACTAATGGGCACCAAAGCACTTATCTATTCCCAAAAGGTGTAAATGTGGTCATCAACAGGCACATTCACCCCAAATGGATTTCCACTCGTTACCTGGGGGATGCCGGTGTACTCTGTGCCCACCTCAGCAAGGGGTAGTAGTTGAGTAGAAATGAAAACACAAATGTCTTGCAGTAAGCAGGCACAAAGTGTACAATATTAGACTTGGACTTGGCACAGAATTCCTGATTCTTGCACCTGTCTTTGGTCATTTGTTTTCCCACCTGCTTCCCATTTCTACCAGGCCTTAGCTGTACCTGTCGAGCCGCCAGGTGTTCTTTACACTTCCAGAAGGTGTCGCTGTTCCAAAGGGACAGACCCTAATTCTGGGAATTAGTGCTTCTCAGGTCTCTGAAAGTGCAGTTAGGAAACTGTGTTTGAGGGCCATTTCTGAGGGTCATTTCAACTTATCACTGTCACTAATTCTCTCTCTGCTGTTGGGGATGCACCAGGCAAATGCAAGAAGAAATGGGTTCTGTCCCTCTGGTTAATGCTAGAGAATACTTCCTCATTTCACTGAGACAATGGGGATGTTCTATCGGGAACTCACCAAGGCCAGCTGGCCTGGATCTGAAAAAGCCTGGGATAAAACCGGACTCACTGAACATAGCGGACAATGAGGACTACTGAGAACTCAAGAACAATGGCAATGGGTTTTTGATCCTACTGCACGTGCTGGCTTTGTGGGAGCCTAGGCAGTTTGGATGCTCACCTTACTAGACCTGGATGGAGGTGGGTGGTCCTTGGACTTCCCACAGGGCAGGGAACCCTGATTGCTCTTTGGGCTGATGAGGGAGGGGGACTTGATTGGGGGAGGGGGAGGGAAATGGGAGGCGGTGGCAGGGAGGAGGCAGAAATCTTTAATAAATAAATAAATTTAAAAAAAGAATATATCTTTCTGGCTTGTTTGAATGAAATGTCTTCTTAAATTTTTCTTTTCTTTTTCTCTTTTTTTAACTTCTTGCTTTCTTCCATAATTGAAGCAGAATTTTGACCAGAGAGGCTTCTGAGCAACACTAGATTATACTAAGAACCCTCACCCACGCCATTTTGAAGCTCTGTTGTGAGCATTGTGTGAGTTTCTCTGGGAAACAGCTCTCTGTCTTTTAGATAGCAAGACCACCAGGTGCGTGATTGTCATGTTGATCATATATTCTTACTTACACACAATGCTAGCTATAGGTATAGGTTAGTCTGAGACCAAACTTTTTGCCAAACCTATCAAATATTTGATTTCTGGATGACAGTGAGTAGTGTTTTTCAGTTTTATTTTATTATACAATTATGTGTGTGTATGTGTGTGTGTGTGAGTGTGTGTGTGTGTGTGTACGTGTGAGTGTGGTGGGGGGGCGCACGCCCATGTGGGCTCAAGTGCCCTCAGAGGTCAGGGACGGCATCTGATTCCCTGGAGGTGGAGTTACAAGTGATTATCATTTGTCCAGCGTGGGTGCTGAGAACTGAACAAATCCTCCGTGAGAGTAGTAGCCACCGACACATCTCTCCAGCTCCTTTAAAATTAGTTCTGTATTGAGATCATCCAAAGGAACCGACAACAAAGTGTTTGTGATCTGATGCTAAGAAGAAGAAAGGTTTTTTAGATGTGATGCCAAAGCATAAAAAAACAAAACAAAACAAAAAACTAAGAAAGCTTTGACTATATACTAGAAAGAAATATTGGCAAGCCAAATATTCAAAATGTATGATAATCTCTTAATATTGAAAAGTAAAAAGATTTAAAAAAAAAAGGTGTTAAACAGACAAAGTATGGACACTGACCAAAGTGGTTCAAGGTAAGAAACAGGCACATTTAGAACAAATCCTTAGGAACTGGGGAGACGGCTCTCTGGGTAAGACTGCTGGATGAGCAAGCCTGAGGACCCCACACCCCCAGGACACAAGTAAAAGCCAGGATGGAGAACCAGAGTGGTCAAAGCCAGCCTTCTGCCCCCTTCCTCTGATTTCAGAAAAATCATAGTTGTGCATTCTCAGAGGGGGGGGGGAACAAAGCACATTTCTATGCTTGTTATAAAGCAACATGCTATTACAACCCTTTAGAACACATTGCCATCTTGACTCCATCCTTGGGTATCTGAGAAAGGTCTACAGTTCAAGTAAGTCTTTCATGTTTGGTACTTTATGAAATACCATGAAAACTTGAGTCCTGCTGTTCTGCCTACAGGAATGTGTTGTGTGCATGTGTGTGCACCCTTGTGTTTATGCATGTGGAGGTCATAGGACAATTGCGGTTTTCATTCCTCAGGTGTTGTCCAAATTGATTTCTCTTTAAAGGGATCATTGGCATGGTCGCCAATAGGCTGTGCTGGCTGTACTGACTGCTCAGTGAGCCCCAGTGGTCCGTCTGACTGCTTCCCCAGTGCTGAGATTGCAAGCCTTCACACTGTCACTCCAGGTTCTTGTTAATGTAGGTTCTGGGGGGTGAAACTTGGATCTTCATGTCTGCAAAATCAGCACTTTCCCGAAACAAAGAGCTACCATTCTAGCCCTATGTGCTGGGCACACCTGCAAGGGGTTTTGTTCTTTTTAATTAAATCAGTTGAAGTGGGAAGATCTGTTACTAAACTGGATCTTTGAGGCGAGGTGGGGAGATCAATTTTAGTTTTTTGACTACTCTGGGCCACACCTTCTGCTGGCAGCCTACGTGAAGGACATGGAAGAAGGAAGGTTGCCTTCTGTCTGCTTGCTCTCACTAGCAAGTCCATTCCTCCGCTGGCGTTAGAGGCAACTTCTTCACCATTTCAGTGTATACAGAAGACCTGCTGAGACACCCAGCCTCATGGACTACCACCTACTGGATTCTCTATTCCTCTGGAGAATCCTGACTAATATACCCTATTAATACATTCTTACAGAAGCAACACAATCTGCCCTCACTTACAATTTCAAATATTTTAATGTACCCTATGCCCGGGGATTTGCTGCTTCACAAAATCTTTCTTAAATCATTTGCTCTTCAATGCCAGTCTCTAATCCCACAAACCCTCTCTATGTATTTCTTCTCCTCCTCTTTCTTTCTTTTTTTAAAAAAGCACTTTTAATATTTTGAATTAAAAAAAAAAAGAATTAAGCAATCTCCTTCAGGGGAGTGGGAAGTTGGGCCCTACAGCCTTCCTTAAGTGACAACTGAAACATTAGCCATTTTTCCCAAAGCAGACAGGGATCTCATAGGCCGAAGACAGGGGTATCCAAGGACCCCGAGGATGTCCCGATGCGCTCCAGACCATCTGTTCAAAATCTAATTGCTAATGGATGAACAGTTTTGTTTTCTTTTCATCCACAAATACAGCAAGCCTTAAGAGGGGTTCAAGCCAGGATTGTTGAGCATGCCTGGAACAAAGGAGATGTTGTAGAAGAAATCAGGCTAGCGATACTTTCGGTACACTGGACCACACAACAGGCATCTTTTCAATTATATGGACGTCCTATGAAGCATTTTCAAATCCATGTCCTTCCATTCTCCAATAACTTAGCTTCACTAATTAGGATCAATTTTTAATTTATTTTACTAGTCTTGATTCAAATATATTTTTCTCTGAAAAAGATGATGCTGGAGCTTTAATTGTGCTTGGAGCTGAAAGGTTGTCATGGTGATGGGAATCTGTGCTAGACTGCTCCACTTCCCTGGCCTTGCTCTGAGCCTGAAGTGGAAAATTCTATTGTTAGGGTGGGCTTCATTGTCGACTATTCGAACCTGTGTTTAATTTTTTTTTTAAAACACAGTCTTGTTCCTGTTGGTATCGTTGTCTCACGGAAACAATGCCATCCTCAAGCGACGATAATGAAAATGTTTTAGATTGACAAGCCTTCTGTTTCTAACTGCTGCAGATCACGTAAAAAAATGGTGTCCTGCAGATACATGGTTACCCGCCATAGTTTGGAAACGTCTGCCACCTGGTGGTCACAGTCGAAAATGCTGACTAATATTGACAGCTGTTGGGAAGCAGAAAAACAGACTACCTCAGTAAAAACACTCTTTGGTGGGCTATATAGCACAGTTCTGATTTTTCCAACGATTCCTATCAGGTTTGCAAAATTGTGTTTTCTTATTTGGTGACTTCACTTAACTTCTGCAATTTTTGGCAATAACATTGTTTCTTGTGTTTGTATTTTTTAACAGCTATCACCTCTATAGTGATGTTCATTTTAGTGTCTGATGTTATTTTTCCTTCATTGTTTCCATTTGGCTTAGAGATATAACGTTATCCTCTTCTGGGAGACTCAATTTATACTTTAATGTATGTTTAGCATCTATTTGCTTGTGTTGTTTTTCTCATTTCTTTGGATTTAATTTGAAGGTCTCAAATTTCTTTCATATTTCCCTTTATATCTGTGCACGATTCTATAAGTTTTCATCTACTCGTGGCTTTACACATGCGATTTGGTATGACACTAAAAATTTATTTCCAAGCACTTTCTAAATTCCATCACAGATACCTGTACTAGCGGGACATGACTCTTTGTTGTTTGTTTTTGTTTTTCTGCAAAGGGTTTCCTAGTAGTTATTGAGCCAGTCCTTGAACTCACCCTGTAGACCAGACTGACATTGAACTCATGGAGATCCAGCTGTCTCTGCCTCCTAAGTGGTGGGGTTAAAGGCCTGTGCCACCACGGCCAGACAATACTCAAGTTTCTTCCCATTTAGCTTTGTGCTATGTGTTTTTTCTATTTAATTCTTTCTGCAGAGAAAAGAGTCGTTGTGGAAGTTTTTTTTTTTTTTTAAAAATAGCTAGACTATTCAAGTGGGTTGATACTTAATTGGTCTATGAGCACTGTTTATTACTCTATGCTTTTCTTCCTGCTGTTACCTGGAAAACTCCAATCCCATGTCAGCCACTCAATAAAATCTTTGGCAGTTCTTTCTTTCCTGTGCTGCCTAACCAGGATGCTCATGCCTTCTATTGTATTCTGACTACATTATGGACTTCCTTTGATGATAATCCTGATTTCAGTATATTCTAAGCAGGTGTGTTTGCCTGTGTGCATGTGTGTGTATACTAAATGCTTCCCTCTGAGTAATGCTATTTATTACTCTTATTCTCTGTACTGTATTTCCTAATGGAATTAATCCTCTGCCTTCCACCTTTGAGACACCTCTTGAACACTCTTCCCTGGTTTCCAAGCCTCTCTTAGTTCTTCCTCAGTGGGATGGTGCCCCATCTACAGGCTCTTTGGATACGCTACTTCCTCTGCTTAGAATATTGCTCTTTTTTTCCTTTCCCACCCCCTAGCCCATTGCTGGTTTTCAGTTCATCTGTGTCTTGAGGAATCTTTCTCAGAGTGGACAAAGTGTTCTCTGTGGGACACTCCCATTCCTGAGTGCTTTTTCATTTCTGACTGTCAATCACTTGGGTCTCAATCACTGCCGCATCCAGTACTAAGGAAAGGCTTTGATAACTGACCATAATAGACTGCCAATAGAACTTGCATTTAATTTTAAAAAATAATCTGGCTCACTTATTTATGATAGTAAAATTAAATACGAGGCTGTTATATTTTTTTAAAGTGTAAAGGAAAATTAAAAGAAAACAACTTGAGAATTTGCATACTTAATTTTTAAAGTTTTGGTTTTGAGCCTAGCCTTTGAGGGCTGAGTCATCTCTCTGGCCCTGGATCTCTAATTTTCTAAATGACAGAAGAATGTAAAAAGACAATATCTCTTTTTACCCCTCTCCTCTCCTCTCTTCTCTTCTAACCCTTCCTCATTTCACCAGTGTCTCCAGAAGACTTGCATAAGCTCCTTGGTGTGGTTTTTGAAATTTCCCATTAGCCACTAAACATACAAAACACTATAAATAGAACACAGACTATGAGGGTGTGGTGGTACACTGGAGGCAGAGGTAGGTGTTTCTTTGTGAGTCTGAGGACAGCCTGATTTACATAGTGAGTTTCAGATCAGCCAGAGCTATGTAGAAAGACCATGTCTCAAAAATAAAATAAAATAATTCAAACAACAGCAACAACAAACCACGTGTTTTGAAGTTATGGCATTCCCAAGCTCTAAGGTTGGGTTCACAGAGCCTTTAAGAACTATGGTTTCCAAGCCGGGTGGTGGTGGCGCACGCCTTTAATCCCAGCACTCGGGAGGCTGAGGCAGGTGGATCTCTGTGAGTTCGAGACCAGCCTGGTCTACAAGAGCTAGTTCCAGGACAGGCTCCAAAACCACAGAGAAACCCTGTCTCAAAAAAAAAAAAACACAAACACACAAACAAAAAAAAAAGAACTATGGTTTCCATACATGCAAGCCATGTGCAGAGATTAGAGCCTTCTCATTGTTTTCCCATCATCCTCATTTACCCTTGGTTGGTATCTACTGTGTGATGTGGACATCAACATAAATAAGATACGATGCTGACTCTCAAATAGCCTGGGGTCTAAGTTCATCACAGAGATGCACAATTAGAGGTTCAAGTAATTCACAGGCACAGATGTCAGTGTAGACTGGATCCTGTCGTGCAGGTACAGAGGAGAGAGGGGAGGATGAAGAGACAACATTGCCAAGTTTCTCTTGCTATTTGTCATATGCACTAACACACTGCTCAGGCTAAATCATGACTCTTCTCAGTCAATAGGCATGAGATTTGGGGCTTGTCTTTTAATCTCTCTGCTTGTCATTAGTAACAGCAGAAGCCAAAGTTTACACATCACTTGATATAGCCAAGACTTTCTCCTCACTGCTTTATGTATTTTAGTTCCCTAATCCTTGCAATGATACAAGAAGAACTAAGTACTGACAAAGGGGATAACAATAGTGAGTGTGTTGTCCGCTGGTACAGACATAAGAAAAATGGCAGGGCTGGGATTCAGAACCCGGCAGTCAAGCTCCATGGTCACATCCTTTATTCATCACAACTGAGTCCAGCCTGTTACCAACAATGACAGTGACAATGATCGGTGTACGTCTGCTATAAGAGATGCTTCTGCAAACTTGACTGTCACCACTATCAACTCCCTGCAGTTAGAGAAATTATTTGCTTACTTAACTTTTTAAATGTAATTATTTCTCTAGGAAATAGTTCAAACTCTTCTCTCTGGTTTTTACCAATAGATTTGGGAAAGCTCTTGGACTGGGCAGTGCTTTTGCCTGTATAGAGCCCTCTTGTGGAAAAACAAAATAATTCAGGGCAACAGTTTCACTTAGGGATTGTGAAATAGATGGGGTTGCAGGCGAGGGCTCCAAGCCAAGAAAACCCATGAATAATAATCTGGCACCATCTATGGTTGTATCCAATACAGCAAACATTTTATCAATGACTTGAAATATAAAATTAAATAGGTAAAATGTGCACTATTGCAAACATTAAAAAGCAAGTCCGCAGGGCAACTGAAATCTATCTGTAAGCTGTAACGAAGCAGAGTTAGCACTGCCCCAAGACCGCTTTAATCAAGCAATTAAATTGTTGGAAAGGTTCAAAGGTCAATATACTACTTACCTAAAGAAATCAATTCAACTTTAGCATTTTGTATGATGCAATAATATGCTTTCCTTTGCATCTATTATTTATGTTTTTTTAAATTTTTAGCTAAGGAATTAACCTTGGGCAAAGAAGAATCCTGAAAAAAAATTAAATATGCTTTAGTATTTGAGAGGCTTTAAAATTAATTAAAAGTAGGAACTGATTAGATATTAGTGTCTGGACAAATCATTTATGAAACGATCAGATTGTGGGAGTTTAATGCATGGGCTGTATTGAAAAATGATGCCCCTGGCAACAGGTATTAATTTACTTGCCCCTAACAATTTCTGGTTTGGCGTTGCAGGAATAGACTTTCTCCCTACTTTCCTTTATAAAAATGGTGTTGTTATCTGCTCTGACCTCAGAAAAGACCCGCGTTTTCTGTCTCCTGTTGCTGAATCAGTAGTAATCCTGGCTATATGGTTTATCCTTGCTTTATGCACATTCCCAGTATGAAATAGAGATGCTATAAAGAAAAATAGTACTTGCCAAATGAAAATGCCAGTCAAAGGCTCTGATGGTGAGTTTCCTATTAAGTAATTTCCAAGCCTCATCAGTTAAACTTATTAGGAAGAACTCGGTGTTAGCTTCTAATTGAATTTGCCTCCAATAAAGATGTTTCCTAAGGTTCTGTACTGTTACTCTGGCAATGTGCTAGTAGTGTTTTCTGCCCATTATCTCTTCTAGTCCTCAGAAGAAGAAGCCCCATGGATCCAGGTACTTAAGGTGCTCACAGGCCTGGAATTGAGACTGGAGCCCAGGTGGTTCTTTTCCAGCTGTATCCAATGACTTCAAGGGGGTTATGCTGCAATCAGGAGGGAATTTGGCTGCTGACCAGTTTGAAGAGGAATTGGAAAAATCCTAGCAGACATGAGTTGGGTTTCAATCACGCTTCTAGGAGCTTTCTAAATGTTTCCTACTTTCTATTGCTCTGAAATATTTTACAGAAGAGTTCTACAGCTAAGATCAATTTGAATTCACTCTGTTTTCACAGACTGCCTGGTAGGTTGTCTCTGGCTAGGAAGCAATGGAAGTTCCTCCATGGCAGTGCTAACTATTATCCATCCCCTTTTATTGACATCCTTGGTATCCTTTACTGCAGTTCCTTTGGGGGTACTCATATTGCATTTTTTTTGGCTTTGGTACGGTGCCTCTCTTTTGGCTGGCCCATTGTTTCTCTTCCAGCTATACTAGAGATGCAAGCCAGATAATGAAGTTGGCTAATAGAAAAAATTAAAGTCCAACAGAAAAGCCTGAATTAATCATCCAAACATCACAGCTGCCACCCTGGCTGTGTCTGAAACCTCTCTTCTCCACAGAGTCCGACTCTTTTGTTTGATTTGTGAGCTCAGGTTTAAATCTTATTTTTGGGAGAACTACCTACCAAAACCTGCAACTAAATTCAATGCCAATTACAAGCTGATCTAAAGAACTAATGGGTAAATCCAAGACAGAGTGTTCCCAATCAGCATAAACAGCAGAGACAAACATGTATTCAATAGGAACGATATCTGTCTCAGCCACATACATCTGCTTCACTAGGAAACTTACTATGATTTGGGGGAGCAAATCTCCCATGGGACACAATCTGCAGCTTTTCCTAACTATCTCTGAAGCATCATATTGTAAAGTCCTTTTGTTTCTTGATTTAGATCTGGTAGCAGAGCTAGAAGGAATATGGAATCATTTTCTAGAGAAGCAAGAAAATTGTGTATTCAACTATTGAAAGAGAATGGAGGTCCAGTAAGGTTAGCCAGCTTGCTCAGGGGTCTGTATGGAACCACCTGTGTTGCTGAGAAAGCCCCCATAAATCCCCAGGCCTTTCCCCAGCAGTCTAGCTTACACTCTGGCTTGTTTGTGCACATGAGCACATTTAGAGGCATAGTTCAGTGTCATCCTAAGTGCAATGACACTGGAATTTGCTTCTGTGTTTTATTTTATTTCTCTATATTGAAGGAAACAGTTGCTTTTGCCTGTCAT